>NC_069505.1:241014250-241324250 GCF_027579735.1 Bombina bombina | reverse complement strand
AGTTCATTGAGAGAACCATGAATGCCAACATGTACTGTGACATACTAAAGCAGAGCATGATCCCCTCCCTTCAGAAACTGGGCCGCAGGGCAGCATTCCAACATAACGACCTCAAACACACCTCCAAGATGACCACTTCCTTGCTAAAGAAGCTGAGGGTAAAGGTGATGGACTGGCCAAGCATGTCTCCAGACCTAAACCCTATTGAGCATCTGTGGGGCATCCTCAAATGGAAGGTGGGGAGCGCAAGGTCTCTAACATTCACCAGCTCTGTGATGTCGTCATGGAGGAGTGGAAGAGGACTCCAGTGGCAACCTGTGAAGCTCTGGTGAACTCCATGCCCAAGAGGGTTAAGTCAGTGCTGGAAAATAATGGTGGCCACACAAAATATTTACACTTTGGGCCAAATTTGGACATTTCCACTAAGAGGTGTACTCACTTTTGTTGCCAACGGTTTAGACATTAATGGCTGTGGGTTGAGTTATTTTGAGGGGACAGCAAATTTACACTGTTATACAGGCTGTACACTCACTACTTTACATTGTAGCAAAGTGTAATTTCTTCAGTGTTGTCACATGAAAAGATATAATAAAATATTTACAAAAATGTGAGGGGTGTATTCAGTTTTGTGAGATACTGTATATATACACTGTATGTGTGTATGTGTATTTATGTGTGTGTGTATATATATATATATATATATATATATATATATATATATAATATATATATATATACAGTGGGGCAAAAAAGTATTTAGTCAGCGACCAATTGTGCAAGTTCTCCCACTTAAGAAGATGAGAGAGGCCTGTAATTTTCATCATAGGTATACCTCAACTATGAGAGACAAAATGTGGAAATAAATCCAGACAATCACATTGTCTGATTTGGAAAGAATTTATTTGCATATTATGGTGGAAAATAAGTATTTGGTCACCTACAAACAAGCAAGATTTCTGGCTCTCACAGACCTGTATCTTCTTTTTAAGAGGCTCCTCTGTCCTCCACTCATTACCTGTATTGATGGTACCTGTTTGAACTTGTTATCAGTATAAAAGACACCTGTCCAAAACCTCAAACAGTCACACTCCAAACTCCACTATGGTGAAGACCAAAGAGCTGTTGAAGGACACCAGAAACAAAATTGTAGAACTGCACCAGGCTGGGAAGACTGAATCTGCAATAGGCAAGCAGCTTGGTGTGAAGAAATCAACTGTGGGAGCAATAATTAGAAAATGGAAGACATACAAGACCACTGATAATCTCCCTCGATCTGGGGCTCCACGCAAGATCTCACCCCATGGGGTCAAAATGATCACAAGAACGATGAGCAAACATCCCAGAACCACACGGGGGGACCTAGTGAATGACCTGCAGAGAGCTGGGACCAACGTAACAAAGGCTACCATCAGTAACACACTACGCTGCCAGGGACTCAGATCCTGCAATGCCAGCTGTGTCCCCCTGCTTAAGCCAGTACATGTCCGGGCCTGTCTGAAGTATGCTAGAGAGCATTTGGATGATCGAGAAGTGGATTGGGAGAATGTCATATGGTCAGATGAAACCAAAGTAGAACTGTTTGGTAGAAACACAACTTGTCGTGTTTGGAGGAGAGAGAATACTGAGTTGCAACCAAAGAACACCATACCTACTGTGAAGCATGGGGGTGGCAACATCATGCTTTGGGGCTGTTTCTCTGCATAGGGAACAGGACGACTGATCCGTGTACATGAAAATATGAAAGGGGCCATGTATTGTGAGATTTTGAGTGCAAACCTCCTTCCATCAGCAAGGGCATTGAAGATGAAACGTGGCTGGGTCTTTCAGCATGACAATGATCCCAAACACACCACCCGGGCAATGAAGGAGTGGCTTCGTAAGAAGCATTTCAAGGTCCTGGAGTGGCCTAGCCAGTCTCCAGATCTCAACCCCATAGAAAACCTTTGGAGGGAGTTGAAAGTCCGTGTTGCCCAGCGACAGCCCCATTTTGTCTATCATAGTTGAGGTATACCTATGATGAAAATTACAGGCCTCTCTCATCTTCTTAAGTTGGAGAACTTGCACAATTGGTGGATGACTAAAAACTTTTTTGCCCCACTGTACATCTGTATATGTATCACAATGCATATTCATTATATTAGCAATAACGTGTAACAGAAAATCCACCAGTGTTTATTCTGCTTCCTCCTTTCACTTGAGGGATAAAAACCACAAGACAGCGCTCATAACTGCTACATCGCAGAGAAGGTAAATCCCATTACAGAGAGATGTAACCATCACTGAGGCCTTAAAGGGACATTAAGCACTAGAAATTTCTTTGCATAAATGTTTTGTAGATGACCTATTTATATCGCCTATACAGTTATGTTTTTTTTTTAATCTATAGTTTTGCTTATTATTAAATAACATTGCGCTGTTTTTCAGACTCCTAACTAAGCCCCGAAGTTTTAGAAGTATACTGATGTTTACCTACTCCATCTTGCTCCTGTTTGTGTAAAGGGTGTTTTCATATGCAGAGGAAGGAGGGGGGGAGTGTCAGATATTTTTGCTATACAGGCACTTTCAGTGTGTGTTTCATATAACCTTTTCAACAGAGCTAAACTGTGAGGTTCTAAGAAAGTTTTTTTTGTTGTTGTTGATTTTTTTAAAGCTTTATTGAAATAACTTGAAAGTTGACAACATGAGATTATCAAAGAATAGACAATTACATGATAATAATATACATATACAATTGAATCTCTAGATGCACAATCCTGCAAGGCGATGCAATCATCACACGTGTAATATCAAATGCATTGGATGGTAGTTAGCTATAACTAGTAGCGCTATTAGTAGATGTGTGACAAAAACTGATTATTTATTCAAGTATTCCTCCCATAGAAATATTAGGTTGTAATATTCGTTTATGCGTTTGGTATGTACATGATGGTATTTTTCTAGCTGGAGCATATGGGTTACCACAGATCTCCATGAGTTTGTGGATGGAAGATTATTTGTTTTCCAGTGTAGTGGTATCTGTTTTTTGGCGGAGTTTAGCATGATAGTGAAGAGTGTCAATCTCAGTTTACGTTTTATCTTGGGAAACTTATTAAAAAGGAAAATCCAAGGGTCAAATGGGAAATTTAAAGAGAGAGCTGCTTCAATTTTGGGTTTAATTAAGAGCCAATATGATTTAGCTATAGGGCATTGCCACCAGATGTGAAAAAAGGTAGCAGTTTCAGAGCAGCCTCTCCAGCATTCATTGGTCATATTGGGAAACAAGTGATGTAGTCTAGATGGCGTATAATACCATCGACTGAGGAGTTTAATATTCATTTCCGTTATTGGAATGGAAGAAGAGGCTTTAGTCATTTGCGTAAAAACAAAATCCCAATCTCTAGGTGGTAAATGTTGATCTATTTCATTTTCCCATTTTACCACATACGCAGGGAGGGAGGAATAGAGAGTTGAGGATAGCAACCTATAGATTAGTGATAGGATTCCCTTGCGAGGGTGTGAAAGATAGCAGATATTCTCAAAAGCGGTTAAGTGGTGTCTAATTTGGGCTTTTACCTAGGTGGGACGATAAATAATGGGAAATTTGTTGGTATACATACCAGTTTTGGAAATTGGGACCTAAGAGGTTTACAATTTCGTTTAATGGTTTAAGTTTGTTTTCGTGAAGAAGTGTGGTAATGAACTGTGTAGCGAAGGCTGTGTTTGTGGGGGAAGTAAGTGTCGTAGCGGTTACGTGGGGCCGCCTCTCAAGGGTGAGAGAGGTGAGTATATTGTGGAGATTGAATGGCATCTCTTAACGGTTCTATCCCAGAGCTTATATGTTTCAATGGTGGCCCTGGTGTGTGTGGTTTGATATTGGCGATAATGAGTTGGAACCCAACAGTTTCCGCTTAAGTCAAGACTACCAGCAAGGGAATGTTCTAATAAGACCGATTCTTTGTTAGGTGCATGTCGGCACCAGTCTACTATTCTTGTTAGGAAGACAGCAAGTCTATATTGGTCTATATTAGGAGCTCCAATTCCTCCCCTACCCTTGGGACGATATATGATATTTGTACTAAAGCAGGGTCTTTTATTTGACCAGATAAAGGTATTCAATTGTTTCTGTAGATTGGAGATCGTGTGATCTGGCAGAGGTATAGGCAATGTCTGTAGAAGGTATAAGATTTTTGGGAGGATGATCATCTTTAAGGCATTAACTCTACCCAGCCACGATAATGGTTTTTGGTTCCAGGAACGTAACATATATTATATGTTAATGTGTAAAGGATTATAATTCAGTATAACAATGTCATCTATTGGCGGTGAAACATAGACTCCAAGATATTTGATAGCTTTATATTGAATTTGGAAGCTGAATTGGTTTTGGATTATGCATAGGTTAGATGCTGTCAGATTGATGCCAAGCAGTTCTGACTTTGCTATGTTGATGATAAAATTGGAATTAAGACCATAAGTCTATATTGTTTGTAGTAAGGGAGGAATCGAGTGTTCAGGGTCTATAAGGGTTAAGAAAATGTCATTGGCATATAATGTAATTTTATACTCGGATGGTCCAATGTTAAAGCCTTTAATGTCGCTATTGTTCCTGATATACGAAGCTAGGACTTCCATTGCTATAACAAAAATTAATGGCGACAGGGGGCATCCCTGTCTCGTACCATTAGCAATAATGAAGGGGTTGGATACAGTGTCGTTTAATCTAATTGTTGCCTGAGGGTTGTGATAAAGAGTGAATATTTTCTCAACGAAATCTTGATGAAAGACAAATATCTGTAAAACACATTTTAAAAACTGCCAGTCCAGTCTATCGAAGGTTTTCTCTGCGTCCATTGATAGGAACATGGATGAAATCTGTTGGTGGTGGGCATATTCCATAAGGTGGAGGATTTTAGTGATGTTATCTGTGGCCTCTCTAAAGGGGGTAAAGCCAGCTTGGTTGATGTGGACAATGTCAGGTAGGACTTGGTAAATTCTAAAGGCTAAAATTTTTGTGTATATTTTTATATCTATGTTCAATAAAGATATTGGGCAAAAAATTGACTGGTGTCGTTGGAGGTTTACCTGGTTTAGGCAGCACCACTACTTGCGCCTCTAGCATTGAAGGTGGGAACGGGTTGTTTACATTAGTTTCGTTAAAGAGTGATGTAAGGAAGGGAGCCAAAGAGTTTGAAAATGTACAATAATATTTAGCTGTAAATCCGTCTGGCCCTGGGCTTTTGCCCGGCTTCAAGCTTTTTATGGCTAGAATTGTTTCTTGTAGTGATATTGGTTTATTAAGCTGGTATTGCTTTTCTTTAGATAGAGCAGGCAATATGCATTTGTCTAGGTATTGTTCTAGGGTGGCAGGGTAGTCTAGAGTTTGTGAATTGGGTAGGTTATATAGTGCAGTGTAGTAGTCGTGAAACCACTGTAGTATTTCCAAGGTGGTTTGTAGGGTTTTTTTATGGTGAGGAGGGTGTAGTTCATAGATTTAAGACTTAAATCTTTTCTTTTTTAGAGCCCTTGATAGCATATTGCCCACTCTATTGCTTTCAAAATGAAACATGCTATTGATTTTTTTTCTATTGGACTGGTATTTCGATATAAAGGAAGTTATTCAGTTCCTCCCTAACTTTTTGTATATCTTTTAAAGTGATAGTGTCGGAGACTTTTTCAATATGTATTCTATATTTGTATATCTATCAATTAGGTCTTGATAGTTTTTGCGGTGAGTTTGTTGGCGTTATGCTTTTAGCTTGATGAACTCACCCCGTATCACACATTTGTGCGCCTCCCAAAGGATATGATTATTGTTGACAGAGTGTGAGTTAAGCTTAAAGTATTCACTTATAGTGATTGTGAGTTTGACCATGGAGTCAGGGCAGTCTAGTAGGGAATCATCTAGTTTCCATAGGTAAGGGGTCGTGGGGCTTTTAGGCCAATGGAATTTTAAGATGACAGCTGAGTGGTCAGACCATGCAGTAGGGGATATGTCACATCTGTGTACGTGGGTGAGGCTTTTTTGGTTTGTGAAAATATAGTCTAATCTGCTGTAAGTTTTATTTGGGTAAGAGAAGAAGGTGTAGTCTCTGGTGTTGTGATGTATAAACTTCCACACGTCATATAAATTTAAATCTTTTAAACCCTTCCATAATGTAGTAGTGAGTTTGCGTGGGATCTGTATTGTCGGGTTGGTGCAGTTTTGGGGTGAATGGGAACGTTAAAATGTCCGGCTAGGAATACTGGGCCTTTAGCTAGGTCAAGTATTTTCTTAAACATGTATTGGAAAAACGGAAGCTGGCTGGTGTTAGGAGCATAAATATTGATGAGTTTGACAGGTCTACCGTAGAGAAGGCCCACTATCCCCAGAAAACGTCCCTCTTTATCAATAATCTTATGGTGTAAAGTGAAAGGAAGGGAATTATTGAGCAGGATACTCACTCCGTTTTTCTTTGATGGGCTGGAGCTATGGTAGTGAGGTGTATATGTTTTCCCAAAATATTTGGGTTCTTTCTGGCTCTTGAAATGCTCCTGCAGAAACAAAATGTCAGCATGGCGCTTAGGTCAGATAGGGCCTTTGATCTCTTGTGAGGTGAGTTGAATCCCTTTGTATTTTGAGTCAGTAATGTCAAGTGTCGAACTGTATCCTGTCTAGTGTATGGCATCATTATGGTATGCGGGATTCAGATATAGCATGGAAGTATCATGTGGATTAGCATCCTGCAGAAAAGAGGGTGGTGATGAAATGTGCAGAACTGTGTGCATCAAAGCATTGTACATAACAAAGCTAGGCTCGTAATAACATATACATTCAACTAAGAGTAACATTTTAAACAAAATAAACAGACATAACATAATGAACAAAACAAACCCAGAAAGGACTCTCTTCCTAATGTAGGCCGTAATGAGAGCAATACATGGAGAAACTTACTTAGCAAGTCATATATAAGGTATACCCTGTTAGGTAGTTTACATCCTGGGCGAGCATTAGTGTAAAAACAGCAGAGCCCAGACAACAATTTTAAATAAACAGCTCTAAGCAGAACAGAAGTGATGAGGGGCAGTTGAGTATGTACTCTCTCATCGAGTCCAGCAGAGTCTTGAAGTGAGATTAGCTCAGGGTATACATAGATAAACAACATATACGTTCCTTTCTCATAACGATCCCCTCTAGGACAGTAGCATAAATAACATTTACAATTAGAACATGGGGGGCAACATGGTTACTCAGGTATAGGAGATATGAGAGCATTGAACCCCCACACATTCTCTTGTAGTACAGGTGTGTTCTAAGAAAAATAAGTTCAGGAAGTCTCTACAGGTCTATACCTATCTAACAGGTCTAACAGGAGATAGAAATGGGATTAACTCAAAAGTGTGCTATTGTTGAAAGTCATTATGCAGTCTTAAGTAACGTGATAATACTTGTATACAATACCCTTCTGGGAGACCTCCAAGAGAGTCCAAGACAAGACAGTAATTCAAGTGGGGCTTATGGTGGTCATTGCGTCCGATCCTGTGTCCGGAGCATAGTTCTTGGAGGGCTGGTCATCGGTCTAGGCGATTTATTAGTTTTGTCTTGTCTACTAGTGATGGTGGTCCAAGGTGTGGATGTGTTTGTGGGCCGTTTAGAAGGTGATGAAGATGAAGTACCTGGAGGGTCAGGTATTTGTGGAGGGTCTAGTCCCAGCACCTTGCAGAAAAAAGCAATGTCCTCAGGCGATCTACAGATCAGACGAGTGTTATTTCTGAGTACCCATATCTGGGTGGGGAAGCTCCAGTGATAAGGGATTTTCTTTGTCCGTAGAAGCAAGGTGAGGGGTGCAAAATATTTTCGTCTTTGCAGTGTTTGGAAGGACAGGTCTTGATAAAATTGTAATACATTTCCTCGGAATCGGACCGGTTGTAATTTCCATGAGCATTTCCTTTTCCAAGAAATGTTTAAAACGGGTGATTATATCTCTTGGAGGGGATGTGTCTGGTGGCTTGGGTCTAATTGATTTGTGCGCTCTCACCCACTGTATATCTGAGGTGCAAGTTGAGTCTTTAATCTGTTGGAATAAAGTTTGCAAATAAACAGGAAAGTCTCTGGGAAGGATGCTCTCCGGTACACCTCTAATGCGTATATTTTTTCTTCTGCCTCGATTTTCTAAGTCCTCCAGTTTTTCTTGTAGTGAGGAAATGTTTTCTTGGTGTTGTATAACCTGGTCAGTTAGATTTTGTACATCTTCCTTAATCTCCTCCTGGCTTCCCTCCAATGATTCTACCTGTAATCCCAGTGTGTGAATGTCCTGCCTCATACCCGCAAGCTCCTCCCTTATACAGGTGCGAACAATATCCGCAATATCTTGCTTTGAAGGCAAGTCATGAAGAATAGATGTGGTCATTTGTGTGTCCTCGAGTTGCAGGTTAGGGTCTGTGGTAGCCAGGGTGTCCCCAGAAAGCCTCTTATTTCTAACCTCAGAAAGATCAGAATTTTGCATATAAGATGATATAGTCAAGGATTTCCCTGATATAGGTTTAGAAAGTTTATCCTTTTTGGTGGTCCTTCTAGTAGCCATATTAATAAGACCCAATAATATAATAGTACCAGTATTCTGGTCTGTACAAGTGTTAATATAAGAAAGGATAAATATTGAAAAGTCAGCCTCTTTAGCATTCAAAAACCCTCACAGCAAAGTCTCCCAGCAAACCATTACAGTCAGTATTAGCTTAGGGTACAGGTTGGTGTGCCCTAATATGTTTTAAAAGTTGCTCTAATGTTAGGGGTAAAATGATCCTATAGGGTTTTAGAGGGACCATATATGCATAAAAGTTAAACAGTCCTTAAAGCCCCCCCCCCCCCTTCTTTTTTTTTTTTTGCCTGTTGTTTGTGTTTTCTCCTGATGCTTTCTTAACTTTATTTTTCGCCCTCACTTGTTAGCTAGGTTTATACAGGGAGTGCAGAATTATTAGGCAAATGAGTATTTTGACCACATCATCCTCTTTATGCATGTTGTCTTACTCCAAGCTGTATATGCTCGAAAGCCTACTACCAATTAAGCATATTAGGTGATGTGCATCTCTGTAATGAGAAGGGGTGTGGTCTAATGACATCAACACCCTATATCAGGTGTGCATAATTATTAGGCAACTTCCTTTCCTTTGGCAAAATGGGTCAAAAGAAGGACTTGACAGGCTCAGAAAAGTCAAAAATAGTGAGATATCTTGCAGAGGGATGCAGCACTCTTAAAATTGCAAAGCTTCTGAAGCGTGATCATCGATCAATGAAGCGTTTCATTCAAAATAGTCAACAGGGTCGCAAGAAGCGTGTGGAAAAACCAAGGCGCAAAATAACTGCCCATGAACTGAGAAAAGTCAAGCGTGCAGCTGCCAAGATGCCACTTGCCACCAGTTTGGCCATATTTCAGAGCTGCAACATCACTGGAGTGCCCAAAAGCACAAGGTGTGCAATACTCAGAGACATGGCCAAGGTAAGAAAGGCTGAAAGACGACCACCAATGAACAAGACACACAAGCTGAAACGTCAAGACTGGGCCAAGAAATATCTCAAGACTGATTTTCCAAGGTTTTATGGACTGATGAAATGAGAGTGAGTCTTGATGGGCCAGATGGATGGGCCCGTGGCTGGATTGGTAAAGGGCAGAGAGCTCCAGTCCGACTCAGACGCCAGCAAGGTGGAGGTGGAGTACTGGTTTGGGCTGGTATCATCAAAGATGAGCTTGTGGGGCCTTTTCGGGTTGAGGATGGAGTCAAGCTCAAGTCCCAGTCCTACTGCCAGTTTCTGGAAGACACCTTCTTCAAGCAGTGGTACAGGAAGAAGTCTGCATCCTTCAAGAAAAACATGATTTTCATGCAGGACAATGCTCCATCACACGCGTCCAAGTACTCCACAGCGTGGCTGGCAAGAAAGGGTATAAAAGAAGAAAATCTAATGACATGGCCTCCTTGTTCACCTGATCTGAACCCCATTGAGAACCTGTGGTCCATCATCAAATGTGAGATTTACAAGGAGGGAAAACAGTACACCTCTCTGAACAGTGTCTGGGAGGCTGTGGTTGCTGCTGCACGCAATGTTGATGGTGAACAGATCAAAACACTGACAGAATCCATGGATGGCAGGCTTTTGAGTGTCCTTGCAAAGAAAGGTGGCTATATTGGTCACTGATTTGTTTTTGTTTTGTTTTTGAATGTCAGAAATGTATATTTGTGAATGTTGAGATGTTATATTGGTTTCACTGGTAAAAATAAATAATTGAAATGGGTATATATTTGTTTTTTGTTAAGTTGCCTAATAATTATGCACAGTAATAGTCACCTGCACACACAGATATCCCCCTAAAATAGCTATAACTAAAAACAAACTAAAAACTACTTCCAAAACTATTCATCTTTGATATTAATGAGTTTTTTGGGTTCATTGAGAACATGGTTGTTGTTCAATAATAAAATTAATCCTCAAAAATACAACTTGCCTAATAATTCTGCACTCCCTGTATATTGCACCCCTTTATGTTAGGTTTCACCTGTGTGGGTTCTAGAATTGTGTTGAGCAGTGGGTGTCAGCTGCAGTCGTGGAGGCAGTGTAACTGCGTAGTATGCAGCGTGTAGAGGCCCAAAATGGCAGCACCCTATATTGAGCCTTGCGTGGGATACCTGCTACGGCTCCGTAGTTGCTGCTTGGCAGAGTGATGGGGTTTCTCCTTGGTCCGGAACCGTCTGGTGAGTGTCTAGATGCCGGTTGTTGTAGCGGCTATTACTGATGCGGGTAAGGCCTCCATGGAGCTCCCATAGCCTCACTTGATGTGGCTGTAAGTAGCTTGTGCCTGGAGCGCTTCAGGGTCCCCTCACCTGTCGCCTTTCAGGGATCAGAGTGTTGGCTGTTGGTCATCAGGGCTATTGCTGCTAGTCAATACCATTTTTGATGGGATATGCCCAGGATGATATAAAATATTTAGGACTGCTGTAGCAGAGCACCGGGTGTACGCTGCACTCATGGCATTAGCCAGGCTCCGCCCCCTCTAAGTAAATTTTTAAACAGTTTTATACTGGATTTTTATATCAGTATCTGTACATATTCTGTATAGTAGTGTCTATAACATGCATTTATATGATAATTAGTGTATACTGTATATTTATATCAGTATCTGTACATATTCTGTATAGTAGTGTCTATAACATGCATTTATATGATAATTAGTGTATACTGTATATTTATATCAGTATCTGTACATATTCTGTATAGTAGTGTCTATTACATGCAGTTATATGACAATTAGTGTATACTGTATATTTATATCAGTATCGGTACATATTCTGTATAGTAGTGTCTATTACATGCAGTTATATGACATTTGTGTATACTGTATATTTATATCAGTATCTGTACATATTCTGTATAGTAGTGTCTATTACATGCAGTTATATGACAATTAGTGTATACTGTATATTTATATCAGTATCTGTACATATTCTGTATAGTAGTGTCTATTACATGCAGTTATATGACAGTTAGTGTATACTGTATATTTATATTGGTATCTGTACATATTCTGTATAGTAGTGTCTATTACATGCAGTTATATGACAATTAGTGTATACTGTATATTTATATCAGTATCTGTACATATTCTGTATAGTAGTGTCTATTACATGCAGCTATATGACAATTAGTGTATACTATATATTTATATCAGTATCTGTACATATTCTGTATAGTAGTGTCTATAACATGCATTTATATGATAATTAGTGTATACTGTATATTTATATCAGTATCTGTATAGTAGTGTCTATTACATGCAGTTATATGACAATTAGTCTATACTGTATATTTATATCAGTATCTGTACATATTCTGCATAGTAGTGTCTATTAAATGTAGTTATATGACAATTAGTATATACTGTATATTTATATCAGTATCTGTATATATTATGTATAGTAGTGTCTATTACATGCAGTTATATGACAATTAGTGTATACTGTATATTTATATCAGTATCTGTACATATTCTGTATAGTAGTGTCTATTACATGCAGTTATATGACAATTAGTGTATACTGTATATTTATATCAGTATCTGTACATATTCTGGTTAGTAGTGTCTATTACATACAGTTATATGACAATTAGTATATACTGTATATTTATATCAGTATCTGTACATGTTCTGTATAGTAGTGTCTATTGCATGCAGTTATATGACAATTAGTGTATAATGTATATTTATATCAGTATCTGTACATATTCTGTATAGTAGTGTCCATTACATGCAGTTATATGACAATTAGTTTATACTGTATATTTATATCAGTATCTGTACATATTCTGTATAGTAGTGTCTATTACATGCAGTTATATGACAATTAGTGTATACTGTACATTTATATTAGTATCTGTACATATTATGTACAGTAGTGTCTATTACATGCTGTTATATGACAATTAGTGTATACTGTATATTTATATCAGTATCTGTACATATCCTGTATAGTGTCTATTACATGCAGTTATATGACAATTAGTGTATACTGTATATTTATATCAGTATCTGTACATATTCTGTTTAGTAGTGTCTATTACATGCAGTTATATGACAATTAGTGTATACTGTATATTTATATCAGTATCTGTACATATTCTGTATAGTAGTGTCTATTACATGCAGTTATTTGACAATTAGTGTATACTGTATATTTATATCAGTATCTGTACATATTCTGTATAGTAGTGTCTATTATATTCAGTTATATGACAATTGGTGTATACTGTATATTTATATCAGTATCTGTACATATTCTGTATAGTAGTGTCTATTACATGCAGTTATTTGACAATTAGTGTATACTGTATATTTATATCAGTATCTGTATAGTAGTGTCTATTACATGCAGTTATATGACAATTAGTGCATACTGTATATTTATATCAGTATCTGTATATATTTTCTTTATAGTAGTGTCAATTACATGCAGTTATATGACAATTAGTGTATACTGTATATTTATGTCAGTATCTGTACATATTCTATATAGTAGTGTCTATTACATGCAGTTATATGACAATTAGTGTGTAATGTATATTTATATCAGTATCTGTACATATTCTGTATAGTAGTGTCTATTACATGCAGTTATATGACAATTAGTGTATACTGTATATTTATATCAGTATCTGTACATATTCTTTATAGTAGTGTCTATTACATGCAGTTATATGACAATTAGTGTATACTGTATATTTATATCAGTATCTGTACATATTCTGTATAGTAGTGCCTGTTACATGCAGTTATATGACAATTGGTGTATACTGTATATTTATATCAGTATCTGTACATATTCTGTATAGTAGTGTCTATTACTTGCAGTTATATGTAA
Source organism: Bombina bombina (assembly GCF_027579735.1). NCBI lineage: Eukaryota > Metazoa > Chordata > Amphibia > Anura > Bombinatoridae > Bombina > Bombina bombina. The sequence goes on along the minus strand of NC_069505.1, from coordinate 241,310,888 downwards.
TTAGTGTATACTGTATATTTATATCAGTATCTGTACATATTCTGTATAGTAGTGTCTATTATATGCAGTTATATGACAATTAGTGTATACTGTATATTTCTCCAACATTGGTGTGTCCGGTCCACGGCATCATCCTTACTTGTGGGAATATTCTCTTCCCCAACAGGAAATGGCAAAGAGCACAGCAAAAGCTACCCATATAGCCCCTCCTCTGGCCCCGCCCCCCAGTCATTCTCTTTGCCGCTCTGAACAAGTAGCATCTCCACGGAGATGGTGAAGAGTGTGTGGTGTTAGTGGTAGTTTTTTATTCTTCTATCAAGAGTTTGTTATTTTAAAATAGTGCCGGTTTGTACTATTTACTCTAAAACAGAAAAGGATGAAGAGTTCTGTTTAAAAGAGGAGTATGATTTTAGCAGCAGTAACTAAAATCAATTGCTGTTCCCACGCAGGACTGTTGAGCCCAGAGAACTTCAGTTGGGGGGAACAGTTTGCAGATTTTTCTGCTCAAGGTATGACTAGTCCATTTTCTAACAAGACTTTGTAATGCTAGAAGACTGTCATTTTCCCTCTTTGGGATCGGTAAGCCATTTTCTTAGACTCATAACAGAATGAAGGCTTATTAATGGGCTATATACTGGTTGACACTATTGTGGGCTAAATCGATTGCTTTATTCGATATTTTTATGTGGTTTGAAGTGTTTTTAAAACTTGAGAATGATTTGGTAACGTTTTTAAGCGCCAGGCAGTCGTTTAGACACCTTTCCCAGTCAGGAAGGGCCTTTCACTCTAGTAGGCAGAGCCTCATTTTCGCGCCTTAATTGCGCAGTTTCTTTTGGATGCAGTGCATACAGCTTCATGTGAGAGGGTCTGCTGGCCATTTAAAACGTTCGGTGGCGAATAACCCCTAAGGACAGGTGAAGCCGCAGCAAACGCTGTGGCTGGGACTGTAGTGGGTTTAAAATTGTTAAATTGATAAAACAGCTCCGGTTTCCTCATTTAAAGGGTTACAAACTTGAAAATTGGGGTGCAATACTTTTAAAGCATTAAGACACTTAGGTGCAAATTTGGTAAAGATCGGATATTTCCTTCATAGTTTTTCACACATTCAGAAATAAAGTGAGCTCTGTTTAACTTTTAAAGAGACAGTAACGGTTTTGTTTAAAAACGGTTTTATTGCATTAATAGCCTGTATAAGCCTGTCTAACATGTCTGTACCTTCAGATAGAACATGTTCTGTATGTATGGAGGCCAAGGTGGTTCCCCCTTCAAATGTATGTGATAATTGTGCCATGGCATCCAGACAAAGTAAGGACAGTACTGTCACATTTAATAAGGTTGCCCAAGATGATTCCTCAAATGAAGGTAGTGGGGGTAGTTCACCATCCTCTCCTTCTGTGTCAATACCAGTTAGGCCCGCGCAGGCGACTCCTAGTACATCTAGCGCGCCAATGCTTGTTACTATGCAACAATTAACGGCAGTAATGGATAATTCTATAGCTAATATTTTATCCAAAATGCCAGCATTTCAAAGAAAGCGTGATTGCTCAGTTTTAAATACAGTAGAGCAAGAGTGCGCTGACGATAATTTATCTGTCATACCCTCACACCAGTCAGAATTGGCAGTGAGGGAGGGTTTGTCGGAGGGAGAAATTTCTGATTCTGGTAGAGTTTCTCAACAGGCAGAACCTGATGTTGTGACGTTTAAATTTAAGTTAGAGCATCTCCGCGCCTTACTTAAGGAGGTACTAACTACTCTGGATGATTGTGACTCTTTGGTCATTCCAGAAAAATTGTGCAAAATGGACAAATTCCTAGAGGTCCCTGTGCACCCTGATGCCTTTCCGATACCTAAAAGGGTGGCGGACATAGTGACTAAGGAGTGGGAGAAACCAGGCATACCTTTTGTCCCACCTCCTATATTTAAGAAAATGTTCCCCATGGTCGACCCAAGGAAGGACACATGGCAAACAGTCCCTAAGGTTGAAGGGGCAGTTTCTACGCTAGCCAAACGCACGACTATTCCCATTGAGGACAATTGTGCTTTTAAAGATCCTATGGATAAAAAATTTGAGGGTTTGCTTAAAAAGATTTTTGTTCAGCAAGGTTTCCTCCTCCAACCAATTTTGTGCATTATTCCTGTCACTACGGCGGCGTGTTTTTGGTTCGATGAACTAGAAAAGTCGTTCAATAACGAGACTCCATATGAGGAAGTCATGGACAGAATTCACGCACTTAAGTTAGCTAATTCCTTTATTTTAGATGCCGCTTTGCAATTGGCGAGGTTAGCGGCGAAAAATTCAGGGTTTGCAATTGTGGCGCGCAGAGCGCTCTGGCTAAAGTCTTGGTCGGCGGATGTATCTTCCAAGACAAAATTGCTTAATATTCCTTTCAAAGGTAAGACCCTTTTTGGGCCAGAATTGAAGGAGATTATTTCAGACATCACTGGGGGAAAGGGCCATGCCCTCCCACAGGATAGGCCTTTTAAGGCTAAGAATAAGTCCAATTTTCGTTCCTTTCGTAACTAACTCTGCAGCCTCTAGACAAGAGGGTAACGCTTCCCAGGCTAAGCCAGCTTGGAAACCAATGCAAGGCTGGAACAAGGGTAAACAGGCCAAGAAGCCTGCTGCTGCTACCAAGACAGCATGAAGGGGTAGCCCCCGATCCGGGACCGGATCTAGTAGGGGGCAGACTTTCTCTCTTTGCTCAGGCTTGGGCAAGAGATGTTCCGGATCCCTGGGCACTAGAAATAGTCTCTCAGGGTTATCTTCTAGAATTCAAGGAACTTCCTCCAAGGAGAAGGTTCCACATGTCTCGCTTATCTTCAGACCAGATAAAAAGACAGGCATTCTTACATTGCGTAGGAGACCTATTAAAGATGGGAGTGATACACCCAGTTCCAACAGCGGAACAAGGTCAGGGGTTTTACTCAAACCTGTTTGTAGTTCCCAAAAAAGAGGGAACTTTCAGACCAATTCTGGATTTAAAAATTCTAAACAAATTCCTCAGAGTTCCATCGTTCAAAATGGAAACCATTCGAACTATTTTACCTACAATCCAGGAGGGTCAATATATGACTACCGTGGATCTAAAGGATGCGTACCTACATATTCCTATCCACAAAGATCATCATCAGTTCCTAAGGTTCGCCTTTCTGGACAAACATTACCAGTTCGTGGCTCTTCCGTTCGGTTTAGCCACTGCTCCCAGAATTTTCACAAAGGTGCTAGGGTCCCATCTAGCGGTTCTAAGACCGAGGGGCATTGCAGTGGCACCTTACCTAGACGACATTCTAATCCAAGCGTCGTCCCTTTCCAGATCAAAGGCTCATACAGACATTGTGTTAGCCTTTCTCAGGTCTCACGGGTGGATGGTGAACGTGGAAAAGAGTTCCCTGTCCCCGTCTACAAGAGTTACCTTTCTGGGAACAATAATAGATTCTATAGAAATGAAGATCTTTCTGACAGAGGTCAGAAAATTAAAGCTTCTAAAGGCTTGTCAAGTTCTTCATTCTATTCCTCAGCCTTCCATAGCTCAGTGCATGGAAGTAATAGGTCTAATGGTGGCAGCAATGGACGTGGTTCCTTTTGCTCGAATTCATCTAAGACCATTGCAACTGTGCATGCTCAGACAGTGGAATGGGGATTATGCAGACTTGTCTCCCCAGATTCAAGTAGACCAGTTAACCAGAGACTCACTCCGTTGGTGGTTGACTCAGGATCACCTGTCTCAGGGCATGAGTTTCCGCAGACCAGATTGGGTCATTGTCACGACCGACGCCAGTCTATTAGGCTGGGGCGCGGTCTGGGACTCCCTGAAAGCTCAGGGTCTATGGTCCCGGGAAGAGTCTCTTCTCCCGATAAACATCCTGGAACTGAGAGCGATATTCAATGCGCTCCGGGCTTGGCCTCAACTAGCAAAGGCCGGATTAATAAGATTCCAGTCGGACAACATGACGACTGTAGCTTACATCAACCATCAGGGAGGAACAAAGAGTTCCTTGACGATGAGAGAGGTATCCAAGATCATCAAATGGGCGGAGGATCACTCCTGCCATCTATCTGCAATTCACATCCCAGGAGTAGACAACTTGGAGGCAGATTATTTGAGTCGTCAGACTTTCCATCCGGGGGAGTGGGAACTCCACCCGGAGGTCTTTGCCCAGTTAACTCGATTATGGGGCATTCCAGACATGGATCTGATGGCGTCTCGTCAGAACTTCAAAGTTCCTTGCTACGGGTCCAGATCCAGGGATCCCAAGGCGACTCTAGTGGATGCATTAGTAGCGCCTTGGTCGTTCAACCTAGCTTATGTGTTTCCACCGTTTCCTCTCCTTCCCAGGCTCGTAGCCAGGATCAAACAGGAGAAGGCCTCTGTGATCCTGATAGCTCATGCGTGGCCACGCAGGACTTGGTATGCAGACCTGGTGAATATGTCATCGGCTCCACCATGGAAGCTACCTTTGAGACAGGATCTTCTAGTACAAGGTCCATTCGAACATCCAAATCTAGTTTCTCTGCAGCTGACTGCTTGGAAATTGAACGCTTGATTTTATCCAAGCGTGGGTTTTCAAATTCAGTGATAGATACTCTGGTCCAAGCCAGAAAACCTGTGACTAGAAAGATTTACCATAAAATATGGAAAAAATATATCTGTTGGTGTGAATCCAAGGGATTCTCCTGGAGTAAAATTAAAATTCCTAAGATTCTTTCCTTTCTCTAAGAGGGTTTGGATAAAGGGTTGTCAGCGAGTTCTCTAAAAGGACAGATTTCTGCTTTATCTGTTTTGTTACACAAACGCCTGGCAGCTGTGCCAGATGTACAAGCTTTTGTACAGGCTTTGGTCAGAATCAAGCCTGTTTACAGACCCATGACTCCTCCTTGGAGTCTAAATTTAGTTCTTTCAGTTCTTCAAAGGGTTCCGTTTGAACCTTTACATTCCATAGATATCAAATTACTATCTTGGAAAGTTCTGTTTTTGGTTGCTATTTCTTCTGCTAGAAGAGTTTCTGAATTATCTGCTTTGCAGTGTGATCCACTCTATCTGGTTTTCCATTCAGATAAGGTCGTTTTGCGTACCAAACCTGGTTTTCTTCCAAAAGTAGTTTCCAACAAGAATATTAACCAGGAAATAGTTGTTCCTTCTCTGTGTCTGAATCCAGTTTCAAAGAAGGAACGTTTGTTACACAATTTAGATGTGGTCCGTGCTTTAAAGTTCTATTTAGACGCAACAAAGGATTTCAGACAAACTTCATCTTTGTTTGTCGTTTACTCTGGTAAGAGGAGAGGACAAAAAGCTACTGCTACCTCTCTTTCTTTCTGGCTGAAAAGCATCATCCGATTGGCTTATGAGACTGCCGGACGGCAGCCTCCTGAACGAATCACAGCTCACTCTACTAGGGCTGTGGCTTCCACATGGGCCTTCAAGAACGAGGCTTCTGTTGATCAGATATGGAAGGCAGCGACTTGGTCTTCTCTGCACACTTTTGCCAAATTTTACAAATTCAATACTTATGCTTCTTCGGAGGCTATTTTTGGGAGAAAGGTTTTGCAAGCCGTGGTGCCTTCTGTTTAGGTAACCTGATTTGCTCCCTCCCTTCATCCGTGTCCTAAAGCTTTGGTATTGGTTCCCACAAGTAAGGATGACGCCGTGGACCTGACACACCAATGTTGGAGAAAACAGAATTTATGCTTACCTGATAAATTTCTTTCTCCAACGGTGTGTCCGGTCCACGGCCCGCCCTGGTTTTTTAATCAGGTTTGAAAAATTTCTTTCTCTATACACTACAGTCACCACGGCACCCTATAGTTTCTCCTTTTTTTCTCCTAACCGTCGGTCGAATGACTGGGGGGCGGGGCCAGAGGAGGGGCTATATGGGCAGCTTTTGCTGTGCTCTTTGCCATTTCCTGTTGGAGAAGAGAATATTCCCACAAGTAAGGATGACGCCGTGGACCGGACACACCGTTGGAGAAAGAAATTTATCAGGCAAGCATAAATTCTGTTTTATATCAGTATCTGTACATATTCTGTATAGTAGTGTCTATTACATGCAGTTATATGACAATTAGTGTATACTGTATATTTATATCAGTATCTGTACATAGGCTGTATAGTAGTGTCTATTACATGCAGTTATATGACAATTGGTGTATATTGTATATTTATATCAGTATCTGTACATATTCTGTATTGTAGTGTCTATTACATGCAGTTATATGTCAATTAGTATATACTGTATATTTATATCAGTATCTGTACATATTCTGTATAGTAGTGACTATTACATGCAGTTATATGACAATTAGTGTATACTGTATATTTATATCTGTATCTGTACATATTCTGTATAGTAGTGTCTGTTACATGCAGTTATATGACAATTAGTGTATAATGTATATTTATATCAGTGTCTGTACATATTCTGTATAGTAGTGACTATTACATGCAGTTATATGTCAATTAGTATATACTGTATATTTATATCAGTATCTGTACATATTCTGTATAGTAGTGACTATTACATGCAGTTATATGACAATTAGTGTATACTGTATATTTATATCTGTATCTGTACATATTCTGTATAGTAGTGTCTGTTACATGCAGTTATATGACAATTAGTATATACTGTATATTTATATCAGTGTCTGTACATATTCTGTATAGTAGTGACTATTACATGCAGTTATATGACAATTAGTGTATACTGTATATTTATATCTGTATCTGTACATATTCTGTATAGTAGTGTCTGTTACATGCAGTTATATGACAATTAGTGTATAATGTATATTTATATCAGTATCTATACATATTCTGTATAGTAGTGTCTATTACATGCAGTTATATGACAATTAGTGTATACTGTATATTATATCAGTATCTGTACATATTCTGTATAGTAGTGTCTATTATATTCAGTTATATGACAATTGGTGTATACTGTATATTTATATCAGTATCTGTACATATTCTGTATAGTAGTGTCTATTATATTCAGTTATATGACAATTAGTGTATACTGTATATTATATCAGTATCTGTACATATTCTGTATAGTAGTGTCTGTTACATGCAGTTATATGACAATTAGTGTATACTGTATATTATATCAGTATCTGTACATATTCTGTATAGTAGTGTCTATTATATTCAGTTATATGACAATTAGTGTATACTGTATATTTATATCAGTATCTGTACATATTCTGTATAGTAGTGTCTATTACATGCAGTTATATGACAATTGGTGTATACTGTATATTTATATCAGTATCTGTACATATTCTGTATAGTAGTGTCTATTACATGCAGTTATGACAATTAGTGTATACTGTATATTTATATCAGTATCTGTACATATTCTGTATAGTAGTGTCTATTACATGCAGTTATATGACAATTAGTGTATACTGTATATTTATATCAGTATCTGTACATATTCTGTATAGTAGTGTCTATTACATGCAGTTATATGACAATTAGTGTATACTGTATATTTATATCAGTATCTGTACATATTCTGTATAGTAGTGTCTATTACATGCAGTTATATGACAATTGGTGTATACTGTATATTTATATCAGTATCTGTACATATTCTGTATAGTAGTGACTATTACATGCAGTTATATGACAATTAGTGTATACTGTATATTTATATCAGTATCTGTACATATTCTGTATAGTAGTGTCTATTACATGCAGTTATATGACAATTAGTGTATACTGTATATTTATATCAGTATCTGTACATATGCTGTATAGTAGTGTCTATTACATGCAGTTATATGACAATTAGTGTATACTGTATATTTATATCAGTATCTGTACATATTCTGTATAGTAGTGTCTATTACATGCAGTTATATGACAATTAGTGTATACTGTATATTTATATCAGTATCTGTACATATGCTGTATAGTAGTGTCTATTACATGCAGTTATATGACAATTAGTGTATACTGTATATTTATATCAGTATCTGTACATATTCTGTATAGTAGTGTCTATTACATGCAGTTATATGACAATTAGTGTATACTGTATATTTATATCAGTATCTGTACATATGCTGTATAGTAATGTCTATTACATGCAGTTATATGACAATTAGTGTATACTGTATATTTATATCAGTATCTGTACATATGCTGTATAGTAGTGTCTATTACATGCAGTTATATGACAATTAGTGTATACTGTATATTTATATCAGTATCTGTACATATGCTGTATAGTAGTGTCTATTACATGCAGTTATATGACAATTTGTATATACTGTATATTTATATCAGTATCTGTACATATTCTGTATAGTAGTGTCTATTACATGCAGTTATATGACAATTAGTGTATACTGTATATTTATATCAGTATCTGTACATATTCTGTATAGTAGTGTCTATTACATGCAGTTATATGACAATTAGTGTATACTGTATATTTATATCAGTATCTGTACATATTCTGTATAGTAGTGTCTATTACATGCAGTTATATGACAATTAGTGTATACTGTATATTTATATCAGTATCTGTACATATTATGTATAGTAGTGTCTATTACATGCAGTTATATGACAATTAGTGTATACTGTATATTTATATCAGTGTCTGTACATATTCTGTATAGTAGTGTCTATTACATGCAGTTATATGACAATTAGTGTATACTGTATATTTATATCAGTATCTGTACATATTCTGTATAGTAGTGCCTATTACATGCAGTTATATGACAATTGGTGTATACTGTATATTTATATCAGTATCTGTACATATTCTGTATAGTAGTGTCTATTACATACAGTTATATGACAATTTGTATATACTGTATATTTATATCAGTATCTGTACATATTCTGTATAGTAGTGTCTATTACATGCAGTTATATGACAATTAGTATATACTGTATATTTATATCAGTATCTGTACATATTCTGTATAGTAGTGTATATTACATGCAGTTATATGACAATTAGTGTATACTGTATATTTATATCAGTATCTGTACATATTCTGTATAGTAGTGTCTATTACATGCAGTTATATGACAATTAGTGTATACTGTATATTTATATCAGTATCTGTACATATGCTGTATAGTAATGTCTATTACATGCAGTTATATGACAATTAGTGTATACTGTATATTTATATCAGTATCTGTACATATGCTGTATAGTAGTGTCTATTACATGCAGTTATATGACAATTAGTGTATACTGTATATTTATATCAGTATCTGTACATATGCTGTATAGTAGTGTCTATTACATGCAGTTATATGACAATTTGTATATACTGTATATTTATATCAGTATCTGTACATATTCTGTATAGTAGTGTCTATTACATGCAGTTATATGACAATTAGTGTATACTGTATATTTATATCAGTATCTGTACATATTCTGTATAGTAGTGTCTATTACATGCAGTTATATGACAATTAGTGTATACTGTATATTTATATCAGTATCTGTACATATTCTGTATAGTAGTGTCTATTACATGCAGTTATATGACAATTAGTGTATACTGTATATTTATATCAGTATCTGTACATATTATGTATAGTAGTGTCTATTACATGCAGTTATATGACAATTAGTGTATACTGTATATTTATATCAGTGTCTGTACATATTCTGTATAGTAGTGTCTATTACATGCAGTTATATGACAATTAGTGTATACTGTATATTTATATCAGTATCTGTACATATTCTGTATAGTAGTGCCTATTACATGCAGTTATATGACAATTGGTGTATACTGTATATTTATATCAGTATCTGTACATATTCTGTATAGTAGTGTCTATTACATACAGTTATATGACAATTTGTATATACTGTATATTTATATCAGTATCTGTACATATTCTGTATAGTAGTGTCTATTACATGCAGTTATATGACAATTAGTATATACTGTATATTTATATCAGTATCTGTACATATTCTGTATAGTAGTGTCTATTACATGCAGTTATATGACAATTAGTGTATACTGTATATTTATATCAGTATCTGTACATATTCTGTATAGTAGTGTCTATTACATGCAGTTATATGACAATTAGTGTATACTGTATATTTATATCAGTATCTGTACATATTCTGTATAGTAGTGTCTATTACATGCAGTTATATGACAATTAGTGTATACTGTATATTTATATCAGTATCTGTACATATTCTGTATAGTAGTGTCTATTACATGCAGTTATATGACAATTAGTGTATACTGTACCTTTAAGGCTTGTTATCTGGCTCTGCGGCTCTCTGAGCTGAATGCTGTGTACAAATGAAACAATATGGTTTCCTGCAGCAGTCTTTCAGTACTTTCTCACCTGCAAATGAAAACTGTAAAACCCCCTTTATGTAAAGGACAGATGTGGGGCAATATACAACATTTACCTCGCTACTGATTGCGCTTCCAGGTCTTCGGTCATCTTTATTCCTATATACATCAGATTTGAAAAACAGTACAGTATATTAGAGTGAATTTAATACTTCAAGAGAGCACAAGATAAATATAAAGACTTAATCATAGGACCAGTGGGGCCCCATGAGCTATTAGAGTTAGGAGAGGTGTAAAGAGATTAAACAGAAGAAGGCAACAAAAGTGAAATATAGCGCACTGGGTGCTATAGAAATAAATGATACCATCATAACTAGGCACCAGCTCATATGCTGAATCAGTACTGACACATCATGGGCTAGATTACAAGTGGAGCGCAAACGATTTTGCAAAGGTTTTCACAATAGCTTGCGCTCCTTTTTAATTGCACTGATATTACAAGTTGGGCTAGAAATATTACCATGATCTCAGAGCTGTGGTTAACTGTATTCCGAAACTAAAAAGTTGCACAAAACACACACACACACATATACAGGGAGTGCAGAATTATTAGGCAAGTTGTATTTTTGAGGATTAATTTTATTATTGAACAACAACCATGTTCTCAATGAACCCAAAAAACTCATTAATATCAAAGCTGAATAGTTTTGGAAGTAGTTTTTAGTTTGTTTTTAGTTATAGCTATTTTAGGGGGATAACTGTGTGTGCAGGTGACTATTACTGTGCATAATTATTAGGCAACTTAACAAAAAACAAATATATACCCATTTCAATTATTTATTTTTACCAGTGAAACCAATATAACATCTCAGCATTCACAAATATACATTTCTGACATTCAAAAACAAAACAAAACAAATCAGTGACCAATATAGCCACATTTCTTTGCAAGGACACTCAAAAGCCTGCCATCCATGGATTCTGTCAGTGTTTTGATCTGTTCACCATCAACATTGCGTGCAGCAGCAACCACAGCCTCCCAGACACTGTTCAGAGAGGTGTACTGTTTTCCCTCCTTGTAAATCTCACATTTGATGATGGACCACAGGTTCTCAATGGGGTTCAGATCAGGTGAACAAGGAGGCCATGTCATTAGATTTTCTTCTTTTATACCCTTTCTTGCCAGCCACGCTGTGGAGTACTTGGACGCGTGTGATGGAGCATTGTCCTGCATGAAAATCATGTTTTTCGTGAAGGATGCAGACTTCTTCCTGTACCACTGCTTGAAGAAGGTGTCTTCCAGAAACTGGCAGTAGGACTGGGAGTTGAGCTTGACTCCATCCTCAACCCAAAAAGGCCCCACAAGCTCATCTTTGATGATACCAGCCCAAACCAGTACTCCACCTCCACCTTGCTGGCGTCTGAGTCGGACTGGAGCTCTCTGCCCTTTACCAATCCAGCCACGGGCCCATCCATCTGGCCCATCAAGACTCACTCTCATTTCATCAGTCCATAAAACCTTAGAAAAATCAGTCTTGAGATATTTCTTGGCCCAGTCTTGACGTTTCAGCTTGTGTGTCTTGTTCAGTGGTGGTCGTCTTTCAGTCTTTCTTACCTTGGCCATGTCTCTGAGTATTGCACACCTTGTGCTTTTGGGCACTCCAGTGATGTTGCAGCTCTGAAATATGGCCAAACTGGTGGCAAGTGGCATCTTGGCAGCTGCACGCTTGACTTTTCTCAGTTCATGGGCAGTTATTTTGCGCCTTGGTTTTTCCACACGCTTCTTGCGACCCTGTTGACTATTTTGAATGAAACGCTTGATTGTTCGATGATCACGCTTCAGAAGCTTTGCAATTTTAAGAGTGCTGCATCCCTCTGCAAGATATCTCACTATTTTTGACTTTTCTGAGCCTGTCAAGTCCTTCTTTTGACCCATTTTGCCAAAGGAAAGGAAGTTGCCTAATAATTATGCACACCTGATATAGGGTGTTGATGTCATTAGACCACACCCCTTCTCATTACAGAGATGCACATCACCTAATATGCTTAATTGGTAGTAGGCTTTCGAGCCTATACAGCTTGGAGTAAGACAACATGCATAAAGAGGATGATGTGGTCAAAATACTCATTTGCCTAATAATTCTGCACTCCCTGTATATATATATATATACAAAACAATATATAAACTTGATCAAATCACAATCAAATAAATAAAATGAAACAAACAAATGTCATAGTGCACAAAGGTTATTTGCAGGTGAACCTCAGGGAGAAAAGGAAAAACACATATAGTGAAGTCCTGTGATTATTCAAATATTTAAAAGGCAAAGACGGATACTCACATTCTCTAGAACTTCAAAATCAAGATCTAGATGTTAGGGCACAGGAAAACTCCAAATAGGAGACAAAGGCAAAGATCGATATCCCAGCTGGGTTAAAACTCCACATGGAATGAATCAGTAGTGGATACAAATATAACACTTTATTTAAAAACCAGTAAGTCACAAGGCATGCATATGAGACTGTTCCAGTCAGAAACCACTGCAAACAAAGACTGCGTTTTCACAATGTCTACTTCGTGTTTTAACGCTGAAAAAATGGTCTTTTCAGCGTTAAAACAGCACCGCAGCCATTACAAGTCTTGTCGGTATAGCTGTACCGCAAGCCTTTTAATCTGTAACGCAACGTCAGTCCCGCACAGTAAAAATTTATGTATTTTCATGGGACTTACATAGAGCTGCTATTACGAGTTTTACGGTGAGGCTAAAAAACCTGCGTTCCAGCCTATACCGACAAGATCCGTTTCGCAATCTGAGAACAGTAGTTATGAGTTTTACGCAACAAAACTGTTACATAAAACTCATAACTAAAGTGTTAAAAAGTACACTAACACCCATAAACTACCTATTAACCCCTAAACCGAGGCCCTCCTGCATTGCAAATACTATATTAAAGTTATTAACCCCTAATCTGGCGCTCCCGACATCGCTGCCACTAATAAAATGTATTAACCCCTATTCCGCAGCTTCCCGACATCGTCGCCACTATACTAAAGTTTTTAACCCCTAAACCGCCGCCCTCCTGCATCACAAACACTATTTCAATATTATTAACCCCTAATCTGCCATCCGCCCACATCGCCCCCACTATATTAAAGTTATTAAGTACTCCACTATAATAAACCTATTAACCCCTAAAACGCCAGTCCCCCACAACGAAATATACTAAATTAAACTAGTAACCCCTAAAATGCAAGACCCCCACATCGCAATAAACTAATTTAAACTAATAACCCCTAAACCTAACGCCCCCCTAACCTTATGTTAAAATTACAATTTCCCTATCTTAAATTAAATTAAAACTCACCTGTCAAATTAGAAAAACAAAGTTTAAACTAACAATTAAACTAATATAATTATTTAACTAATATTAAACTAACTACCAATTAAATTAAACTAAAATACACATTAAAAAAATCCTAACACTACTATAAAAATTACAAACTAACTAATTACGAAAAATAAGACTAAATTACAAAAAATAACAAACACTAAATTATGAATAATAACAAACAAAATTATCAAAAATAAAAAAAAATTACACCTAATCTAATAGCCCTATCAAAATAAAAAAGGCCACCCAAAATAGAAAAAAAACCTAGCCTACAATAAACTACCAATAGCCCTTAAAAGGGTCTTTTGTAGGGCATTGCCCTAAGTTAAACAGCTCTTTTACCTGTAAAAAAAATTCAAAGACCCCCCCAACAGTAAAACCACCACCCAACCAACCCCAAAAAATAAAAAACCTAACTCTAACAAAAACCTAAGCTACCCATTGCCCTAAAAAGGGCATTTGTATGGGCATTTAGTTTTTTTGCTTTGACCTGAAAAGGGCATGCAGCTCTTTTCCTAAAGCCCAAACCCTAAACTAAAAAAAAACCCACCCAAAAAAAAACCTTAAAAAAACTACTGACTCCCGAAGATCCACTTACAGGGCATTTGTATGGGCATTTAGTTTTTTTGCTTTGACCTGAAAAGGGCATGCAGCTCTTTTCCTAAAGCCCAAACCCTAAACTAAAAAAAAACCCACCCAAAAAAAAACCTTAAAAAAACTACTGACTCCCGAAGATCCACTTACAGTTTTTGAAGTCCCGCTTGAACGATCTTCATCCAGGCGGCAAAGTCCTCATCCAGGCGGCAAGAAGTCTTCATCCAGACGGCATCTTCTATCTTCATCCAGGCGACGAAGTCCTCATCCAGGCGGCGAGAAGTCTTCATCCAGGCGGCATCTTCTATCTTTATCCAGGCAGCATCTTCTATCTTCATCCCGGCGGCACGGAGCGGGTCCATCCTGAAGACATTCGGCGCTGAGCATCCTCTTCATACGGTCGCCGCTGTACACTGAATCTTCAATGCAAGGTACGTGATTCAAGATGGCGTCCCATGCATTTCTATTGGCTGAGTTTATTTTGGAAATTCAAATCAGCCAATAGGATGGGAGCTACTGAAATCCTATTGGCTGTTCAAATCAGCCAATAGGTTGAGATATACTGAAATTCAATTGGCTAATTTGAACAGCCAATACAATTTCGTTTGTTATATTTTGTAATCCTAGGTTTTAGTGTAAGGCTGCTTAGGTTTTATTTCACAGTTAAGTTTGTATTTATTTTAGCTAGGTAGTTATTAAATAGTTAATAACTATTTACTAACTAATCTACCTAGTTCAAATAAATACAAACACCTGTGAAATAAAAATAAAACCTAAGATAGCTACAATGTAACTATTAGTTATTTTGTAGCTAGCTTAGGGTTTATTTTACAGGTAAGTTTGTATTTAGTTTTATATTGAAATTATTTAGTTAATAATTGTAAGGTTTATTTAGCTTTATTTTAATTATATTTAAGTTAGGGGGTGTTAGGGTTAGGCTTAGGGTTACGTTAGGGTTATGCTTAGGGTTAGGAGTTAATATATTTATTTAGTGTTAGTGATGTTGGAAACAGCGCTTGGAATGTGTGCAGTATGGAGCTTAACGCAGCCATATCGCAGGCACAAGCCGGCTGTTTGAAAACCTATAATTGCTGCGCTATAGAGAGTTAAATAATGCAACTTTTGTTGCGTTCATTAAATACCCTCTATCGCGCATAACTTGTAATCTAGGTGATATTTATTTATGAATAAATAGAACATATTTGTTACATAAACAACATTGGAAAATTAAATATTTATAATTTCATGTCGGGTTAGCGCTATAGAGAATATGTTAATAGTTAGTTTTTTTTTCTCCATTGACTTCTATTGGGGCATGTGTGAACGCAATATTCAAATTTCGACTTTTTGCGCAAGTCGGGTTACCGCTGGAGAAAAAAATGTTTGCTTTCAACTTGTACTAACAGCACAACTTGACTGTAAAATAACGCTCCACTTGTAATTTAGCCTTTTATGTCTGAGAAGAATCAGCAATGTGTTGTAATGTTCTGGCAGAGAAAAGAACGAACGCTCCTGGTATAACGAGATGTATTCTGTCAGTACGGGTCATGTGATCTGCACAAATCAGATTAATGTGAGCACAGAAGGTAATAAGTAAACTGAATAAAAGCCACAGAGCAGTCATCTGTCACAAGCTGCCATCCCAATACCACTGTGCTATCTGCAGGAGAATTGCTGAGATGAATAAGAGCGCTTGTTTCTCTGAGCCAATAAGAATGTCTCATTATATGCAAAGTTGTACATTATTATTTATAATATTCTCTTATTGGTAAAAATCAAGGTCTCTAGAGGGGGAAGACCTGATAAAATCAGACTCTGCCTTTTCTTTTTATGGACATCATTCATTGTGACAAGTGAAACAATATTACATTTACAATATATGCGGATGTGTCAGATCCCAAAAGATGCACCCAATATAAATGCAGATTACCAAACATTTGGTAGTGGTTACAGCTTATGTACAAAACGTTGTGTGTATGTATGTATTTGTGTGTGTGTGTGTGTATATATATATATATATATATATATATATATATATATATATATATATATATATATATATATATATATATATATATATATACAGGGAGTGCAGAATTATTAGGCAAGTTGTATTTTTGAGGATTAATTTTATTATTGAACAACAACCATGTTCTCAATGAACCCAAAAAACTCATTAATATCAAAGCTGAATATTTTTGGAAGTAGTTTTTAGTTTGTTTTTAGTTTTAGCTATTTTAGGGGGATATCTGTGTGTGCAGGTGACTATTACTGTGCATAATTATTAGGCAACTTAACAAAAAACAAATATATACACATTTCAATTATTTATTTTTACCAGTGAAACCAATATAACATCTCAACATTCACAAATATACATTTCTGACATTCAAAAACAAAACAAAAACAAATCAGTGACCAATATAGCCACCTTTCTTTGCAAGGACACTCAAAAGCCTGCCATCCATGGATTCTGTCAGTGTTTTGATCTGTTCACCATCAACATTGCGTGCAGCAGCAACCACATCCTCCCAGACACTGTTCAGAGAGGTGTACTGTTTTCCCTCCTTATAAATCTCACATTTGATGATGGACCACAGGTTCTCAATGGGGTTCAGATCAGGTGAACAAGGAGGCCATGTCATTAGATTTTCTTCTTTTATACCCTTTCTTGCCAGCCACGCTGTGGAGTACTTGGACGGGTGTGATGGAGCATTGTCCTGCATGAAAATCATGTTTTTCTTGAAGGATGCAGACTTCTTCCTGTACCACTGCTTGAAGAAGGTGTCTTCCAGAAACTGGCAGTAGGACTGGGAGTTGAGCTTGACTCCATCCTCAACCCAAAAAGGCCCCACAAGCTCATCTTTGATGATACCAGCCCAAACCAGTACTCCACCTCCACCTTGCTGGCGTCTGAGTCGGACTGGAGCTCTCTGCCCTTTACCAATCCAGCCACGGGCCCATCCATCTGGCCCATCAAGACTCACTCTCATTTCATCAGTCCATAAAACCTTAGAAAAATCAGTCTTGAGATATTTCTTGGCCCAGTCTTGACGTTTCAGCTTGTGTGTCTTGTTCAGTGGTGGTCGTCTTTCAGCCTTTCTTACCTTGGCCATGTCTCTGAGTATTGCACACCTTGTGCTTTTGGGCACTCCAGTGATGTTGCAGCTCTGAAATATGGCCAAACTGGTGGCAAGTGGCATCTTGGCAGCTGCACGCTTGACTTTTCTCAGTTCATGGGCAGTTATTTTGCGCCTTGGTTTTTCCACACGCTTCTTGCGACCCTGTTGACTATTTTGAATGAAACGCTTGATTGTTCGATGATCACGCTTCAGAAGCTTTGCAATTTTAAGAGTGGTGCATCCCTCTGCAAGATATCTCACTATTTTTGACTTTTCTGAGCCTGTCAAGTCCTTCTTTTGACCCATTTTGCCAAAGGAAAGGAAGTTGCCTAATAATTATGCACACCTGATATAGGGTGTTGATGTCATTAGACCACACCCCTTCTCATTACAGAGAGGCACATCACCTAATATGCTTAATTGATAGTAGGCTTTCGAGCCTATACAGCTTGGAGTAAGACAACATGCATAAAGAGGATGATGTGGTCAAAATACTAATTTGCCTAATAATTCTGCACTCCCTGTATATATATGTCTGTGTGTGTGTATATGTATATATATATATATATATATATATATGTGTGTGTGTGTGTATATATATATATATGTCTGTGTGTGTGTGTATATATATATATATACAGTGAATATATGTGTATATATATATATACATATACAGTATATATATATATGTCTGTATGTGTATATATATATATATATATATATATATATAACAGGCAAGAAATCCCCAAAGGCGGGAAGGATTGAGACCAAAGCTACATCCAAGGTCAGTTCAAAACCAGTTTATTGGCAGAGTGCAGGTACAAAAGGTGAAGCCAGAGCAAAAACATCTGACGCGTTTCGCACATGCGCACATGCGCTTCATCAGAGGTGATGTGTTCAAGGTGTGAATGGGCTTATATACAGCAAAGTAGCCAATCCAGGTATCTTTAGGTAAATGGGTCAACAGTTACACCTGTAGTATGTGATAAGATTGTTTGCTGTAAACAAGGCATCCACTCAATCTTTCTCTTATAGATAAATATATATGTGTAAATAATTAAATTCTAACACTTCATATGTGGAAGTTTATAAGTGTGTATAAACATATTTTGTGATATATTCAATAACAATTTTTTATATAAGCAGTAGAAAAAATACAATTCATAAATACAACAATAACTAATAACTAATAATCTTAAGGATCTAAACATAAATAAATAAATAGATGATACTAATAAGTGAGGATAGGACACAAAGTACTAGTTATGAACCTTGGAAGTAATAATAAAAATATAAATGTAGATATAAACTTTGTTTCCAGAATAGTAAATAAATAAAAATTAGATAGCTAATTATAGATCCAATCTTAACCTTGTAGCTATCTCTTATAGGAAAGGAAAAGAAAATAAAATAATTTTTTTTTTAAAACATATTAACATATTCTCTAAGCAAGGAGACACAATAAATATTTTTTTATGTATCATGTTATAAAAAAGTATATATTTAAACATTAAATAATATTATTAACCCTAAGAAATAAATAAATAAAATATGTATATAAGGTTAATAGAAAAGAAAGAAAAGAAAAAGATCTAATTTTAAATGAGGGAATTTCACTATAGTAATAAGTAATTTTACTATATCAGTTTTCAAATACATTTTGATTTTTAATTTTAAATTCTTAGTTAGAACAGACTAGGGAACTAATGAGTTATATTTATTTATTTATTCATATTCATTAGTTAGGGAACAGTCAAAAACTAGCTTTTGTAGTAACTCACTTTTCTCCAACATTGGTGTGTCCGGTCCACGGCGTCATCCTTACTTGTGGGATATCTCTTCCCCAACAGGAAATGGCAAAGAGTCCCAGCAAAGCTGGCCATATAGTCCCTCCTAGGCTCCGCCCACCCCAGTCATTCTCTTTGCCGTTGCACAGGCAACATCTCCACGGAGATGGTTAAGAGTTTTTTGGTGTTTAAATGTAGTTTTTATTCTTCTATCAAGTGTTTGTTATTTTAAAATAGTGCTGGTATGTACTATTTACTCTGAAATAGAAAAGGATGAAGATTTCTGTTTGTGAGAGGAAGATGATTTTAGCAGACAGTAACTAAAATCGATTGCTGTTTCCACATAGGACTGTTGAGATGAAGTAACTTCAGTTGGGGGAAACAGTTAGCAGACTTTTCTGCTTAAGGTATGACTAGCCATATTTCTAACAAGACCATGTAATGCTGGAAGGCTGTCATTTCCCCTCATGGGGACCGGTAAGCCATTTTCTTAGTCAAACAAACAGAATAAAGGGCTTAATATGGGCTAAAAAACTGGTAGACATTTTTATGGGCTAAATCGATTGCTTTATTTGGGCATTTTATTCATATTTATGCTGACAATTCGCATTTATAAACTTGGGGAACGTTTATTAAACGGCAGGCACTATGTTAGACACCTTTTCCAGTCAGGGGGCCTTCCTAGTTGTAGACTGAGCCTCATTTTAGCGCCATTACTGCGCAGTTGTTTTTTGAGAGCAGGGCATGCAGATGCATGTGTGAGGATCTGAAATTTGCTGGAAAAGCTTCTAGAAGGCGTCAATTGGTATCGTATTCCCCTCTGGGCTTGGTTGGGTCTCAGCAAAGGCTATAGCTGGGACTGTATAGGGGTTATTTTAAGGGTTAAAGCTCTGAAATTTGGTGTGCAATACTCTTAATGCTTTAAGACACTGTGGTGAAATTTTGGTAATTTTTGAACAATTCCTTCATACTTTTTCACATATTCAGTAATAAAGTGTTTTCTGTTTAAAATTTAAAGAGACAGTAACGGTTTTGTTTTAAAACGTTTTTTGTGCTTTGTTGACAAGTTTAAGCCTGTTTAACATGTCTGTGCCTTTGGATAAGCTATGTTCTATATGTATGAAAGCCAATGTGTCTCCCCATTTAAATTTATGTGATAATTGTGCCATAGCGTCCAAACAAAGTAAGGACAGTACTGCCACAGATAATGAAATTGCCCAAGATGATTCCTCAGATGAGGGGAGTAAACATGATACTACATCATCTCCTACTGTGTCTACACCAGTTTTGCCCACACAGGAGGCCCCTAGTACATCTAGTGCGCCAATGCTTATTACCATGCAACAATTAACGGCTGTAATGGATAACTCCATAGCAAATATTTTATCCAAAATGCCTACTTATCAGAGAAAGCGCGATTGCTCTGTTTTAAACACTGAAGAGCAGGAGGGCGCTGATGATAATTGTTCTGTCATACCCTCACACCAATCTGAAGGGGCCATGAGGGAGGTTTTGTCAGATGGGGAAATTTCAGATTCAGGAAAAATTTCTCAACAAGCTGAACCTGATGTTGTGACATTTAAATTTAAATTAGAACATCTCCGCGCACTGCTTAAGGAGGTGTTATCTACTCTGGATGATTGTGACAACTTGGTCATTCCAGAGAAATTATGCAAGATGGACAAGTTCCTAGAGGTTCCGGTGCACCCCGACGCTTTTCCTATACCCAAGCGGGTGGCGGACATAGTAAATAAGGAGTGGGAAAAGCCCGGCATACCTTTTGTTCCCCCCCCCTATATTTAAGAAATTATTTCCTATGGTTGACCCCAGAAAGGACTTATGGCAGACAGTCCCTAAGGTCGAGGGGGCAGTTTCTACTCTAAACAAACGCACTACTATTCCTATTGAAGATAGTTGTGCTTTCAAAGATCCTATGGATAAAAAATTGGAGGGTTTGCTTAAAAAGATTTTTGTACAGCAAGGTTACCTTCTACAACCCATTTCGTGCATTGTTCCTGTCACTACAGCAGCGTGGTTCTGGTTCGAGGAACTAGAAAACTCGCTTAGTAGAGAGACTCCATATGAGGAGGTTATGGACAGAGTTCACGCACTTAAGTTGGCTAACTCTTTTATTTTAGATGCCGCTTTGCAATTAGCTAGATTAGCGGCGAAAAATTCAGGGTTTGCTATCGTGGCGCGCAGAGCGCTTTGGCTAAAGTCTTGGTCAGCGGATGTGTCATCCAAGACAAAATTGCTTAACATCCCTTTCAAAGGTAAAACTCTATTTGGACCAGAATTGAAAGAGATTATTTCAGACATCACTGGGGGAAAGGGCCACGCCCTTCCACAAGATTGGCCTTTCAAGGCCAAAAATAAGTCTAATTTTTGTTCCTTTCGCAATTTCAGGAATGGACCGGCCTCTAATTCTGCATCCTCTAAGCAAGAGGGTAATGCCTCACAACCCAAACCAGCCTGGAAACCGATGCAAGGCTGGAACAAGGGTAAGCAGGCCAAGAAGCCTGCCGCTGCTAACAAAACAGCATGAAGGAGTAGCCCCCGATCCGGGACCGGATCTAGTGGGGGGCAGACTCTCTCTCTTTGCTCAGGCTTGGGCAAGAGATGTTCAGGATCCCTGGGCGCTAGAAATAGTTTCTCAGGGTTATCTCCTGGAATTCAGGGAACTACCCCCAAGGGGAAGGTTCCACATGTCTCACTTATCCTCAAACCAAATAAAGAGACAGGCGTTCTTACATTGTGTAGAAGACCTGTTAAAGATGGGAGTGATACACCCAGTTCCAATAAAGGAACAAGGAATGGGATTTTATTCCAATCTGTTCGTAGTTCCCAAAAAAGAGGGAACTTTCAGACCAATTTTGGATTTGAAGATCCTAAACAAATTTCTCAGGGTACCATCGTTCAAGATGGAAACCATTCGAACGATTCTACCCACTATCCAGGAAAGTCAATTTATGACTACCGTGGATCTAAAGGATGCGTACCTACATATTCCTATCCACAAAGAACATCATCAGTTCCTAAGGTTCGCTTTTCTGGACAAGCATTACCAGTTTGTGGCCCTCCCATTCGGGTTAGCCACTGCTCCAAGGATTTTCACAAAGGTACTAGGGTCCCTTCTAGCGGTTCTAAGACCGAGGGTGCATTGCAGTAGTACCTTACTTGGACGACATTCTAATACAAGCGTCGTCCCTGTCAAAAGCAAAGTCTCATACAGACATCGTTCTGGCCTTTCTCAGATCACACGGATGGAAGGTGAACATAGAAAAAAGTTCTCTGTCTCCGTCGACAAGAGTTCCCTTCTTGGGAACAATAATAGATTCCTTAGAAATGAGGATTTTTCTGACAGAGGTCAGAAAGTCAAAACTTCTAAGCACTTGTCAAGTTCTTCATTCTGTTCTTCGTCCTTCCATAGCGCAGTGCATGGAAGTAGTAGGGTTGATGGTTGCAGCAATGGACATAGTTCCTTTTGCACAAATTCATCTAAGACCATTACAACTGTGCATGCTCAAACAGTGGAATGGGGACTATACAGACTTGTCTCCAATGATTCAAGTAGATCAGAAGACCAGAGATTCACTCCGTTGGTGGCTGACCCTGGACCATCTGTCCCAGGGAATGAGCTTCCGCAGACCAGAGTGGGTCATTGTCACGACCGACGCCAGTCTAGTGGGCTGGGGCGCGGTCTGGGAATCCCTGAAAGCTCAGGGTCTATGGTCTCGGGAAGAGTCTCTTCTCCCGATAAACATTCTGGAACTGAGAGCGATATTCAATGCTCTCAGGGCTTGGCCTCAACTAGCAAAGGCCAGATTCATAAGGTTCCAATCAGACAACATGACGACTGTTGCGTATATCAATCATCAGGGGGGAACAAGGAGTTCCCTGGCGATGAAAGAAGTGACCAAAATAATTCAATGAGCGGAGGATCACTCCTGCCACCTGTCTGCGATCCACATCCCAGGTGTGGAAAACTGGGAGGCGGATTTTCTGAGTCGTCAGACATTCCATCCGGGAGAGTGGGAACTCCATCCGGAGATCTTTGCCCAAATAACTCAATTATGGGGCATTCCAGACATGGATCTGATGGCGTCTCGTCAGAACTTCAAGGTTCCTTGCTACGGGTCCAGATCCAGGGATCCCAAGGCGACTCTAGTAGATGCACTAGTAGCACCTTGGACCTTCAACCTAGCTTATGTATTTCCACCGTTTCCTCTCATTCCCAGGCTGGTAGCCAGGATCAATCAGGAGAGGGCCTCGGTGATCTTGATAGCTCCTGCGTGGCCACGCAGGACTTGGTATGCAGACCTGGTGAATATGTCATCGGTTCCACCATGGAAGCTACCTTTGAGACAGGACCTTCTTGTTCAGGGTCCATTCAAACATCCAAATCTGGTCTCCCTCCAGCTGACGGCTTGGAGATTGAACGCTTGATTCTATCGAAGCGTGGATTTTCAGATTCTGTGATAGATACTCTGGTTCAGGCCAGAAAACCGGTAACTAGAAAGATTTACCATAAAATATGGAAAAGATATATCTGTTGGTGTGAATCCAAAGGATTCCCATGGAATAAGATAAAAATTCCTAAGATTCTCTCCTTTCTACAAGAAGGTTTGGAGAAAGGATTATCTGCAAGTTCTCTAAAGGGACAGATCTCTGCTTTATCTGTCTTACTACACAAAAGACTGGCAGCTGTGCCAGATGTTCAAGCATTTGTTCAGGCTCTGGTTAGGATCAAGCCTGTTTACAGACCTTTGACTCCTCCCTGGAGTCTAAATCTAGTTCTTTCAGTTCTTCAAGGGGTTCCGTTTGAACCTTTACATTCCATAGATATTAAGTTACTATCTTGGAAAGTTTTGTTTTTGGTTGCAATTTCTTCTGCTAGAAGAGTTTCAGAGTTATCTGCTCTGCAGTGTTCTCCGCCCTATCTGGTGTTCCATGCAGATAAGGTGGTTTTGCGTACTAAGCCTGGTTTTCTTCCTAAGGTTGTTTCTAACAAAAATATTAACCAGGAGATAGTTGTACCTTCTTTATGTCCGAATCCAGTTTCAAAGAAGGAACGTTTGTTACACAATTTGGACGTAGTCCGTGCTCTAAAATTCTATTTAGAGGCTACAAAAGATTTCAGACAAACATCTTCCTTGTTTGTTGTTTATTCTGGTAAAAGGAGAGGTCAAAAAGCGACTTCTACCTCTCTTTCCTTTTGGCTTAAAAGCATCATCCGATTGGCTTATGAGACTGCCGGACGGCAGCCTCCTGAAAGAATCACAGCTCACTCCACTAGGGCTGTGGCTTCCACATGGGCCTTCAAGAACGAGGCTTCTGTTGACCAGATATGTAAGGCAGCGACTTGGTCTTCACTGCACACTTTTGCCAAATTTTACAAATTTGATACTTTTGCTTCATCGGAGGCTATTTTTGGGAGAAAGGTTTTGCAAGCTGTGGTGCCTTCCGTTTAGGTAACCTGATTTGCTCCCTCCCTTCATCCGTGTCCTAAAGCTTTGGTATTGGTTCCCACAAGTAAGGATGACGCCGTGGACCGGACACACCAATGTTGGAGAAAACAGAATTTATGCTTACCTGATAAATTACTTTCTCCAACGGTGTGTCCGGTCCACGGCCCGCCCTGGTTTTTTAATCAGGTCTGATGAATTATTTTCTCTAACTACAGTCACCACGGTACCATATGGTTTCTCCTATATATATTTCCTCCTGTCCGTCGGTCGAATGACTGGGGTGGGCGGAGCCTAGGAGGGACTATATGGCCAGCTTTGCTGGGACTCTTTGCCATTTCCTGTTGGGGAAGAGATATCCCACAAGTAAGGATGACGCCGTGGACCGGACACACCGTTGGAGAAAGTAATTTATCAGGTAAGCATAAATTCTGTTTTTTAGCACACTTTTTTTAAACAAATCAATAAAGGGATTATGTAAGAATTAGATAACAGGATAGCATGGGGCCTATTCAACAAATAAATCAACATCCATCCTCTTGTTGATGCCCTCTGGTGTTCTTGTATGTAATTTTACAATCCAAAAGACTTCTTTTTTCCTTAGGCTTTTTTCCCTATCTCCTCCTCTGGGATGTTTTTTAATCAGGTCAATGCCTATGAATGAGAAATATCTAGAACCTATACCATGGAGTCTGAAGTGTTTAGCTACAGGTGTTCTAGGCTCTTTTTCATCCAAAGAGCGCAGATGCTCACGGATCCTATCTTTCAGTGGGCGAGTAGTTATGCCCACATATTGGCAGGAGCAAAATAGGCAATTAACCAAGTAAACTACATATTGAGAATTACAATCAATCCTGTCCCTAATCTGAAATGTTTGGTTCGTCACATGTGAGGAAAAAGTGTCTGTCACAGTTATGCTTGTACACCCTTTACATGGTACATGGCCACATTTAAAGCATCCTGATTTTAGACTTAGCCAATTGGAGCCTACTGTTACTTTTTCAGTGAATTGCTTACTAGTTATTTCTCTTATGGTAGGGGCTTTTCGTGCTATGCACTTGATTCCAGATGTTAAGATGTCTTTTAAAGCTTCATCACCTTTTAAAATGGTTAGATTATTCTTGACTATACTACAAATCTGATTATATTGTTTACTAAATTGTGTAACAAACAGGAGATTTTGACTAGGCATCACAGCCCTGTTTAGATCTCTTGTTCCTCTCCAGATTATTCCTTCCTTGTAGTAAGTCCTGTCTATCTAGAGTTGCTATTTGTTTTTCTGTTTGTAGTAATAAATTTCTTTGATATCCCCTATCTGTCAGTCTATTTGTCAATTCTCTAGCCTGGGAACAATATTCTGTTAGTTCTGTACAGTTTCTCCTAAGGCGCAAGTATTGGGCCTTCGGTATGCCTCTCTTAAGGTGGTCGAGATGGCAAGAATCAGCTCTCAGTATTGTATTTCTGGCCAGGGGTTTACGATAAGTACATGTGGAAATTTTATTGTCTGATACCTTTAGGTTCAGGTCCAAAAAGTCAATAGTATAATTATGTGTCTGTGCTGTAAATGTCAAATTATATTCATTTTCGTTCAGATATTCTCTTAATTTATCTACATTACAACTATCCCTAGTCTCCCAGATAACAATAATGTCATCTATAAAACGACCATAAAGTATGATATTGTTTTTATATGGAAATGAATCTGAGAAGATCATATTAAGTTCTAACCACCCCATATAAATATTGGCAAAGGCTGGGGCAAATTTTGCCCCCATCGCCGTGCCTCGTCTTTGTAGGTAATAAGTACCCTGAAAGATGAAAAAATTATGTTTCAAAAGGAACTCAGTTACCTGAACAATGAATGTTATAAATTCATGACTGTAATCTGAGTATCTATGTATTCATAAAATCAATGGCTTTTAATCCTTTTGAATGGGGGATATTTGAATATAGAGCAGTCACGTCAATAGTAGTCCATACATAGGAATCATTCCACGTAAGATCTGTAATTTGTGTAAGCAAATGTGTACTGTCTTTAATATATCCAGGGAGAGCCACCATGATTGGTTGAAGGATGTGGTCGAGCCAGCCACCCAATCTTTCGCACAAAGACCCATTGCTGGCAACAATGGGTCGTCCAGGGGGATTCTTAAGTCCCTTATGTATTTTGGGTGCAATACGGAAGTATGGGGTGGTCGGCTCTTCCACATATAAATATTCTGTTAATTCTCTAGTCATGAAATTATGTTCTATTGCATGGTCCAACAAATGGCTAAGTTTATTTTTGAAGGAGGTGGTGGGATTGAATGTTAGTTTAGTATATAACATACAATCACTCAATTGATTCTCAACTTCACTTATGTAATCTTTTTTATTTAAAACCACCACCGCCCCTCCCTTGTCAGCCTGGACTATGACTAGATCTTTATTTTTTTGAAGTCTGATTAGTGCTTGTCTCTGCCGTCGAGTAAGGTTGTCCCTAGGTATATTAAAAGGGTTATTCTCAGTGTTTCTGAATAAGTCAGTAAGTTCCTTTTCTACTACTCTCTGGTATATATCTAATAGGTGATGTCTAGCATGAATTGGGTAAAAGTGAGATGTGTTTTTAAATTTAAAAGATGTGCAATTGTCAACCAAGGTGTCAGGAGTTCTAATAGATTCCTGCTGTAAAGAAGTTAAATTAGTGAGATCTAGCAAATCAGTATACCTAAGTCCTATAGTATCATATTTGGTAGGTATATGAGTTGTTAGAGGTAAGTGATCCATTGGATTGTCTTTGAAATGTCTTTTCAAGACAATCTTGCGAACAAATCTATTAATGTCTATAAGTGTGTTCACAAAATCAAAATTATGTGATGGTGCATATGACAAGCCTTTATTTAACAAATTAGTTTCTGTGCTAGACAAAATATAATCAGAGAGGTTAATAACCGCTACTTCTTTACATTTTTTCTGACTCTGCTGGGGTAACGAAAAGTAGACTCAGGTTGATCATTAACAACTTTATCTGATGGTCTTATTGGGGTGCTAGTTTGGGCCGGTGGTTTAACCAAAGTTTTTAACATTTTTCTATTAGGATTTGAATCTAAACTGGTCTTTTCTAGTATAGGGAGATCTTGTGACTGTTCTCCTTCTGATGATTGGGCACTGGTGTCTTGACCATCAGTGTCTATACTTGAAAAAGTGACATGTTTGCTTTTATGTGACTTATTTTTGTTACCTTTTTTATTTTCATTTTTGTTCCTATTATCCTTACTAGATGACCAATTTGATCTAGCCGGTTTATGTTGTTGCCAAGAGTATACTATATTCAATTCATAATCTTTAACATCTCTCTGGTATTTTTGTACCTTTCTTTCAGATAGAACTGTGTCAAGATTATCAATTGTCTCAATTAGTTGTCTCGTGTAGTCAATATATTTCTGAGTGGATTCAAAGGGTTTAAGTGTCTCAATAACATTATTAATTTCAACTAAGATCTGTTCCCTTTCTACTTTTTTGTGGTTTAATAACTGTTTCATCAATATTATAGAGCAGTTGGTTAAATTCTCATTCCATTCTTCCATAAATATTGGATTACTGAGCGCAAAGGAGGGGTATTTTTTCATTCTTAATCCCCTAGGTATTTTGCGTTCAGATATATAGAGTTCTAGGAACTCTATATCCCACCACAAATTAGTCTCCTTAAACCTCAATAGTTCTAATTTAGAAAATGCATTTGTAGTGTCATCCTCATTTTCCAGAACCAATGCCTGGTTATCACCTTTAAGTGCATTCTCCATAATGCGTTTTCTTTTTGTTTCATTTATAACCCCCGTGGGTACTAACATGGTTGCCATTATGGAGAGTGCACTCAAGTACAAAATTACAATTTTAATATAATATGAACCAACGAAACCCTGATTATATCAGCTGAGATAAATCTAAATCAAGAGCAATCAAGAGAAAACAATAGCTGATTAATCTGAGGGAAACTTTAAACACATGTGGACTCCTACTAATATAAATCTGACTGTTGGCTTAAAATAGTGGGTTAAGTATAGAAAACTGGTACAATTGTGCAATAAACTCCAAAACTCTATATATAGGGTATGGATGTCAACATATCAGGTGAAAAATATATATATCAAGTATTTGTCCACATAGTGTCCATATGGTAATAGTTTTTAAGTTCCAATATATAGCGCTTAGTTTGTGTATAATCCCAGCGCTGTGGAAAGTTCCAAAGTAATGGAACGTAATGAGAATAAAGTTCCCTTAATGCAACCTCAGAGCCAAGGCACTATCCAGGTGTGCTAAGTAAAAAGCTGTAAAGTACCTTCAAATTTAGCGGATCAAACCAATGCTTTAAGTAGGCATACAGAACCAAACAGCCTCCTCCGAAGATCCCAGTAGGGCAAAAGCTCACCAGTTCCGACGGGGGAAGTATGTATCGTCTGTATCCACGTCTCTTGTCGTCCTCAATGGTCTGGAGCTCTGACGTCAAGATGATGTGCCACGTCGCACATCAGGTACGCTGAACCGTGTCAGACGTGGGAATACGTGCAGCGTCGCACGGAAGATCCGCAGGAACGTACCAGGCATCCACTGGGTCCCAAAGTTAGAAGGCTCCTAGGTCTAGATGCGGGTTCCAAGTAGCTCACGGTCAGAGCGGTATCTCATCCGCTGTATACAACAGGCAAGAAATCCCCAAAGGCGGGAAGGATTGAGACCGAAGCTACATCCAAGGTCAGTTCAAAACCAGTTTATTGGCAGAGTGCAGGTACAAAAGGTGAAGCCAGAGCAAAAACACCTGACGCGTTTCGCGCATGCGCACATGCGCTTCATCAGAGGTGATGTGTTCAAGGTGTGAATGGGCTTATATACAGCAAAGTAGCCAATCCAGGTATCTTTAGGTAAATGGGTCAACAGTTACACCTGTAGTATGTGATAAGATCGTTTGCTGTAAACAAGGCATCCACTCAATCTTTCTCTTATAGATAAATATATATGTGTAAATAATTAAATTCTAACACTTCATATGTGGAAGTCTATAAGTGTGTATAAACATATTTTGTGATATATTCAATAACAATTTTTTATATAAGCAATAGAAAAAATACAATTCATAAATACAACAATAACTAATAACTAATAATAAATATATATATATATATTGTATGTATGTATATGTGTGTACATACATACAATATATATTGTATGGGAGTGATAGTGCCCTATCACTCCCACGTCTCAATTGAGGGACATGGTCAATGAGTATAGTTCTCAGTGATGATACGGAGTGGCCCGCTTGCAGGAAATGTCTCGCGACCGGTTGTTCAGATCTGCCTTTATCAATGGCTTGGCAAATTGCTGACTTGTGGTTCGCCAGCTGTTCTCTAAAGGTGGTCACAGTTTTCCCTATGTAATATAGGGAACACAGGCAAATGATGGCATAAACCACAAATTCTGAGGTACACCCCAATCTGTGTTTAAAGGGACAGTCAAGTCCAAAAAAACTTTCATGTTTCATGTAATTTTAAACAACTTTCCAATTTACTTAAATCATCAATTTTGCTTTGTTCTCTTGGTATTCTTAGTTGAAAGCTAAATCTAGGAGGTTCATATGCTTATTTCTTAAACCTTGAAGGCCGTCTCTAATCAAAATGCATTTTGATAGTTTTGCACCACTAGAGGGGCGTTAGTTCATGTGTTTCATATAGATAACATTGAGCTCATGCACGTGAATTTACCATGGAGACAGCTCTGATTGGCTAAAATGCAACTCTGTCAAAAGAACTGAAATAAGCTCTGCTGAGGCTTAGATACAAGGTAATTACAGAGGTAAAATGTGTATAATTATAACTGTGTTGGTTATGCAAAACTGGGGAATTGGTAATTAAGGGATTATCTATCTTTTAAAACAACAAAAATTCTGGTGTTGACTGTCCCTTTAATGTCATATTTCTTTAGAAAACGGCTGGCGAATCACAAGTCAGCTATTCGCCAAGGTTTTTGCTTATGATTGATGAATTTGAAGTGCACCCCGGAAGTTGGTTCTGAATGCGAATGCTAGATCTCTGTATGTGTGTGTGTGTATATATATATATAATGTGTGTGTGTATGTATGTGTGTATATGTATGTGCATATATATATATATATATATATATATATATATATATATATATATATTTATACAAAAAGACAGAATGCACTCCAGACATCACAGATAAAGCCTTGGGTGCAGTAATAAACGGATGACGAGCTCTTGTGGCTCGAAAATGTTAACACATTAAAGTGGGAATATTATCAAGACCTTAGGAGTGCGCTTTTTCTTCAGGACTATATATATATATATATATATATATATATATCACACATACCTACACTGTATACACACACATTATAATTATATATATATATATATATATATATATATATATATATATACACCCTGTAGTGCACCCCGCTGCTGTCCTGTGGAGCTAAAAACATGTGCACGCTCCTGAACCCACCTTGGTATTCTCTGGAACAAAAGATAGCAATAGAATGAAGCAGATTTGATAATAGAAGTAAACTGGAAAGTTTTGTTAAAATGGCGCACTCGGACTCTTTTTTTAATGAATATGGGCTACTGCCTTTTTGTTGCTTTATTTTACAGTAAAATGATTTCCTTAACTAGCATGTGTTCCAGCAATGTTCTAGAACTAAGGCATCGTTCCTTTCTATACAACTGGTGATACAATTACACACAAATCTCTCATTGTGACCCCTTCCTAACATTCAGCTAGATTACGAGTTTGGCTTCATAACGCTGCTTTTTCCCTAACGCCGCTATTACAAGTCTTGTCGGTATAACTGTACCTCACACCTTTTTGGACGTCACTCAATGTCAGTACCGCACTATTTAAAAAGTCCTTTTTCAATGGTACTTCCATAGTGCCGGTATCACGAGTTTGCCCGGGAGGCCAAAAAGTGAGCGTTACACCCTATAAGATTCGTACCGCCATCTAAAGTCAGTAGTTATGAGTTTTACGTTACAAAGCTGTAGCATAAAACTCATAACTAAAGTGTTAAAAAGTACACTAACACCCATAAACTACCTATTTACCCCTAAACCGAGGCCCTCCCGCATGGCAAACACTATAATACGTTTATTAACCCCTTATCTGCCGCTCCGGACATCGCCGCCACAAAAAAGAACCCCTATTCTGCCGCTCCCCGTTATCGTCGCCACTATAATAAACCTATTAACCCCTAAACCGCCGCCCTCCCGCATCACAAACACTATTTAAAGATTATTAACCCCTAATCTGCCGTCCGCCCACACCACTGCTATAATATACCTATTAACCCCTAAACCTAACCCTAACATAACCCTAAGCCTAACCCTAACACCCCCTAACTTAAATATAATTAACCCCTTAAGGACCAGCGACGTACCCTGTATGTCGCTGGCCTTTTTTTGGGACTTGATTGTTTTATAGCGCTGTCTTGCCACCAGCGTTAAGACTGCTCTATTCCACAAAGCCTGCTGGAGGGAGGGCATTAATAGCGTATTCTTGCTAGACTTGTGCTATTATGGCCTGAAAAACCCCTTAACGACCAGTGACATACAGGGTACATTGTGGTCATTAAGGGGTTAAAATAAATCTAAATAAACCTTACAATTATTACCTAAATAATTCCTATTTAAAACTAAATACATACTTACCTGTAAAATAAAACCTAAGCTAGCTACAATATAACTAATAGTTACATTGTATCTAGCATAGGTTTTATTTTTATTTCACAGGTAAGTTTGTATTTATTTTAACTAGTTAGACTAGTTAGTAAATAGTTATTAACTATTTACTAACTACCTAGTTAAAATAAATACAAAGTTAACTGTAAAACAAAACCTAAGCTGCCTTACCCTAAAAACTAACATTACAAAAAATAAAATAAATTAAATTATTAAAATACAATTTTCTAAATTACAAACCCCCCCACTAAATTACAAAAAATAAAAACACATTATCAAAAATAAAAACGAATTACTCCTAATCTAATAGCCCTATCAAAATAACCCCCCCCAAATAAAAAAACCCTAGCCTACACTAAACTGCCAATGGCCCTTAAAAGGGCCTTTGTGGGGCATTGCTCCAAAGAAATCAGTTCTTTAAATCTGTAAAAAAATTACAAACACCCCCAACAGTAAAACCCACCACCCAACCCCCCCAAATATCTAAATAAACCTAAGCTAACCATTGCCCTGAAAAGGGCATTTGGATGGGCATTGCCCTTAAAAGGGCATTTAGCTCTTTTACATTGCCCAAACCCTAAGCTAAAAAAAAAAACACTGAAAAAACCCTTAAAAAAAAACCTAACACTAACACCCGACGATCCACTTACAGTTTTCGAAGTCCAGACATCCATCCTCATCCAGGCGGCAAGAAGTATTCATCCGGGCGGCCTCTTCCATCTTCATCCAGCCGGCGAAGTCCTCATCCAGACGGCAAGAAGTCTTCATCCAGACGGCATCTTCAAGACATCCGGCGCGGAGCATACTCTTCTTACGATGGTCGCTGTAAAATGGCGCCCCTTACATTCCTATTGGCTGAAAGATTTCTATGTTGCAATCAGCCAATAGGATTGAGCTTTCATCCTATTGGCTGTTGTAATCAGCCAATAGGATTGAGCTCTCATTCTATTGGCTGTTCCAATCAGCCAATAGGATGAAAGCTCAATCCTATTGGCTGATTGCAACAGCCAATAGGATTTTTTCACCTTTAATTCCTATTGGTTGATATAAATCTTTCAGCCAATAGGAATGTAAGGGACGCCATCTTGGATGACGTCACTTAAAGGGAAACTTCATTTTACAGTGACCATCGTAAAAGAAGAGGATGCTTCACGCCGGATGTCTTGAAGATGGACCCGCTCCGTGTCGGATGAATGAAGATAGAAGATGCCGTCTGGATGAAGACTTCTTGCCGTCTGGATGAGGACTTAGCCGGCTGGATGAAGATGGAAGAGGCCGCCCTAATGAAGATTTCTTGCCGCCTGGATGATGACTTCGCCGGCTGGATGAGGATGGATGTCCAAACTTCGAAAACTGTAAGGGGATCATCGGGGGTTAGTGTTAGGTTTTTTTAAAGGGACAGTTTTTTTAAAGGCCACCTCTTTTCAGAATGCATTTTAACAGTTTGTCACCACTAGAGGGTGTTAGTTCATGTTTTTCATATAGATAACACTGTGCTTCTGCACGTGAAGTTATCTGGGAGCAGGCACTGATTGGCTAAACTGCAAGTCTGTCAAAAGAACTGAAACAAAGGGGCAGTTTGCAGAGGCTCAGATACAAGATAATCACAGAGGTTAAAAGTATATTAATATTACTGTATTGGTTATGCAAAACTGGGGAATGGGTAATAAAGGGATTATCTATCTTTTAAAACAATAAAAATTCTGGTGTAGACTGTCCCTTTAAGGTTTTTTTTTAGCTTAGGGTTTGGGCCATGTAAAAGAGCTAAATGCCCTTTTAAGGACAATGCCCATCTAAATGCCCTTTTCAGGGCAATGGTTAGCTTAGGTTTATTTAGATAGGTTTTTATTTGGGGGGGTTGGTTGGTTGGGTGGTGGGTTTTACTGTTGGGGGGTGTTGTATTTTTTTTTACAGGTAAAAGAGCTGACTTCATTGGGGCAATGCCCCACAAAAGGCCCTTTTAAGGGCCATTGGCAGTTTAGTGTAGGCTAGGGGTTTTTTTATTGGGGGGGGGGGTATTTTGATAGGGCTATTAGATTAGGAGTAATTTGTTTTTATTCTTGATAATGTGTTTTTTTATTTTTTGTAATTTAGAAGATTGTATTTTAATAATTTAATTTATTTTATTATAATGTTAGGTTTCAGTGTAAAGCAGGTTAGGTTTTAATTTACAGGTAAATTTGTATTTATTTTATCTAGGTAGTTATTAAATAGTTAATAATTATTTACTAACTAGTCTACCTAGTTAAAATAAATACAAACTTACCTGTGAAATAAAAATAAAACCTAAGCTAGCTACAATATAACTATTAGTTATATTGTAGCTAGCTTAGGTTTTATTTTACAGGTAAGTTTGTGTTAGGTGTTATTTTCAGGGGGGGAGTGTCAGTCAGCACTTGGCCGTATCCTACACCTTCACTTGG
Source organism: Bombina bombina (assembly GCF_027579735.1). Lineage (NCBI taxonomy): Eukaryota > Metazoa > Chordata > Amphibia > Anura > Bombinatoridae > Bombina > Bombina bombina. The sequence goes on along the minus strand of NC_069505.1, from coordinate 241,276,070 downwards.
ACTTTAAGAACAGTCTTTGTCCTCTTAGATCTCCACCTTCCTCAGACACTCTGCTTCAATACCATAGTCCTTTTGCAGTAGGGGTGCTTTGTCAATGTCCATCTGCAGGTATATGCTGGAAGTCTGAGGAAGGTGGAGGACAAAGACTGTTCTTAAAGTGATCAGAGGCCACCCAGAGATACTTGTGCTGTTCCCATGTCATGCTTCACTGTGGAGAATGTACAGAGCAAGAAACTGACGGAAATATTGGGGGGGGGGGTGCTAGCTATGCAGGTTGAGAAATAAAGATGCAGCATTGTTTGGGGGTAGATAGGGGGCTGGTTAGGTCTTTGTGCAGAAAGACCAGTAGTTTGAGGATGTTGGGAGGTAGACATAGAGTATTGGAGGGGCCATACCTATGTGCAGTGACAAATTGTGCCCTATTGGCCTGTAAAATCATATTAGCAGTACATGTGAATACATTTCTCTACAGTATTCTCACATTGATTCATGTTATACCAAAGTATTAGGCTTATATCGTTGTTAACGGATTTACTAATTTTCTGTGCTTTTCCTTTTATGTTATTCTGGTAGAATAAAAGGGTGGTATGTTAGGATATGTTAGCATTACCAATGCCATCTTGTCTTAGTTGCCATTCTGTTCCAGATGAAGGTGTAGGATACGGCCAAGTGCTGACTAACACTGCCCCCCTGAAAATAACACCTAACAGTTTGTATTTAGTTTTAAATAGAAATTATTTAGTTAATAATTGTAAAGGTTTATTTATCTTTATTTTAATTATATTTAAGTTAGGGTTAGACTTAGGGTTACGTTAGGGTTATGCTTAGGGTTAGGTTTAGGGGTTAATATATTTATTTAGTGTTAGTGATGTTGGAGGCCAGAGGTTTAGGGGTTAATAACTTTAGTATAGTCGCGGCAACATTGGGGGCGGCAGATTAGGGGTTAACTAATGTAGGTGGCGGCGATGTTAAGGGCGGCAGATTAGGGGTTAATAACTGTATGTAGGTGGCGGTGATATCGGGAGCAGCAGATTAGGGGTTAATAGTTTTATTTAGGTGGCGGTGATGTTAAGGGCGGCAGATTAGGGGTTAATAACATTATGTAGGTTGCGGCGATGTCAGGGGCGGCAGATTAGGGGTGTTTAGACGTGGTTTTTATGTTAGGGTGTTAGGTTTAAACATAACTTTTTCTTTCCCCATAGACATCAATGGGGCTGCGTTACGGAGCTTTTGTTTCCGCAATCGCAGGTGTTAGGCTTTTTTTTTTTTGCCGGCTCTCCCCATTGATGTCCATGGGGAAATTGTGCATGAGCACGTCAAAGCAACGCTTGATTTCGGTGCGGTATGGAGCTCAACACAACCATTTCACCCGCACAAGCCCACTTTTTTTAAACTTGTAATAACAGCGCTATAAGGAGGTGAAATAACGCCAAAAATGTTGCGGTCGTTAATTTCCTTATATCGCTCAAAACTCGTAATCTAGCTGATTGTTTGCTTGTTAGATGAAGATGATAAAACATTTAAAACCTAAAATTCTTATCTTTACAGATGAATGATATCCTTCTCTACACATATCCTCAGAAGGACGGCAAATACCGGCTTAAAAGCGCTCTGTCAATACCAGGCATGCGGGTAAGTACCCTTGTTAGAACTGCGCACAATGTGAATAAATGCTAGATAAATTGTTGCATTCAAATAAAAGATTATACTGAGAATAACATGTAGATGTATTTTTTTAAAGTTTAATTAGTTTGTTAAATAGTGACAAAATAATAATTCCATTACTAATGGAATTAACCCCCAGGGCACATTAACAGAGATGGAACAAACAGCCTTTCCCGGAAGTTTCCAAACTGTAGCCAATGAAGGATAAAATATATAAGCGAGTCTTTACTGGGACTAATACAACACTGATAGGACGAAACTTTAACCCAATACTGGAGTCCTTCTGGAACTGTATTGTTGTGACCTCATTTGGGTAATAAACAGTAGGACAATCCTCATTGGGCCTTTCTTCATGGTTTTGATTATGAATATCCCTTGTTTTTATATTTTATTTTTTAATATCGTTTGTAATAAAAGCTTTATATTTATGTCGTTCACTGGCTGCAGTTTGGAAACTTCCAGGAGCCATTACTCATACGTTACACTTTCAGTATAGAGTATAACCTGCATTAACACATGAGGACGTACTTTGCCTGTCCATTTAACAACATTAAAGGGGCATTAAACACTTAATAAATGCTAGATAGATTGTTGCATTCAAATAAAAGATTATACTGAGAATAACATGTAGATGTATTTTTTAAAGTTTAATTAGTTGGCTAAATAGTGACAAAATAAGTGTAAAGTTTTAGTGCCTATAAAACAATGGGAGCGGCCATGTTGTAACTTAGTTTACCTTCTCTGCTGTGGCCAATTAGGGACAGTTATAAATATGTCACTAGAGTGGGCAGCCAATGACTGTTTAGAATATGTGTTATGCACTTCCATTTCTAACAGGAACTGAAAAGTTCACAATTTCAGAATAAAATTACAGGAAAAGATACACAAGAAGGGGGCGTGGCCGGGCATGAATTGTCGTGAAGGGGGCGTGGCCGCGCGATAGAAGGGAGAGAGACAGAGAGGGGGGGAGACAGAGAGGGGGGAGATAGAGAGGGGGGGGGAGATAGAGAGGGGGGGGAGAGGGAGGGGGGATAGAGAGGGGAAGGGAGAGAGAGGGGAAGGGAGAGAGAGTAGGGGAGAGAGAGAGCTCAAAAGAGAGGGGGGAGTGAGAACAGAAGAGGGTGAATAGAGAGAGCAGAAGAGGGGGGATAGAGAGAGGGAGAGAGAGCGCAAGAGAGAGGGGAGAGAGCGCAAAAGAGATGGGGGGGAGAGAGAGAGCGCAAAAGAGATGGGGGAGAGAGAGCGCAAAAGAGAGGGGGAGAGAGAGAGCGCAAAAGAGAGGGGGAGAGCGAGAGCGCAAAAGAGAGGGGGAGAGAGCGTAAAAGAAAGGGGGAGAGAGAGTGTAAAAGAGAGGGGGAGAGAGAGAGTGTAAAAGAGAGGGGGAGAGAGAGAGAGCGTAAAAGAGAGGGCGGAGAGAGAGAGCGCAAAAGAGAGGGGGGAGAGAGAGAGGGGGGAGACAGAGAGGGGGGGAGATAGAGAGGGGGGGGAGATAGAGAGGGGGAAGAGGGAGGGGGGGGGGAGAGGGGGAGAGAGAGGAGGGGAGAGAGAGAGCTCAAAAGAGAGGGGGGAGTGAGAACAGAAGAGGGTGAATAGAGAGAGCAGAAGAGGGGGGATAGAGAGAGGGAGAGAGAGCGCAAGAGAGAGGGAAGAGAGAGAGAGCAAAAGAGAGGGGTGGAGAGAGAGCACAAAAGAGAGGGGAGAGAGCGCAAAAGAGAGGGGAGAGAGAGAGAGAGCACAAAAGAGAGGGGGAGAGAGCGCAAAAGAGAGGGGGGAGAGAGAGCGCAAGAGAGAGGGGAGAGAGCGCAAAAGAGATGGGGGGGAGAGAGAGAGCGCAAAAGAGATGGGGGAGAGAGAGCGCAAAAGAGAGGGGGAGAGAGAGAGCGCAAAAGAGAGGGGGAGAGCGAGAGCGCAAAAGAGAGGGGGAGAGAGAGAGCGTAAAAGAAAGGGGGAGAGAGAGTGTAAAAGAGAGGGGGAGAGAGAGAGCGTAAAAGAGAGGGGGGAGAGAGAGAGCGCAAAAGAGAGGGGGGAGAGAGAGCGCAAAAGAGAGGGGGGAGAGAGAGCGCAAAAGAGAGGGGGAGAGAGAGAGCTCAAAAGAGAGGGGGGAGAGAGAGAGCAAAAGAGAGGGGGACAGAGAGAGCGCAAAAGAGAGGGGGAGAGAGCGCAAAAGAGAGGGGGGAGAGAGAGCTCAAAAGAGAGGGGGGAAAGAGAAAGCTCAAAAGAGAGGGGGAGAGAGAGAGAGCAAAAGAGAGGGGGGAGAGAGAGAGAGCAAAAGAGAGGGGGAGGGAGAGAGCACAAGGGATGGGACCGCTGTACTGCAAGAAATGGCCAGTGTGAACGGGCTTTAGGACTAGTACAGTTTATAATTTGAGATTACTATCTCAAAGTGTTTAATATCCCTTTAAGAAACAATATTACACTATCATGCTTTTTTATTCTTTTTGGAGGGTCACAACATTGAGAAGATATTTTGGATTTGGGACTATTTGGATCTTAAATCCTCTATCACTACTTGTTTTTTGTGATTTATTTTCACTTATGTTATTATCACAGTATGATTACACTACACAATTAGGTTCTGAATGAAGTTAATTTGGTTCTGACTGTAGATACCTTTTGCCTAATTACAGAGAGATAAAATGACAGCATATCTGCTCACAAAGCAAGTTTTACTTCTGTCTTTTTCTGACTTGTGGATATCAGGAGACTCATATGTCAAGAGGCATGTAGGAGTGATCCTATGTAACCTATGTTTGTGCCCTAGGTTAGTCGTCCGATTGTGGAGGACGCCCAGAACGTGATGAAGATTGAGTGCATGGAGCGGTGCCTAATGCTGTCTGCAAGGTAACAGTTCATAACTTAATAACTAAACTCAGATTCATTGATTAACCCAACTGTAAGAAAATTAAAGAGGTTTGAGAAGACACTGTGAGTCACAATTATCTTCTAGTATGACTGTTAGTGAATGAAGATGAATTACCTGTCTCAGACTTTGGGGACTATATATCAATGTGCGAGCGGACATGATTACAAAACAGTGTATCATGTCCGCCGCACATCTGTAAATGACGACAACATACACTGTCAGCATTTATCATTGCACCAGCAGTTCTTGTGAACTGCTGGTGCAATGCCGCCCCCTGCAGATTCGCGGCCAGGGGATGTCAATCAACCCGATCGTATTCGATCGTGTTGATTTCTGTCCGCCGCCTCAGAGCAGGTGGACAAGTTATGGAGCAGCAGTCTTTAGGGGCATCAAGCTCCTTACAGAGCTTAATACATATGCCCCTTTTGCTCACATTATACTGGGGACACTTTGTCAAGCTGTCACACACTGGAGTAGATTTCAGTCTTGTTGATTGTCCTGTTGGATTCATTACAAGCTGCAAGTTTTGTACTCACCTATGGACCTATTTCTGTTTTCTTGACAGCCATAACTCAGCATTTTCTACTTAATTGTTCATCAACAGCTTTAGCTTTTTTAATGTCACCAAACAGCTGCCAAACACACATCTACAGCTCGTGATTCACATCTTTTCAGTTGTTCCTTTCATGATTAGCAGTGAGCCCCCGTTTTATTAGAGAAACGTCTCTTAAATAAAATGTCCAATTTATTGTCCATATAATAGGTGCAATGTAGATAAAACTGGAAATTAGAGAGAATTTTAATGCAGATAAATAACTACACATTGCGAGTGGTCGAACACGCTATATACCATCCAGAATGTATGTGAGGATCTTTCGTTCTCATCAGCAACTTGATCGGGAACTATTTGTTTATGTTGCATGCATGGAGGTTTACACAACACATCCCATTAGTCAAGCCTAGGACTACCTGATTGAGGACTTTGCTTCACAAACTATTCGACTGAGAGCTTAAAACAATAGATGATGATTGGTTAAGTTTTTTTAGTTGAAATGATTTTTATTGTAAAATAAAATAAACAAAGAATACAGAAGACATCACACATTGCATAGTTTTTCCTATTTGTATTTCTACAACTCTTCTCTCTATTTTCCTGGTGAGAGTCCATTAGGTAAAGGTCCATAGTAGATGGCACAGATTGGTTTGCTGAACCAGAAAAACTGTGGAGTGTCCAATCACATTTAATTGAGCATGGAGAGATTTATCAAACAGTGTGATTAATCATACAGTCGGTAAGAACTACAAAGACTAAAGGGTGAGGCAGATCATCAGTTTCTGCTGACATTGAAAGTATACATGGTAACTCTTCAGTCCCCGTATCACTCAATTGTATTCTTTTATAACATTTCCCAATATCTTTTACCCCCTTATTTTATAACAATAAACCATAAACTAACATCCCCCCCACTCGATAAAGTATTAAACATCAACTTGCCTGCCTCAGCTTTGCTTCAGACACCGATCCAGGAAGAGAGGGCCCCATCAACAGTCGGCCTGCACAAATCCCTACCGTCTACTGTCGCCTCTTGATTCTCTAAACATATCCAGTCCTGTCTTGAACTCAAGGTTATGTCTCAGTCAAATTCCCTAGTTGTGTCTAGTCAATGCCCCCCCAATATCCAATAATTCCAGACTTTTAAGAATTGGTCATGATTAGCCTGTATCAGTGATGCTGATTCAGAGAGCGAGTATGTTATCTTAATTTTCTCCAATATCTCCCCCCAAGAGGGCACCCCCACCTTCCAGTATCGGGCCACACAAATCCTAGTGGCTGTGCATAAAGTGTGGATGAATGTGTTTGTAGCTGAGTTAAAAGGTGTTATATATTCATTCAACAGAGCTTGAGTTATTGTTAGGGTGATACTCTCAGAGAGCACCTCGCTTAGTAGTTGGGATAGTTTAGACCAAACTTGCTGTACGTGTGGGCAATCCCACCACATATGAATATACGTCCCTGTCTCGTTACAGCCTCTATAGCAATTTTTGCTACCATTTTGAGTGTAGTGTGATGTGATTATCGGGGTAAGGTACCATCTAAAAGTAGTTTTAATACAGTAAAAAGTAGTTTTAATACAATTTTCTTTAAAATCTGCACTGATCATACCTTTACCTGACTTATGAAAAATCTCTGTCCAATCCTCTTTGGAATATGCTACATTAGTATCTCGGTCCCATTTTTCCATTAATGGGGATTTGTCAGTGTGTCTAGCTTCTTGCAGTAAGATGTGTATAGTGGAGATTAGTTTTTTAAGTCGGGATCCAGAACCACATAGCCTTTTCTAGTGTCGTCAACGTCTGTCTAGGTTGTTGAGGTAGAAATTTATCTATCTGTAGGTATAAAAACCATGGCAATTTTTCTGGTAATAGTTTGTCTTGTAACTGTTGGTGTGTAGCTATTTTACCCTTGTGTAGAAAGTCCGCTACCCTGTAAAGTCCTTTGTTTACCCATTTATCGATCAGCCTATGAGAGTCTCTGTCTAATAGAGTTCGCAAAGGTCTCATCATTGAGTCTTGTGGGAGTAGCTTTAGGGTATTGGTCAATGAGTGCCACATAGACATCATCTCACCTGTGAGTTTCGGAACCTTATTCAGCCTAAGTCTGTCTTTTGGATGTTCCCAAAGTACATCGTCTGAGTGGTTATATTCTGCTATCTTGGTCTCCACTTTCACCCATACCAAATCTGTTTGTGGATTGCTCAGTAGTGTTGTTTGTGCTAATCTTGCCGCTTGATAGTAATTAAGCAAGTTAGGTACCCCAACCCCTCCTAGTTGTCTATGTTGCTGTAGTATTTGTGAAGGTATCCTAGCTTTTTTGTTCCCTCTTATGAATTTAATCAAGTCTGCTTGGAGTTTGTTGAGTTCTGGTATGGGAATCTTAATCGGCAGGGCCCTAAATAAATATAGTAACCTCGGGAGAACGTTCATTTTAATAGTAGATAAACGTCCGTACCAAGAGAAACCCCCTGTTCTCCACTTATTGATCTCTTTTCTAATGGTTTTATATAGTGGGACATAATTCAGTTTGTAGAGTTCTGAAATAGCGCCTGACAGCCGGACTCCCAGATATTTAATTGCCTCCTTGGCCCACTCAAACGAAAAATTAATTTCAATGAGCTTTCTAGTGTGGGGAGGGAGAGCGATAGGAATCGCTTCACATTTCTCCTGGTTGATCTTATACCCTGATATGTCAGCATAGTCCTTTAGGATTCGATATAAGTGGGGTAGAGACTTCATTGGATTGGACAGGGTAAGGAGGATGTCATATGCAAATAAAGATAATTTGAATTCCTCCCTACCTATCAGGACTCCGTGTATCTCTGGGGTTAATCTAATCTTCGCTGCCAATGGCTCAATACAGATAGCAAATAGAAGCGGCGACAAGGGGCAACCTTGTCTTGTACCGTTTCGAATGTCAATCCCCCTAGATTGATAGCCCGCCTCTCGGATGTGGGACATGAATATATACTCCTAATAGCCTGAACAAATGAGCCATTAAACCCTAACCTGTCTAGCACCTCAAACATAAAATCCCAATCTATTCTGTCGAACGCCTTCTCCGCGTCCAATGACAGGACCAGAGAAGGCGTCCGTGTCCTAGTCAGGTAGTCAACCAAGGAGATTGTGCGTCTGATATTGTCGGGGGCCTCTCTACCTGAAATAAATCCTACCTGGTCCGGATGGATCACAGTTGGTAAATGTGTTTTAAGCCTGTTTGCTAAAATTTTTGTAAAAATCTTTATATCCTGATTGATTAGTGATATAGGTCTGTAGCTCTGACATAATTTGGGATTCCTCCCCGGCTTAGGGATCACCACTATTTTTGCTTGCAAAATTTCTTTTGGGATTGTCCTACCCTGTAAAATATCATTACAAAAAGTTACAACATGCGGGATTAAAGTAGATTTGAAAAGTTTATAATATTCCCCTGGGAACCCATCCGGACCTGCTGCCTTTCCAGGCTTAAGTTCTTTAATGGCCAACAGGACCTCCCTGGCCGACACCTCTGCATTTAATTCGTCTCGGACGGTGTTGTCTATCGGAGTTAGATTAGCGTCATCTAAAAATTTGTGTAGTAACAGTCTGGTTTGGTTAGTTTTACTTGTTTTTTCTCCATCATAAAGACATGCGTAGTATTGTGCAAAAGTATCTGCTATTACTTGTGGATTAGAGGTGTAAGTTCCGTCTTGTGCCTGCAGAACTGGTATGGAAAAGGACTTTGTCTGTTCTCTGAGTTTGTGGGCTAAGTACTTATCAGGTTTATTGGAATAAATAAAGTACTGTGACTTCAGTCTGTGAGCTGCTCTGAGAGATGCCCTATTCATAATCTCTGATAATTCTAGTCTTTTGGCTTGTAATTCTTGGAATACTGTGGCTGATAGGTTCTGTTGGTGTGTCTTAGTAAGGGTATCTATTTGAGTTTGTAGTAAGTCTATTTGCTTTCTATTAGCCTTGCTCAAGGCCGCTTTTTCTTTGATTAGCAGTCCTCTAATGAAGGGTTTGTGTGCCGCCCATGTGTTGATAGGGTTGGAAGTGGTTCCCGCGTTCATTATCCAATATTCTGACATGTTCTGTAAAATAGATTCGTGTGTGCCTGGTTTTTGTAGTATCAAAGGATCATAGTTCCATGAACGTGTCGCACTAACATGAAAGGTGTCTTTAATGTGAATTTGGACTATGGAGTGATCCGACCAAGCACAGGCGTGTATGGTGGAGGATGTCAAGTCTGGTATCCAGATTTGGCTTACATAAACATAGTCTAACTTGGAGTATTTTTTATGTGCGTGAGAATAGTAGATGTAATCGGATGTTTTACCATATAAGGTATCCCAGGAATCTATAATGTTGTGAGACAAAAAAATCTCCCTTATTTTCTTAATCATAGAATTATGCCTCAGTTGTTTATGGGTCAGTTTAGCCTGTTCTGTATTTTGGTATGGGTACATTGATATATTAAAATAGCCTCCTAGGAGTATCCTGGCTTGTGACCATTGGGTCAGTAAATAGGATATGTGTGCAAAAAAAGATATCTGTGTCTCATTAGGTGCGTATATGTTGCATAGGATAATTTGCTTGTCTCGTTGTCTCCCTCTTACTATCAGAAACCTCCCTTCCGGGTCCCTAATTGTCTCCTCCACCACAAATCCCATGGATTGATGTATCAATATCGACACCACTCTCTTTTTTTTGTCTGATGTTGAATGGTAGTGTTGTGTGAAGTGTCTTGACCAATATTTTGGAACCACTTCTCTAGTGAAGTGTGTTTCCTGCAAGAAAATGATCTTAGCGTTTAATCTCAGGTACTGCGATAATGCTGTCCGTCTTTTAAGGTCTGTGTTAAGGCCTCTAACGTTATGTGAAATTAAGCGTATATCTCTAGTCATTACTTACAGTTTGGTGTTTGGGGCTCTCCCCCCCGGATCCGCCTCTTCCACATTCATAAGCCTCACCTCTGGATAACCCAAAAAGGGTACTTCCCCCTCCAGGAGTTTCACCCAAGCGGGGCAGACAATGTAGGAAAACATAGATAACAGCATTATTAGGCAAATTACATATAGTATGCAGCATATCATCTGTGGTATATCGAGTGGCAACATTAAAAACAATAAATAACAAATAACTCCTACATTGGGTAACTACATGTAGAAGATAAACATAGAGAATTAACAAAACTAACCCCTCTCCCCCCCTCCCCCTTATTACTTCAAACATTTTCTAAGTATGTTGTACTCCCACTGCTAACGTGGTAGCTTTGGGCAAGATCAATATTCAGAATTGTTTTGAACATATTACTCATAGTCCCCTCCCCAGACAAACTTTATCTAGGGGTGTTATACTAAACCTTGATTTCTTATGTCTCCATAGGGTGTTTGATGAGACATACTACTTCAGTCCAGTCCTTTGAACACCAGAACTTGTATTGGATAAGGATATCATGTTTTGGTTTTCTTCTTCGTGACTTTTGTCCATTTTGGCTTTTGTGGGTGATTGTGTCCAGATGTCTGCTGCTCATTATCTTCATCGTGGCTTCTTTGCAGTAGATCTGGGGTCTCCAAGTGTAGTTTGCTGCAAATTGCTGGAATCTCATCCGGTTTTCTAAGACTTAGAGACCTGCCATTGTGTAAGATGTATAGGTTAAAGGGGAATCCCCATCTATATCTGATTTGGTGTTTCCTCAAGATAGTGGTGAGGGGTTTCAGACTGCTTCTTCTCTGCAGCGTCTTGAGGCAAAGGTCTTGATAGAACTGAATCACCGAGCCCTGGAATTTGAATGTAGGGTTTTTCCGCGCCGCTGCCAGGATCTCCTCTTTTTCTGGGAATCTAAAAAACTTGACCACGACGACTCTAGGTGGGGCTTCCTCTTTTGGTTTGGCACGTAGTGCTCTGTGTGCTCTTTCCAATTGGAATTTCTCGTCGCCCCCTTCTCCCGTTATGCGTCTGAGTCGCTTGCATTAATACTTTTGCAGCACACAAGTGGCTCCTCAATATCATGTCTCCCTTCAGCAACTTCTCCTACAAGCATGTGGTGTCTGCTGTGTATAAGCGGTGCTACGCCACTTACTTATTATTGTTTGCTCTGGGTCGGTCCGCGACCGCGCTTCATAAGTCAATAGCCACCGCTCCTTTCTCTTACCCTGTCGGTCATTCCGTCTCTTCTTGGTCCAATCTCCGCCTGTCTGTGTGGCAGGTATGGTCTAGATTCTGTGTATTCGGCTCGGAGTCTTTGCTTCTGAAAGGTTACTGACCGCGTGGGCAAGATGGCGGATCACTCCGCTTAGCTACCGCTGCATTCTTTGCTTCTTAAGTCTCACAGCGTTGAATGTGCCGCTCAGTTCCCAGTCTTGTATTTTTGGGTTCACTTCCCCTTCATTACCTCTTCCCTTAGGTTTTTAAAGCAGCAACAAATATATTTATGCCCTTTGCAACTGTTTGATGAGCAGTGTTTTGCGGAGCTCCAAACCTACACCACCATCTCTGTGAAGCTCCCGGCTCCGCCTCCCTGGTTAAGTATTTTTAAACACATATTAGTGATTGGTTGAGGTTGCCACATAAAGAAGGTATTAAAAATAAATAATTTATAGGGACAAGGATCTTAGATTGTAAGTGTTTAAGATACGGGAAAGTAAAATAATTAAAAAAAAGAAGATTATACAAGTTAAATTCTCATTTAATTTGTTAGGCACTTTTAATAACTGAGGCCTAGATTACGAGTTTTGCGTTAACCTTAAAAAGCAGCGTTAAGAGGTCCTAAGCTGTTTTTTAACGCCCGCTGGTATTACGAGTCTTGCAGGTACAGGTGTACCGCTCACTTTTTTGGCCAGACTCGGAAATACCGCAAATCCACTTACGTCAATTACGTATCCTATATTTTCAATGGGACTTGCATAGCGCCGGTATTACGAGTCTGACCAAAAGTGAGCTGTAAACCCTGTCCTGTCAAGCCTGGTACCGCATTTAAAAGTCAGTAGTTAAGAGTTTCACACTACAACGCCGTAGCATAAAACTCTTAACTAAAGTGCTAAAAAGTACACTAACACCCATAAACTACCTATTAAACCCTAAACCGAGGCGCCCCCCCCCCCCCCACATTGCAAACACTAAAATAAATATTTTAACCCCTAATCTGCCGAACCGAACATCGGCGCCACTATAATAAATATATTAACCCCTAAACCTCCACACTCCTGCATCGCAAACACTATTTAAATATTATTAACCCCTAATCTGCCAGCCCTAACATCGCCGCCACCTACATTTATTAACCCCTAATCTGCCGCCTCCAACGTCGCCGCCACTATAATAAAGTTATTAACCCTAACACCGCCTAACTTAAATATAATTTAAATAAATCAAAATAAAATTACTACAATTAATTAAATTATTCCTATTTAAAACTAAATACTTACCTATAAAATAAACCCTAAGCTAGCTACAATATAACTAATAGTTACATTGTAGCTATCTTAGGGTTTATTTTCATTTTACAGGCAACTTTGTATTTATTTTAACTAGGTACAATAGTTATTAAATAGTTATTAACTATTTAATAACTACCTAGTTAAAATAAAGACAAATTTACCTGTAAAATAAAACCTAACCTAAGTTACAATTACACCTAACACTACACTACAATTAAATGAATTACCTAAATTAAATACAATTAATTATAATTAAATAAAATTATCTAAAGTACAAACCCCCCCCCCCCACTAAATTACAGAAAATAATAAACAAATTACAAGGTTTTTAAACTAATTACACCTAATCTAATTTTTATCTCTTTGGCTTGATTATACTGCCACCTGTGACCCTTTTATGCAAGGTAACTACAGGAAGATAGAAGATCAGATTGTTGTACATATCCAGAAATGGGATTGCCTAATCCCTGGGAGAGAGGAATTGCGCCGCCAATACACACAATTGTGATTGAGGCAGGCTGCGAACTATATCTATACAGGCAAGTTACTTTAAAATGACTGTTTCTTTTCTATAACCCATTTCTTGTTCTTGTATACATAGCTTAAAGCTGTGTCTTCAGACAATATCTGTAAGGACATTGTAGTCCCTTCTTTGTATAATTTGGATGTTGTTAGAGCCTTGAAGTATTATATTGATACTACTAAGGATTTCAGACAAACTTCTAGTTTGTTAACTTTTCTGGCTCTAGGAAGAGACAGAAAGTTTCTGATGTTTCTTTGACCTCTTGGTTGAAACTTCTGATTCATAAGGCCTACTTGGAGGCAGGTCAGCCTCCACCTAAACTGATTACTGCTCATTCTACTAGATCTTCTTGGGCTTTCAAGAATGAGGTTACAGTTAACCAAATTTGCAATGCAGCTACTTTGTGTTCTTTGCATACTTTTACTAAATTCTACTATTTCTTCTGAGGCAGCCTTTGGTAGGAAAGTCCTTTAGGCAGTTGTCTCAGCTTGATTTATTTTTGTCTGTTTAACTTAGTGCATTTAAAAATAGAGCCCTTTTTGTGGGGTTGTGGATTTAGTTTTTCAGTGAAAAAAACATAATTTATGTAAGAACCTGATAAATTAATTTATTTCATATTGGCAAGAGTCCATGAGCTAGTGACGTATATATACAATCCTACAAGGAGGGGCAAAGTTTCTCAAACCTCAAAATGCCTATAAATACACCCCTCACCACACCCACAATTCAGTTTAACGAATAGCCAAGTACTGGGGTGATAAAGAAAGGAGTAAAAAGCATCAACAAAGGAATTTGGAAATAATTGTGCTTTATACAAAAAATCATAACCACCATAAAAAGGGTGGGCCTCATGAACTCTTGCCAATATGAAAGAAATGAATTTATCAGGTAAGTTCTTACATAAATTATGTTTTCTTTCATGTAATTGGCAAGAGTCCATGAGCTAGTGACGTATGGGATAGCAATACCCAAGATGTGGAACTCCACAGAAGAGAGGGAGGGTTAAAATAATAACAGCCATTTTCCGCTGAAAAAAATTAATCCACAACCCAAAATATCAGTTTATTTTCATAATTAAAAGAAAAAACTTAAACATAAGCAGAGGAATCAAACTGAAACAGCTGCCTGAAAAACTTTTCAACCAAAAACTGCTTCCGAAGAAGCAAATACATCAAAACGGTAGAATTTAGTAAATGTATTCAAAGAAGACCATGTTGCTGCTTTGCAAATCTGATTAACTGAAGCTTCATTCTTAAAAGCCCATGAAGTGGAGACTGATCTAGTAGATTCTCTGAGGTGGGGCCTGATCCGACTCCAAATAAGCCTGATGAATCAAAAGCTTTAACCAAGATGCCAAGGAAATGGCAGAAGCCTTCTGACCTTTCCTAGAACCAGAAAATATAACAAATAGACTAGAAGTCTTCCTGAAATCTTTAGTAGCTTCAACATAATATTTGAAAGCTCTTACCACACCCAAAGAATGCAGGGATCTCTCCAAAGAATTCTTAGGATTAGGACACAAAAAAGGGACAATTAATGTTGTTAGAATTCACAACCTTAGGTAGAAATTTAAATGACGTCTGCAAAACTGCCTTATCCTGATGGAAAATCAGAAAAGGATATTCACAAGAAAGAGCAGATAATTCGGAAACTCTTCTAGCAGAAGAGATGGCCAAAAGGAACAACACTTTCCAAGAAATTAGTTTAATGTCCAAACAATGCATAGGCTCAAACGGAGGAGCCTGTAAAGCCTTCAAAATCAAATTAAGACTCCAAGGAGGAGAGATTGATTTAATGACAGGCTTGATATGGACCAAAGCCTGTACAAAACTGTGAATATCAGGAAGCTTAGCAATCTTTCTGTGAAATAAAACAGAAAGAGCAGAGATTTGTCCCTTCAAGGAACTTGCAGACAAACCCTTATCCAAACCATCCTGAAAAAACAGTGAAATTCTAGGAATTCTAAAAGAATGCCAGAAGAATTTATGAGAAGAACACCGTGAAATATAAGTCTTCCAAACTCGATAATAAATCTTCCTAGAAACAGATTTATGAGCCTGTAACATAGTATTAATCACTGAGTCAGAGATACCTCCATGACTAAGCACTAGGCGTTAAATTTCCATACCTTTAAATTTAATGATTTGAGATCCTGATAGAAAAATGGAACTTGAGACAGAAGGTCTGGCCTTAATGGAAGTGGCCAAGGTTGGCAACTGGACATCCGAACAAGATCCGCATACCAGAACCTGTGAGGCCATGCTGGAGCTACCAGCAACACAAATGATTGTTCCATGATGATCTTGGAAATCACTCTTGGAAGAAGAACCAGGGGCGGTGTCAGGGTTTTTTCACTAATCTGTTTGCCATGTGCTGCTGGCAGCCATTTTACTCAACTCTATTCCTGACTCTGGTGCATATTGTGTGATGCTGCTCATTTTCTGAACTTCCTTTTATGGCCAGACTAGTGCACATCATCCGTGTGAGACAGGATGCAGTCTCAGAATTGTGATGTCATCACTTATTATTTAAAGGGCCTCTGTTCAGTATGCTTTGCCCTTGCGTTGTCTCAGACCTGTTTGTGAGAGCTCCTGTGTATTACCTGGCTGTCTGACGTCCTTCCTGGTTCCTGATCCCTGGCTTGTTCCTGACTCTGCTGTTCTCCTTGTTCCTGATTCCGGCTCATCTGACTTTTCGCTTTGGCTCCTGACTTGGCTCGTCTGACTACTAGTTCTGGTTTTTTTTATTATTTTTTGCTATTAATAAAGGTGTGATTATTTTTGCACTTCTTTTCTCAGTCTGATTCCTGGCACCCTGACAGGCGGGAAGATATAAGCAGGTTGGTAACACCAAGGAACTGCTAACGCATCCACCGCTTCCGCCTGAGGATCCCTGGACCTGGACAGGTACCTGGGTAGTTTCTTGTTTAGATGGGAAGCCATCAGATCTATTTCTAGAAGACCCCACATCTGAACAATCTGAGAAAAACACATATGGATGGAGCGACCACTCCCCCGGATGTAAAGTCTGATGGCTGAGATAATCCACTTCCCAATTGTCTATACCTGGGATATGAACCGCAGAAATTAGACAGGAGCTGGATTCCGCCCAAACAAGTATCCGAGACACTTCTTTCATAGCTTGGGGACTGTGAGTCCCACCCTGATGATTGATATATGCCACAGTTGTGATATTGTCTGTCTGAAAACAAATGAACAGCTCTCTCTTCAACAGAGGCCAAACCTGAAGAGCCCTGAAAATAGCACAGAGTTCTAAAATATTGATTGGTAACCTTGCATCTTGAGATTTCCAGACCCCTTGTGCTGTCAGAGATCCCCAGACAGCTCCCCAACCTAAAAGACTTGCATCTGTTGTGATCACAGTCCAGGTTGGACGAACAAAAGAGGCCCCTTGAACTATACGATGATGATCTAACCGCCAAGTCAGAGAAAGTCGAACATTGGGATTTAAGGATATTAATTGTGATACCTTTTATAATCCCTGCACCATTGGTTCAGCATACAAAGCTGGGGAGGTCTCATATGGAAATGAGCAAAGGGGATCGCGTCCGATGCTGCAGTCATGAGACCTAAAACTTCCATGCCCATAGCTACTGAAGGGAATGATTGAGACTGAAGGTTCCGACAAGCTGAAACCAATTTTAATCATCTCTTGTCTGTTAGAGACAGAGTCATGGACACTGAATCTATCTGGAAACCTAAAAAGGTGACCCTTGTCTGAGGAATCAAAGAACTTTTTGGTAAATTGATCCTCCAACCATGTCTTTGAAGAAACAACACTAGTTGATTCGTGTGAGATTCTGCAGAATGTAAAGACTGAGCTAGTACCAAGATATCGTCCAAATAAGGAAACACCGCAACACCCCATTCTCTGATTACAGAGAGTAGGGCACCAAGAACAAATGGAAGAGCAACAAATTGGTAATGCTTTTCTAGAAAATAGAATCTCAGAAACTGATAGTGATCTGGATGAATCGGAATATGAAGATATGCATCCTGTAAGTCTATTGTTGACATATAATGCCCTTGCTGAACAAAAGGCAGAATAGTCCTTATAGTCACCATTTTGAAAGTTGGCACTCTTACATAACGATTCAAAATTTTCAGATCCAGAACTGGCCTGAATGGATTTTCTTTCTTTGGGACAATGAATAGATTTGAATAAAAAAAAAATAGACCCTGTTCTTGAAACGGAACTGGTATGATTACCCCTGAAAGCTCCAGGTCTAAAACATACTTCAGAAAAGCCTGAGCCTTTACTGGATTTGGTGGGATGCGTTAGAGAAAAAAAATCTTCTCACAGGAGGACTTACTCTGAATCCTATTCGGTACCCTTGAGAGACTATACTCTGAATCCATTGATTTTGGACAGAATCTGCCCAAATGTCTTGGACGAATCTTAATCTGCCCCCTACCAGCTGAGCTGGAATGAGGGCCGCACCTTCATGCAGACTTGGGGGCTGGTTTTGATTTTTAAACGGTTTGGATTTACTCCAACTTGAAGAAGGTTTCCAATTGGAACCAGATTCTTTGGGGGAAGGATTAGGTTCCTGTTTCTTATTTTGTTGAAAGGAACGAAAACGGTTAGAAGCTTTAGATTTACCCTTAGGTCTTTTATCCTGAGGCAAAAGAACTCCCTTCCCTGACAGATTAAATAATCAAATCCATCTGAGAACCAAATAACTTATTACCTTGGAAAGAAAGAGATAGTAATCTAGATTTAGATACCATGTCAGAATTCCAATATTTGAGCCACAAATCTCTTCTAGCTAAAATAGCTAAAGACATAGATGTAACATCAGTTTTGATTATATAAAAAATGGCATCACATATAAAATGATTAGCATGTTGAAGCAAGCGAACAATGCTAGACAAATCAGGATTCATTCCCTGTTGCGCTAAGCTTTCCAACCAAAAAGTTGATGCAGCTGCAACATCAGCCATAGAAATGTCAGGCCTGAGAAGATAGCCAGAATATAAATAAGCTTTCCTTAGATAATATTCAAGCTTCCTATCTTAAAGGTCTTTAAAAGAAGTACTATCTTCCATAGGAATAGTAGTACGTTTAGCAAGAGTAGAAATAGCCCCATCAACTTTGGGGATCTTTTCCCAAAACCCTAAACTAACTGCTGGCAAAGGATACGATTTTTTAAACCTTGAAGAAGAAATAAAAGAAGTACCAGGCCTATTCAATTCCTAAGAAATCATATCAGAAATATCATCAGGAACTGGAAAAACCTCTGGATTAACCACAGGAGGTTTATAAACAGAATTTAAACGTTTACTAGTTTTAATATCAAGAGGACTAGTTTCCTCAATATCCAATGTAATCAACACCTCCTTTTAACAAGGAACGAATATACTCCATTTTAGATAAATAAGTAGATTTGTCAGTGTCAATATCTGAGGAAGGATCTTCTAAATCAGATAGATCCTCATCAGAGGAGGATAATTCAGTATATTGTCGGTCATTTGAAAATTCATCAACTTTATGAGAAGTTTTAAAACACCTTTTACGTTTATTAGAAGGTGGGATGGCAGACAAAGCCTTCTAAATCACATCAGCAATAAAATCTTTTATATTCACAGGTATATCATGTACATTAGATGTTGAAGGAACAACAGGCATTGTACTATTACTGATGGACACATTCTCTGCATGTAAAATCTTATCATGACAACTATTACATACCACAGCTGGAGATATAATCTCCACAAATTTACAACAAATGCACTTAGCTTTGGTAGAACTGTTATCAGGCAACAGAGTTCCAACAGTGGTTTCTGAGACAAGATCAGATTGAGACCTCTTGCAAATGTAAGATAAAAAACAACATATAAAGCAAAATTATCAATTTCCTTATATGGCAGTTTCAGGAATGGGAAAAAAATTCAAACATCATAGCCCTCTGACATAGAAAAAGACAAGAGGCATATAGGAATGGGGTTTTAAATAATGAAATTGTTTGGCGCCAAGTATGACGCACAACGCAAAATGAATTTTTTTTGCCGCTGACAACATCCAGAAATGACACACCGCGGAATGCAAACAGCTAAATCCTGAGCGCGTTCATGTATTCCCCATAGAAGTCAATGGAGAAGACAAATAGAAAAAAAATACACAAAAACACTAATATGTGGCGCAAACCTCGACGTATTCTCCTAAAAAAGTGTACATAAAAATGCGAATATTTCATATTGCGGTAATGTTTTCGTAATGGAATGTTTTATTTATTTATAAATATTTCTCTATATATGTTATGATTTTTGGACTGATATATCTATTTATAGCGAGATATGTGTGTATATATATATATATATATATAAAAATATATATATATATATATATATATATATATATATATATATATATATATATTAGACAATTTCCAGTTCAGCCCACCGATAGCCAACTCGCCTGGGTGCAATGATATAGCATCAAATAGAAAATAAGAGAATGCACTCTCAGGACTTTTAAAAAAAAACAATTTAATTGAACGTTTTCGGGGTTCATGCTGATGAAGGGGTTGTGAACCCCGAAAACGTATATATATATATATATATATATATATATATATAAATAAATATATGTCTAGATATCTCGAGATCTATAGTCGAATATTTTTTTGAAAATGCTTCTGAGATATTGTTTAATGTGCATAGGATTGTAATGTAAAATATTTTCATTATCTCCATAGTTAAACATATCTCTATACATATAAATGCAGGTTTCTGTATGTATGTGTATGTATGTCAAAGTAAAATCCCTGCGTCAACTTTTTTTTTTTCCTAACACCCGAGATCTCCTATCTTCGAGCCCTTGTAACTTTTGTCTACAATATTTTTTTAAATAATTTTTTATCAGACAGTGTTAATATGAGTGTAACTCTACTTTGTAATGTATTTTTTAAAAGTGTTTCCTGAAACTTTTAAGTTGCCCAGAACGGTTAACTACAGCTCTTCGAGCGTGGAAAGGATTGTTGCGTAAATGGCGAATGTGTGCGTACAATCCATGATTTTTCAAAACGTACGCGCGACTTGTAATCTTGCCCTTGTGTCTCATTACTTGTGGATTCCACAGCTTGGGTATTAATTCTTAGGAGTAATGGATCACAGACTCTAACCACCTATAGAAATAAAACATAATTTATACAATCGCATTTAACGCTCAAACTACTTACACAACCTGAAAAGTTGTGTAAACAGTTTAGCCAGGGGAAACAGATGCATTAACCCCTAACCCTCCACACCCCTACATTGCAAACTACCCCAATACACTATTAACTCCTAAACTGACACATCTCCACCACAAACTACTCTATTGACCCCTAAACTGCCACACCCCACATTGCAAAATACCCCTCTACACTATTAACCCCTAAATAGCCAACCCCACCGCAAACTACCCACTACTTTATTAACCCCTAAACTGCCACACCCCCACTGCAAAACACCCACTAACATCTAAACCCCTAACCAGCTAGCCCCCTAACCTAACACCCCTAAGTTACCCCATAAAAAAACAAATCTTACCTGAAAAAAAAACAAAAAAACTAACAGTACCTTTAAAAATAAAAAAAAACCTAACCACCTTGAAAAAAAACAAAAACAAACCTTACGTTAAAAATTAAAATAACCGACCATTATAGAAAAACTACCATTACAGAAAAAACAATCAAATTACCAAAAATAAAGTTTTGCTTATTCTAAAACCCCACTTAGAAAAAAACTAAATAAAAAACCTATGCTAACCCTAAACTACAGCAAAAGGCTTTTTTGTAGGGCATTGCCTTATAGTGACTTAGCTCTTTTTCAATTAAAAAACCCTAACACCAATCTTCAAGTAATCCCCTAAAGAAAGGCTATCTTTATAAAAAAAACTACTCTAAAAGTTGCCATCAAAAGGGCGTTTGGCTTGGCATTGCCCTTAAAAGAGTATTTAGCTTGCCCTCAAAAGTTCCTGAAGATTCAGAAACAGATATTTGGATTGTGTGTGGTTTGATGCTGACAACTGGCTTCAGGAAGAATTGCAGAAGGATGTCACTTATGACTGTAAAGACCAATTAAATGACACTCCAGACTTAGAAGGTTCAGGTTTGGATCCTGTGTTCACAGCAGTTACATATGGAAACATAGATAATCGTCCTGTGACTGTAAATAGGCTACATACATCAGTAGTAGGTGTGACGGATACCCCGACTACCCCGCTCCGCCAAACGGGTCCTGCTTCCTCCCTACCGACTGCAGCTATGTAGCTGGCAAGTGACCACAGCCTGTAGCCACCCTTGATGCCTGACAGCACCAGTATTCAGGGTCCCACCCTGTGGCAGACTCTGGCTACCCAGACTAGGTAGCTCTGCCAGAGGGTCCTTCCTCTGCCTGGAACAGGCTGTTATGTAGCCCAGTAAAAGTGATTTTAGCAGGAGCCCACCCAAAAACTAGACATACTAGCATTCATGTGAAACAGGAACTCATTTTATTGTAAAACATACACTCCTTTTATACTTAAAGCTCATCTTGATAAGATAATGGACAATCCCACAATTTTCCCTCCAGACAGATCGGCACCTCCATAGCAGCCATAGTCCCACAGAATCCCAGGACCCAGATGTGACAGTTTTGGGGTGATCCCAGGGAAATGGTGGCACTTCCAGGGTGTCATTTGAAAGCTCTCGGTCCCCAGATGCCACAGTACAAAAAGAGTGATCCGTTACTGGGGACCGGAGATACAGCCCGTTGAAGTTATGGGGGTAGGGGTGTCCAAAAACCCTGGTTCCCAAAGGAGCTCCCCTCCAGTAATTCCCCCACTTCTTGTCCTCCCTAGGGGCTACAAATCCCCAAAAGAGCGGAGCTCTGGGGAAAAGGGCCGCTGGAGTGACCAGGGGTAAAGTTAGCGGGTGTCCTGCTGCTCTGTGGCCAACCGGGAGTTCCAGGAGCCCAGCCAGCCTCAGAGGGGTTAGGCGGGTGTCCGTTGTGGTGTGGCCGACTGGGAATTCCAGGAGCCCAGCCAGACTAGGAGGGTTTTCCCGGTCAGAGATCAGCTCTTCCATGACCAAGTGTACACAGCAATACAACACATAGCATGCATCTGGGAGATCCCGTAAGCCATGAAATGGCCAAATCTAATGCAACAGGGAGTGAGCCATGTAGTAGGGGGGTGGGGGTAGCCTTAGCTGTCTGGTATCTGTGACAGTAGGTATGAACTAAAATTCGCAGAGAGATTAACAGAGCATCACATGGAGAGAGATAGGGCTGCCAGGTATCCCATATTCTATTGAACAGTCCAGTATTTCAGCAGGCTATCATTACAAAATACCGCATTGCACATGTACTACACTAACTATATCTTGTTACTGGCAGCCTGGGATGGATGTGTGTTATATGTAGCCATTAGGGTAAAATTATTCTGTTTTTAACTGGGTGTGTAAAAAGTTCCTTCTTTGTGCCTGTCAGAGGTGTTACATTACTGCTGTGCAGCCAAAGAGGAATAAATTACTGCTGCTTTGTGAAATGTAGATACGGTTAGCGAGGCATAAGATAGAACTTTTAAAGGGAACCATTGTGTGACCTGCATGCCACCTATTTCCAGCCACTTACAGATCATTCAGCATTTTAAAAGATGACAGTTACTCTGTTAAGTATATAATATATGCAAGGTTCCGTAGGGGGCTCACAAACAGTCCAAATTAATAATTACTGCTCACTCCAAGTAGGGATACCAACCCAAAGTGATAACGAAAAGATTCTAGACACAGAGGCTGATCTTCTCCAAACGAACATCTGAAGATAAATGAAAATAAAGAATGTGCCTCCTAGTGCAATATGTTTCCACAGCATGAATGCAGTGTGTAAATGATACAATTATACTCACAGAGCAGCACCAAATGTGATTATTGGAGCCTGCTGGTATCTCTGTCTCCCATCTCACTGATCACAGGTGCGATGTCAGCTGCTCCCTGTTGATCTACTGGTCCTAAATCAGGATTATCCATGTGAAAATAAAACAGTGTTTAAAATTTTAAAACACAATTTATTAAAATCCATAAAAACAAAAGAGCATTTGTATTGTGTGTAGCTCTTTACAAACAGATTTGCAACGCGTTTCTCAGCCCCTCTGGCTGTTTCCTCAGGCATCTGATTGAAGACCAGTAGATCAACAGGGAGCAGCTCATACCACACCTGTGATCAGTGAGCTGGGACACTGTGAGATCTCAGCAGGCTCCAATAAGCACGTTTGGTGCTGCTCTATTTGTGAGTATAATTGTATCACTTACACACTGCATTCACGCTGTGGAAACATATTGCACTAGGAGGTGCCTTCTTTATTTAAATTTATCTTCATATTGACATTACAATGTTTCTGATGTACCATGTATATAAATTGGTTGCAAATAATGCCTTTCTTATTCCTTACCTGATGTGATCTTAATCCCTTGAGGGGAACACTACAAACATAATGTTGTAATACAACATAAATAGATGTGAGTTAGACCCTGAAATCTTTTCACTTTTGTGTCACTGACTCCCTGTCATGTTCAGCAGGATCATAACCCCTGGTATCTGATAACCCTGACTGTGTCACGTTCAGCAGGACCATAACCCCTGGTATCTGATAACCCTGACTGTGTCACGTTCAGCAGGACCATAACCCCTGGCCTCTGATAACCCTGACTGTGTCACGTTCAGCAGGACCATAACCCCTGGCCTCTGATAACCCTGACTGTGTCACGTTCAGCAGGACCATAACCCCTGGCCTCTGATAACCCTGACTGTGTCACGTTCAGCAGGACCATAACCCCTGGTATCTGATAACCCTGATTGTTTTACGTTCAGCAGAACTATAACCCCTGGCCTCTGATAACCCTGACTGTTTTACGTTCAGCAGAACCATAACCCCTGGCATCTGATAACCCTGACTGTGTAACATTCAGCAGGATCTTATCCCCTGGTATCTAATAATCCTGATTATGTCACTTACAGCAGGACCATAACCCCTGGTATCTGATGACCCTGGCTGTGTCATATTCAGTATGACCATAACCCGTGGCCTCTGATAACCCTAACAGTGTCACAGTCAATAGGACCATAACCCCTGGTATTTGATAACCCTGACTGTGTTACATTCAGCAGGACCATAACCCCTGGTATTTGATAACCCTGACTGTGTTACATTCAGCAGGACCATAACCCCTGGTATCTGATAACCCTGACTGTGTTACGTTCAGCAGGACCATAACCCCTGGTATCTGATAACCCTGACTGTGTTACGTTCAGCTGGACCATAACCCCTGGTATCTGATAACCCTGACTGTTTTTTGTTCAGCAGAACCATAACCCCTGGTATCTGATAACTCTGTTTTACTTTCAGCAGGACCATAACCCTCTCTGATAATAATAACAGTGTCACAGTCAATAGGACCATAACCCCTGGTATTTGATAACCCTGACTGTGTTACATTCAGCAGGACCATAACCCCTGGTATCTGATAACCCTGACTGTGTTACATTCAGCAGGACCATAACCCCTGGTATCTGATAACCCTGACTGTGTTACGTTCAGCAGGACCATAACCCCTGGTATCTGATAACCCTGACTGTCTTTTGTTCAGCAGAACCATAACCCCTGGTATCTGATAACTCTGTTTTACTTTCAGCAGGTCCATAACCCTCTCTGATAATCCTAACAGTGTCACAGTCAATAGGACCATAACCCCTGGTATTTGATAACCCTGACTGTGTTACATTCAGCAGGACCATAACCCCTGGTATCTGATAACCCTGACTGTGTTACATTCAGCAGGACCATAACCCCTGGTATCTGATAACCCTGACTGTGTTACATTCATCAGGACCATAACCCCTGGTATCTGATAACCCTGACTGTATTACGTTCAGCTGGACCATAACCCCTGGTATCTGATAACCCTGACTGTTTTTTGTTCAGCAGAACCATAACCCCTGGTATCTGATAACTCTGTTTTACTTTCAGCAGGACCATAACCCTCTCTGATAATCCTAACAGTGTCACAGTCAATAGGACCATAACCCCTGGTATCTGATAACCCTGACTGTGTCATGTTCAGCAGGACCATAACCCATGGCCTCTGATAACCCTGACTGTGTCACTTTCAGCAGGACCATAACCCCTGGAATCTGATAACCCTGATTGTGTCACGTTCAGCAGGACCTTAACCCCTGGACTCTGATAACCCTGACTGTGTCACATTCCGCAGGGCCATAACCTCTGGTAGCTGATAACCCCAGCTGTGTCAGAACCTTTACCCCTGGTAGGTAGCTGATAACCCTGACTGTGTCACGTTCAGCAGGACCATAAACTCTGGTATCTAATAACCCTGTCTGTGCCTGTGTCACATTAAGCAGGACCATAAGCCCTGCTATCTGATAACCCTTACTGTGTCACATTCAGCAGGGCCATAACCCCCTCTGATAATCCTGACTGTGTCACATTCAGTAGGACCATAAACCCCTATGATAATCCTGACTGTGTCACGTTCAGCAGGACCATAACCCCTGGCCTCTGATAACCCTGACTGTATCATGTTGACCTGGACCTTAACCCCTGACCTCTAATAACCCTGACTGTGTCACATTCATCAGGACCTAAATCCCTGGCCTCTGATAATCTTAACTGTGTCACATTCAGCAGGACCATAACCCCTGGTATCTAATAATCCCAACTGTGTCAAGTTCAGCAGGACCATAGCCCCTGGTATCTGATAACCCTGACTGTGTTACGTTCAGCAGGACGATAACCCCTGGTATCTGATAACCCTGACTGTGTCACATTCAGCAGGACCATAACCCCTGGCCTCAGATAACCCTGATTGTGTCACATTCAGCAGGACCATAACCCCTGGTATCTGATAACCCTGACTGTGTTATGTTCAGCAGGACCATAACCCCTGGTATCTGATAACCCTGACTGTGTCACATCCAGCAGGACCATAACCCCTGGTATCTGATAACCCTGACTGTGTTACGTTCAGCAGGACCATAACCCCTGGTATCTGATAACCCTGACTGTGTTACGTTCAGCAGGACCATAACCCCTGGTATCTGATAACCCTTACTGTGTTACGTTCAGCAGGACCATAACCCCTGGTATCTGATAACCCTGACTGTGTCACATCCAGCAGGACCATAACCCCTGGTATCTGATAACCCTGACTGTGTCACGTTCAGCAGGACCATAACCCCTGGTATCTGATAACCCTGATTGTTTTATGTTCAGCAGAACTATAACCCCTGGCCTCTGATAACCCTGACTGTGTAACATTCAGCAGGACCTTATCCCCTGGTATCTAATAACCCTGATTATGTCACTTACAGCAGGACCATAACCCCTGGTATCTGATAACCCTGACTGTGTCACATTCAGCAGGACCATAACCCCTGGTATCTGATAACCCTGACTGTTTCACGTTCAGCAGGACCATAACCCCTGGTATCTGATAACCCTGACTGTGTCACATTCAGCAGGACCATAACCCCTGGCCTCTGATAACCCTAAATGTGTCACGTTCAGTTGGACCCTTGCTCTGTACCACCATGTGCCTAATCTATGGTACAGCTGAGACAGACTGTCATATATACAGTTAAAAGCACAAATTCATGTACGTTAAAGGTATATGAAACCTAAATTTTTTTGTTCGGGACTAAGATAGAGCATGCAATTTTAAACCACATTCTAATTTACTTCTATTATCAATTTTTCTTCATACTTTTGGTATTTTTTGTTGAAAATCAGGTACGTAAGCATAGGAGCCGGATCATTTCTGGAGCACTATATGGCAGGAGTTTTACAATAATGTTATCCATTTGCAAGACCGCTAGTTGTCAGCACTATTTCCTGCCATGTAGTGATCTAGACGCCTACCTAGGTATCACTTCAACACAGAATATCATGGGAACAAAGCAAATTTGATAATAGAAGTAAATTGGATTTTTTTTTAATGGTATGCTCTGTACATTTGTTGGCTGTCACATCCCTTTAATGGCTCACCATGAATTTCTAAGTGAAATAATTCACCTCAATCTCATTTACAGCTCGTGCTCTGAGAGGGATGAATGGTACAGCTGTATCAGCAGAACAGTCCAGGAATATTACAAAGCTCCCACTGCATCTGTTTATCACAACAATGTGGAGGTAAGTACAAAGAGTGGTGGTTGGTGAATCTCAGCTTTGCATAACCAGAACTGTTACAGGGTGTGAAATGCATTAATTGAGATTGTAGGAAATAAACTTTAATACTGGAAATTAAATACAACTAATTAAAATAAAATATGAAAGCCTTTTTTTTTCTAGCAGTGGAGTGATGGAGACAGAAGAGTGCAGCTGGGGGGCAAATTATTTAGTGACATTATTTAAATTGGCTGCGTGTGATGTCACAGTGCATCGGCACCATAGCAATCTCATTACTTACACACTCTGCAGAACATTATTTAGTGAGCAGCTTTCACATTGTTTTGCTGTAACATTATATTTCCTGGCTTTGCCGCATCAGCAGCACCCTTGTTATATGGGAATAAGCTAAAATCCCAGCAATTTCATGTAAATGTAATCCCCATGGCCCAGTGTTGCAGGTACTTATTTACTGCTGGATATATTTACAGGACCTCTTGCCTAGTTACTTTCATCATTAACAAATTCAATTCCAATTGTCATAGAATGTAGCAAAAATGCTAATAAAAATGTTTTGTTTTTGCTATAATTTTTCACACATAACAGTCTTCGTGCTTTTATGCAATTACATATTATTATATGATATTTCCCTCCAGATAGGGGTCAGGGTCATTAAAGCAGAATTAGAAAATTAGTATTGTTCCTTTGTCAGCATATTGAGCTGTTTATCCTCATGCAGTAGTGCCATCTAGTGGCAGACATATATATTTGCACATCTGTGCAGGTTCACAAACAATTGAGACAGATACTTATTCCCAGTTGTAATATTGTTAGTGACTTGCTCCAATTTCCTCATATAAATGGTTTGCTGCCTAATAGGAAGTTAGTCCGAACTGATGCCAAACAGGCACGACAGAAACATTTGTATTATCCATATTATTGCATTTATTCATTTTTGTATTTTCATATTTTCAATTGTTTCAAATAGTTTTACAGTGCAGGGTGAGGTTTGCAAGACCTAGGTTGTCTGGGGTATGGTAACCTGGTCTAATATTCACTGTGCTATCTATAAGGGGGGCCAAAGCCCATAATGGTCTTACGTGTACTGCCAGACTGGGACCTGATTTTATTTGTACTGGTGCCAATGACACCTGACACTTCCAGGGCACACGGCTCCTTATCCCGTGCACAGGGCTCTGTCTCCAATACACACGGATCTGTCTCCAGTGCACACGGCTCCTTCTCCAGTGCACACGGCTCCTTCTCCCGTGCACAGGGCTCCTTCTCCCGTGCACATGGTTCCTTCTCCAGGACAAACTGCTCCTTCATCAGTGCATACGGTTCATTTTCCAGTACATGGCTCCTTTAGTGCACACAGCTCCTTCTCCAGTAAACACGGCTCCTTCTCCAGTACACAGGGCTCCTTCTCCAGTGCACACTGTTCCTTCTCCAGTACACACGGTTCCTTCTCCAGTGCACACGGCTCCTTCTCCAGTGCATACGGTTCCTTCTCCAGTACACACGGCTCCTTCTCCAGTGCATACAGTTCCTTCTCCAGTGCATACAGTTCCTTCTCCAGTGCATACGGTTCCTTCTCCAGTATACACGGCTACTTCTCCCGTGCACAGGGCTCCGTCTCCCGTACACGGCTCCATCTCCCATACACACGGCTCCGTCTCCAGTACACACGGCTCCTTCTCCAGTACACACGGCTCCTTCTCCAGTACACAAGGACAAACTGCTCCTTCCTCAGTGCATACGGTTCATTTTCCAGTACATGGCTCCTTTAGTGCACACAGCTCCTTCTCCAGTAAACACGGCTCCTTCTCCAGTACACAGGGCTCCTTCTCCAGTGCACACTGTTCCTTCTCCAGTGCACACTGTTCCTTCTCCAGTGCACACGGTTCCTTCTCCAGTGCACACGGCTCCTTCTCCAGTGCATACTGTTCCTTCTCCAGTACACACGGCTCCGTCTCCAGTACACACGGCTCCTTCTCCAGTACACACGGCTCCGTCTCCAGTACACACGGCTGCTTCTCCAGTTCCTTTTTCAGTGCACACGGTTAGTTCTCCAGTACACACGGCTCCATCTCCAGTACACACGGCTCCGTCTCCAGTACACATGGCTCCATCTCCAGTACACACGGCTCCTTCTCCAGTACACACGGCTCCTTCTCCAGTACACACGGCTCCTTCTCCAGTGCACACTGTTCCTTCTCCAGTGCACACGGTTCCTTCTCCAGTGCACACGGCTCCTTCTCCAGTGCATACGGTTCCTTCTCCAGTACACACGGCTCCTTCTCCCATGCACAGGGCTCCTTCTCCAGTACACACGGCTCCGTCTCCAGTACACATGGCTCCTTCTCCAGTACACACGGCTCAGTCTCCAGTTCCTTTTTCAGTGCACACGGTTAGTTCTCCATTACACACGGCTCCTTCTCCAGTACACACGGCTCCATCTCCAGTACACACGGCTCCGTCTCCAGTACACACGGCTCCATCTCCAGTACACATGGCTCCTTCTCCAGTTCACACGGCTCCTTCTCCAGTACACACGGCTACTTCTCCAGTACACATGGTTCCTTCTCCAGTGCACACGGCTCCTTCTCCAGTGCACACAGCTCCTTCTCCAGTACACAAGGCTCCTTCTCCAGTACACACGGTTGCTTCTCCAGTGCACACAGCTCCTTCTCCAGTGCATACGGCTCCTTCTTCAATACACATGGCTCCTTCTCCCATGCACAGGGCTCCTTCTCCAGTACACATGCCTCCATCTCCAGGACAAACTGCTCCTTCGTCAGTGCACACGGTTCCTTCTCTAGTATACACGGCTCCTTCTCCAGTACACACGGCTCCTTTAGTGCACACAGCTCCTTCTCCAGTACATACGGCTCCTTCTCCTGTACACATGGATCCTTCTCCAGTACACACGGCTCCTCCAGTACACACGGCTCCTTCTCCAGTGCACACTGCTCCTTCTCCAGTGCATATGGTTCCTTCTCCAGTGCACACGGCTCCGTCTCCAGTGCATACGGTTCGTTCTCCAGTACACACGGCTCCTTCTCCCGTGCACAGGGCTCCTTCTCCAGTACACACGGATTCTTCTCAAGTACACATGGCTACATCTCCAGTACACACGGCCCCTTCACCAGTTCCTTTTTTAGTGCACACAGCTCCTTCTCCAGTGCATATGGTTCCTTCTCCAGTTTCTTTTCCAGCACACTCAGCTCCTTCTCCAGTACACACGGCTCTTTCTCCAGTTCCTTCTCCTATGCACACGGCTCCTTCTCCAATTCCTTTTCTAGTACACATGGCTCCTTCTCCAGTGCACACGGCTCCTTCTCCAGTGCATATGGTTCCTTCTCTAGTACACACGGCTCCTTCAACAGTGCACACGACTCCTTCTCCAGTGCACACGGCTCCTTCTCCAGTTTCTTCTCCTGTACACACAGCTCCTTCTCCAGTACACACGGTTTCTTCTCCAGTGCACACGGCTCCTTCTCAAGTTCCTTCTCTAGTGCACACGGCTCCTTCTCCGTTTCCTTCTCCCGTGCACAGGGCTCCTTCTCCAGTACACACGGATTCTTCTCAAGTACACATGGCTACATCTCCAGTACACACGGCCCCTTCACAAGTTCCTTTTTTAGTGCACACAGCTCCTTCTCCAGTGCATATGGTTCCTTCTCCAGTTTCTTTTCCAGCACACTCAGCTCCTTCTCCAGTACACACGGCTCTTTCTCCAGTTCCTTCTCCTATGCACACGGCTCCTTCTCCAATTCCTTTTCTAGTACACATGGCTCCTTCTCCAGTGCACACGGCTCCTTCTCCAGTGCATATGGTTCCTTCTCTAGTACACACGGCTCCTTCAACAGTGCACACGACTCCTTCTCCAGTGCACACGGCTCCTTCTCCAGTTTCTTCTCCTGTACACACAGCTCCTTCTCCAGTACACACGGTTTCTTCTCCAGTGCACACGGCTCCTTCTCAAGTTCCTTCTCTAGTACACACGGCTCCTTCTCCAGTGCACACGGCTCCTTCTCCAGTGCACATGGTTCCTTCTCCAGTACACGCATCTCCTTCTCCAGTGTACACGGCTTCTTCTCCTGTACACATGGCTCCGTCTACTGTACACACGGCTCCTTCTCCTGTACACACAGCTCCTTCTCCAGTACACACGGCTCCTTCTCCAGTGCACACAGCTCCTTCTCCAGTACACATGGCTCCTTCTCCAGTGCACACGGCTCCTTCTCTAGTACACAAGGCTCCTTCTCTAGTGCACATGGCTCCTTCTCCAGTACACACAGCTTCTTCTCCAGTGCACACGGCTCCTTCTCCAGTACACACAGCTCCTTCTCCAGTACACATGGCTCCTTCTCCAGTTCACATGGCTCCTTCTCCAGTACACATGGCTCCTGCTCCAGTGCACATGGCTCCTTCTCCAGTGCACACTGTTTCTTCTCCAGTACACATGGCTCCTTCTCCAGTGCACACGGCTCCTTCTCCAGTACACACAGCTCCTTCTCCAGTGCACACAGTTCCTTCTCCAGTGTACATGGTTCCTTCTCCAGTGCACATGGTTCCTTCTCCAGTACACACAGCTCCTTCTCCAGTACACACGGCTCCTTCTCCAGTGCACACGGCTCCTTCTCCAGTACACATAGCTCCTTCTCCATTACACATGGCTCCTTCTGCAGTGCACATGGCTCCTTCTCCAGTACACATGGCTCCTGCTCCAGTGCACACGGCTCCTTCTCCAGTACACACAGTTCCTTCTCCAGTGCACATGGATCCTTCTCCAGTGCACACTGTTTCTTCTGCAGTGCACATGGCTCCTTCTGCAGTGCACACGGCTCCTTCTCCAGTGCACACGGCTCCTTCTCCAGTACACACGGTTCCTTCTCCAGTGCACACGGCTCCTTCTCCAGTACACACGGCTCCTTCTCCTGTACACACGGTTCCTTCTCCAGTACACACGGTTCCTTCTCCAGTTCACACGGCTCCTTCTCCAGTACACACGGCTCCTTCTCCTGTACACACGGCTCCTTCTCCTGTAAACACGGCTCCTACTCCAGTACACACGGCTCCTCCAGTGCACACGGCTCCTTTTCCAGTACATATGGCTCCTTCTCCTGTACACACGGTTCCTTCTCCTGTACACACGGTTCCTTCTCCAGTTCACACGGCTCCTTCTCCAGTACACACGGCTCCTTCTCCTGTACACACGGTTCCTTCTCCTGTACACACGGCTCCTTCTCCTGTACACACGGTTCCTTCTCCAGTTCACACGGCTCCTTCTCCAGTACACACAGTTCCTTCTCCAGTGCACACGGCTCCTTCTCCAGTGCACATTGTTTCTTCTTCAGTACACATGGTTTCTTCTCCAGTGCACACGGCTCCTTCTCCATTACACATGGCTCCTTCTCCAGTACACATGGCTCCTTCTCCAGTGCACATGGCTCCTTCTCCAGTACACACAGTTCCTTCTCCAGTGCACATGGCTCTTTCTCCAGTGCACACGGTTTCTTCTCCAGTACACACAGTTCCTTCTCCAGTGCACATAGTTCCTTCTCCAGTGCATACGGTTTCTTCTCCAGTGCACACGGCTCCTTCTCCAGTTCCTTCTCTAATGCACACGGCTCCTTCTCCATTTTCTTCTCCAGTACACACGGCTCCTTCTCCAGTTCCTTTTCCAGTACACACGACTCCTTCTCCAATTCCTTCTCAACTACACACGGCTCCTTCTCAACTACACACTGCTCCTTCTCAAGTACACACGGTTCCTTCTCCAGTACACACAGCTCCTTCTCCTGTACACACGGTTCCTTCTCCAGTACACACGGCTCCTTCTCCAGTACACACGGCTTCTCCAGTACACATGGCTTCTTGTTCTGTACACACGATTCCTTCTCCAGTACACACAGCTCCTTCTTCTGTACACACGGTTCCTTCTCCAGTGGACATAGCTCCTTCTCCATTACACACGGCTCCTTTTCCAGTACACACGGTTACTTCTCTAGTACATACAGCTCCATCTCCAGTACACACAGCTCCTTCTCCAGTGCACATGGTTTCTTCTCCAGTGCACACGGTTCCTTCTCCAGTACACATGGCTCCTTCTCCAGTTCCTTCTCTAGTGCACACGGCTTCTTCTCCATTTCCTTCTCCAGTACACATGGCTCCTTCTCCGTTTCCTTCTCCAGTACACACGGCTCCTTCGGGAATTCCTTTTCCAGTACACACGACTCCTCCAATTCCTTCTCAAGTACACACGGCTCCTTCTCAAGTACACACGGTTCATTCTCTAGTACACACAGTTCCTTCTCCAGTGTACATGGCTCCTTCTCCATTTCCTTCTCCAGTACACACGGCTCCTTCTCCAGTTCCTTTTCCAGTACACAAGGTTCCTTCTCCTGTGCACACGGTTCCTTCACCAGTGCACACGGCTCCTTCTCAAGTACACACAGTTCCTTCTCCAGTACACACAGTTACTTCTCCAGTACACACGGCTCCTTCTCAAGTACACACGGTTCCTTCTCCAGTACACACATCTCCTTCTCCAGTGCACACGGCTCCTTCTCCAGTTCCTTCTCCAGTACACACGGTTCCTTCTCCAGTACACACGGTTCCTTCTCCAGTACACACGGTTCCTTCTCCTGTGCACATGGCTCCTTCTCCAGTACACACGGCTCCTTCTCCTGTACACACAGTTCCTTCTACAGTGCACACAGCTCCTTCTCCACTACAGACGGGTTCTTCTTCTGTACACACGGTTCCTTCTCCAGTGGACACGGCTCCTTCTCCTGTACACACAGCTCCTTCTCCAGTACACACGGCTTCTTCTTCTGTACACACGGTTCCTTCTCCAGTACACACGGCTTCTTCTCCTGTACACATGGCTCCTTCTCCAGTACACATGGCTCCTTCTCCAGTACACATGGCTTCTTCTTCTGTGCACACGGTTCCTTCTCCAGTACACACAGCTCCTTCTTCTGTACACACGGTTCCTTCTCCAGTGGACATAGCTCCTTCTCCATTACACATGGCTCCTTTTCCAGTACACACGGTTACTTCTCTAGTACATACAGCTCCGTCTCCAGTACACACAGCTCCTTCTCCAGTGCACACGGTTTCTTCTCCAGTGCACACGGTTCCTTCTCCAGTACACATGGCTCCTTCTCCAGTTCCTTCTCTAGTGCACACGGCTTCTTCTCCATTTCCTTCTCCAGTACACACGGCTCCTTCTCCATTTCCTTCTCCAGTACACACGGCTCCTTCTCCAATTCCTTTTCCAGTACACACGACTCCTTCTCCAATTCCTTCTCAAGTACACACGGCTCCTTCTCAAGTACACATGGTTCCTTCTCTAGTGCACACGGCTCCTTCTCCATTTCCTTCTCCAGTACACACGGCTCCTTCTCCAATTCCTTTTCCAGTACACACGACTCCTTCTCCAATTCCTTCTCAAGTACACACGGCTCCTTCTCAAGTACACACGGTTCCTTCTCTAGTACACACAGTTCCTTCTCCAGTGTACACTGCTCCTTCTCCATTTCCTTCTCCAGTACACACGGCTCCTTCTCCAGTTCCTTTTCCAGTACACACGACTCCTTCTCCAATTCCTTCTCAAGTACACAAGGTTCCTTCTCCTGTGCACACGGTTCCTTCACCAGTGCACACGGCTCCTTCTCAAGTACACACAGTTCCTTCTCCAGTACACACAGTTCCTTCTCCAGTACACACGGCTCCTTATCAAGTACACACGGTTCCTTCTCCAGTACACACAGCTCCTTCTCCAGTGCACACGGCTCCTTCTCCAGTTCCTTCTCCAGTACACACGGTTCCTTCTCCAGTACACACGGTTCCTTCTCCTGTGCATGTGGCTCCTTCTCCAGTACACACGGCTCCTTCTCCTGTACACGCGGTTCCTTCTCCAGTGCACACAGCTCCTTCTCCACTACAGACGGGTTCTTCTTCTGTACACACGATTCCTTCTCCAGTGCACAAGGCTCCTTCTCCTGTACACACAGCTCCTATTCCAGTACACACGGCTTCTTCTTCTGTACACATGGTTCCTTCTCCAGTACACACGGCTTCTTCTCCTGTACACATGGCTCCTTCTCCAGTACACATGGCTCCTTCTCCTGTACACATGGCTTCTTCTTCTGTGCACACGGTTCCTTCTCCAGTACACACAGCTCCTTCTCCAGTACACACGGCTCCTTCTCCTGTACACACGGTTCCTTCTCCAGTGCACATGGCTTCTTCTTCTGTACACATGGCTTCTTCTTCTGTACACACGGTTCCTTCTCCAGTACACATGGCTTCTTCTTCTGTACACACGGTTCCTTCACCAGTACACACGGCTCCTTCTTCTGTACACACAGTTCCTTCTCCAGTGGACATAGCTCTTTCTCCAGTACGCATGGCTCCTTCTTTAGTGCATGGTTACTTCTCCAGTACACGGCTCCTTTAGTGCACACGGCTCCTTCTCCTGTACACACAGCTCCTTTAGTACACACGGCTCCTTCTCAAGTACACACGGTTCCTTCTCTAGTACACACAGTTCCTTCTCCAGTGAACACGGCTCCTTCTCCATTTCCTTCTCCAGTACACACGGCTCCTTCTCCAGTTCCTTTTCCAGTACACACGACTCCTTCTCCAGTTCCTTCTCCTGTGCACACGGTTCCTTCACCAGTGCACACGGCTCCTTCTCAAGTACACACAGTTCCTTCTCCAGTACACACAGTTCCTTCTCCAGTACACACGGCTCCTTCTCAAGTACACACGGTTCCTTCTCCAGTACACACAGCTCCTTCTTCAGTGCACACGGCTCCTTCTCCAGTTCCTTCTCCAGTACACACGGTTCCTTCTCCAGTACACACGGTTCCTTCTCCTGTGCACATGGCTCCTTCTCCAGTACACACGGCTCCTTCTCCTGTACACACGGTTCCTTCTACAGTGCACACAGCTCCTTCTCCACTACAGACGGGTTCTTCTTCTGTACACACGGTTCCTTCTCCAGTGCACACGGCTCCTTCTCCTGTACACACAGCTCCTTCTCCAGTACACACGGCTTCTTCTCCAGTACACACGGTTCCTTCTCCAGTACACATGGCTTCTTCTCCTGTACACATGGCTCCTTCTCCAGTACACATGGCTCCTTCTCCAGTACACATGGCTTCTTCTTCTGTGCACACGGCTCCTTCTCCAGTACACACGGCTCCTTCTCCTGTACACACGGTTCCTTCTCCAGTGCACATGGCTCCTTCTCCAGTACACACGGCTTCTTCTTCTGTACACACGGTTCCTTCTCCAGTACACATGGCATCTTCTTCTGTACACACGGTTCCTTCACCAGTACACACGGCTCCTCCAGTACACACGGCTTCTTCTTCTGTCCACACGGTTCCTTCTCCAGTACACATGGCTCCTTCTCCAGTACACACGGCTCCTTCTTCTGTACACACGGTTCCTTCTCCAGTGGACATAGCTCTTTCTCCAGTACGCATGGCTCCTTCTTTAGTGCATGGTTACTTCTCCAGTACATGGCTCCTTTAGTGCACACGGCTCCTTCTCCTGTACACACAGCTCCTTCTCCTGTACACACAGCTCCTTTAGTGCACACGGCTCCTTCTCCTGTACACACAGCTCCTTCTCCAGTACACACAGCTCCTTCTCCAGTGCACACGGCTCCTTCTCCTTTACACATGGCTCCTTCTCCTGTACACACAGCTCCTTCTCCTGTACACACAGCTCCTTTAGTGCACACGGCTCCTTCTCCTGTACACACAGCTCCTTCTGCAGTACACACGGCTCCTTCTCCAGTGCACACGGCTCCTTCTCCTTTACACACGGCTCCTTCTCCAGTGCACACAGTTCCTTCTCCTGTACACACGGCTCCTTCTCCTGTACACACGGCTCCTTCTCCAGTACACACTGCTCCTTCTCCAGTAGACACTGCTCCTTCTCCAGTACACACTGCTCCTTCTCCAGTACACGCGACTCCTTCTCCAGTGCACATGGTTCCTTCTCTAAAACACACAGCTCCTTCTCCAGTACACATGGCTCCTTCTCCTTTACACACAGCTCCTTCTCCAGTACACACGGCTCCTTCTCCTTTACACAAGGCTCCTTCTCCTGTACACACGGTTCCTTCTCCTGTACACACGGCTCCTTCTCCAGTACACACTGCTCCTTCTCCAGTATACGCGGCTCCTTCTCAAGTGCACACAGCTCCTTCTCCAGTGCACACGGTTCCGTACTGACTCCTCCAGTACACACGGCTCCTCTAGTGCACACGATTCCTTCTCTTTTACACACGGCTCTTTCTCCAGTGCACATGGGGGTTAGTGTTAGGTTTTTTTTAAGGGTTTTTTGGGTGGGTTTTATTTTTAGATTAGGGTTTGTGTGCAATAGACCTAAATGCCCTTTTAAGGGCAATGCCCATCCAAATGCCCTCTTCAGGGCAATGGGGAGCTTAGGTTCTTTTAGTTAGGGTTTTATTTGGGGGGTTGGTTGTGTGGGTGGTGGGTTTTACTGTTGGGGGGTTGTGTGTATTTTTTTTTACAGGTAAAAGAGCTGATTTATTTGGGGCAATGCCCCGCAAAAGGCCCTTTTAAGGGCTATTGGTAGTTTAGTTTAGGCTAGGGGTTTTATTATTTTGGGGGGCTTTTTTATTTTGATAGGGCTATTAGATTAGGAGTAATTCGTTTTTATTTTTGATAATTTCTTTTTTTATTTTGTATAATTTAGTGTTTATTATTTTTTGTAATTTAGATAAATGTATTATTTAATTTATTTAATTTTATTGTAATGTTAGGTGTTAGTGTAACTCAGGTTAGGTTTTATTTTACAGGTAAATTTGTCTTTAATTTAACTAGGTAGTTAGTAAATAGTTAATAACTGTTTACTAACTAGTCTACCTAGTTAAAATAAATACAAACTTAGCTGTATTGTAGCTAGCTTAGGGTTTATTTTACAGGTAAGTATTTATTTTTAAATATGAATTATTTAGTTATTAATAGTAGGTTTTATTTAGATTTATTTTAATTATGTTAAAGTTAGGGGTGTTAGGGTTACGTTAGGGTTAGACTTAGGGTTAGGTTTAAGGGTTCATATATTTATTTAGTTTTAGTGATGTGGGAGGCCAGAGGTTTAGGGGTTAATAACTTTAGTATAGTGACGGCGGCGACATTGTGGGAGGCAGATTAGGGGTTAATAAATGTATGTAGGTGGTGGCGACATTGGGGGCGGCAGATTAGGGGTTAATAAATTTATGTAGGTGGCGGCGACATTGGGGGCGGCAGATTAGGGGTTAATAAGTGTAATGTAGGTGTCGGTAATGTCGGGTGCGGCAGATTAAGGGTGTTTAGACTCAGGGTTTATGCTAGGGTGTTAGGTTTAAACATACATTTTCCCCATATATATCAATGGGGCTGCGTTACAGAGCTTTACGCTCCGTCATTGCAGGTGTTAGGCTTTTTTTTACCCGGCTCTCCCCATTGATGTCTTTGGGGAAATTGCGCACGAGGATGTCAAAGCAGGGCTGGTATTTGTGTGCGGTATGGAGTTCAACGCTGCCATATTGATCACAAACGCTGTTTTTTTGCAAACCTGTAATAGCAGCGCTATTAAAGGTGAGCGGTGGAAATAACTTGCAAGTTAGTAGCGAGCCATTCATAACGCAAAACTCGTAATCTGGCTGTTAGTTTGTTTTAAGGACAATGGGTCCACACTTCTAAGTCATAGCAGGTTTTACACAATCCATAGCAGTTGCTCCTTGTCATAGTTAATGTTTTATAGTACAGTACCTTACATTTTTTTTGTTTCTCAGATAAGAGAGAGGTTGGACATGTACCTCGGGGAGAGGCCCCCAAGTGTGGCATTTCTGCCTCATGTTACCATGTGTATGAATTGTGGCAGCGATTTCAGCCTTACACTGAGACGCCATCATTGTCATGCGTGTGGCAAGGTAAGTTTATTTTTCTTTTTTTAGGTTTTGTGAGGTTTTGTAGCAATGAGAACAGCTGCATGTAACCCAATAAATGATTATGTTTCCAGATTGTCTGTCGCAGTTGCTCCAGAAACAAATATCCTCTTAAATACCTCAAAGACAGGCCTTCCAAAGTCTGTAACATCTGCTATTCAGAACTAAAGAAAAGAGGTAACTATTAAAACTGCAAGCACCTTATTGTCATCCAACTGATTCTTATACTGGCCAACCTAAACATAGTGTGGGACCATCATTGCTACAATATAACTTACAAATATCTGCTACAATTCACATATTTTGCTTTTTATGTAAAGAAATCTATTGCTTAAGTTGTGATCTATAAGTGTACGCTGTATTTCCGATGCCTGCTGATGTATCTGATGTTTGCTTATTCAACAGAGGTGACGGCTTTAAGCATGAATCCCTCTCCGCCTATGCCCAGGTCTGCAGCCAGTGCCTTCTCATCCATGTTACACCACATTCACCCTTCTTCTTTCAGGAAACATAAGAAAATCCCCTCTGCACTGATCGAGGTAGGTCCTAGATTCTGTTAAATGAGGTAAGGAAAGTGGCTACTTACATCTTGAAGAAACACAAGGACTTATAATCTGATACATTAGTCTGGACAATATTATTGCTCATGAATACCTGGTAATCCCATGCATATCACACATTGCTGCTATTTATTCCCACAGCTTTACAATGACCAAAGAGATATGGTTCACATCTGTGATGTCATGTTGAGTACTTGTAGCTCTCGATCATTTATATTATTATTATTCTTTATTTATAAAGTGCCAAAAGATTCTGTGGTGCTGCCCATGGGTACAAAGATAAAAGTACAACAGAGAAACAATACAATAAAAGACAAGACTTTACAGACAAATACAGGGGGAATTGAGGGCCCTATTCCCGTGGAACTTACAATCTAAATGGGTAGGAGGATGGGAAACAGGAGGTGAGGACTGCAAAGGTGAGAATGATATTAGTGAGGGCAACTGTTAGGTAAGTGAAATTCATTTGTTACTGAGTTGGGTGATAACTGATAGGCTTCCCTGAACATAAAGGTCTTTAGGGAGCGTTTAAAGCAGGACAGGTTAGGGGAAAGTCTGACAGCTCGAGGAAGTGCGTTCCAGAGGGTTGGAGCCGCACGAGAGAAGTCCTGGAGTCTAGCATGGGAGGAGGTGATGGTAGAGGATACAAGGAGTAGGTCATTGTTGGATCTTAGGAGGTTTATAGGAGGTAGAAGCTTCCCAGAGCTATTTAGGCTCCTGTTATTTACCTGTATAACATTTCTTCCAGCTGCTGTTCCATTCTCTCCAGAAAGAGAACCTGCCAAAGCTCATTGTTAGTTCATCTACCATTTCCACACCAGTATCTTCAGACTGTAGCTGCAGTGATGATGCTCTGAATGAAGTTTATATCTTCCCTCCAACTGTTTCTAACATTGTGCCATCCAAGGAAAGTCAAATAAGACCGACCGAGGAAGACCTGGGAGAGTTTGGTTTTGGTGAATTACTAGTTCCCAACCTTCTGTCCCATGAGCCATTTTTTCATCAAGACTTACATGACTTTTACCATTAATGAGTCCC
Source organism: Bombina bombina (assembly GCF_027579735.1). Taxonomy (NCBI): domain Eukaryota; kingdom Metazoa; phylum Chordata; class Amphibia; order Anura; family Bombinatoridae; genus Bombina; species Bombina bombina. The sequence goes on along the minus strand of NC_069505.1, from coordinate 241,235,296 downwards.
TTATTATTAAAAACCAGTTTTTAAGTTGATACTTACCCAGTCACTGCTTAAGCCTCTCACCATATCTGAATCATTTTCAATAAAAACAATTGTTGGGGTAGCGGATCTTTGATTTTGTTCTATATGAAAATATGAATTTTTATTTTTTTTTTTAGTTTTTTTTTTAAAAAAAAGCTTTATTGAAGATGTAGCAAACAATAAAAACAATTTACTGTGATCACACAAAAGAAAAGTTCAGTATGATTGAAACCGTCCAAAAGAAGGACACATTACAAACTTGTTTGCATAAAAGAAAATATGAATTCTAAGATAACTGTTCTTCCCTAATTTTCACGATAATGAAACATTTCTGCACAGATTTAATGGGGTCTGAGATATAAAATAATATTTAAAATTGGACTATAACTTTTTTTTTTGGCTTTTTGGAATCCCTCTGTGACCTTCCATGAGACTAGTATCATGTTCTTCAGGAAGTCACTTGGTCCTACAGTACTTGATAGTTTCACTAAGGTTTATAGGAAGGTTCTACACAAGTTCTTCCTAAGATCTAGAAACATTTTTCTAAAGAATTGGATTGACCGCTTTATCATATGATAGATGCCCATGCAAAGATAAATTGTGCTGGATCCTACAGACAGATGTATAGGGCCATAAATGTTATTGAATGTCCTTATTGTTTTTTAGCTGAGCTCAGCAGTCACAAGCGGATTGGCTCTTGCTTCCTTTATAACAAACGTATATGTTGTAGAAATATGTCATTAAACATCATGCAGACCCTATGATATTTTTATTAAAGAGACAGTCTACTCCAGAATTGTAATTGTTTAAAAAGATAAATAATCTCTTTATCACCCATTCCCTAGTTTTGCATAACCAACACAGTTATATTAATATACTTTTTACCTCTGTGATTACCTTGTATCTAAGCCTTTGCAGACTGCCCCTTATCTCAGTTATATTAATATACTTTTTACCTCTGTGATTACCTTGTATCTAAACCTCTGCAGACTGTCCCTTATCTCAGTTATATTAAAGGGACAGACAACCAAAAAATTACTGTAACTTATTTAGATAAGTTAATTAACGAGCTTTACAGTAAACTGTAGCACAATTTTCATCTAAATAAACTTTGGCAGAAAATAAACTTACTGATCTCATCTTGCCGTTTTGAAATGGCCGCCTGACCCCTCCTTCTCTGACGTCTCCCAAAAGCTCTCATTAGTACAGGATCCTTTTCTCTAGTCTCGTCCCTGCGCGCTCCTGTGTCTATTCAGTTCAGTGAGACACATGCTGTTACATGCAGTGTCCGGGTAGGGGGGACGTCAGTGGATGAATGGATGTCAGTGCACACAACTGTATAAAAGGGGTGAATGTATGTGTGTTCAACTGTATACTAGGAATGGAATGCAGTGTACACAACTAAGGGGTCGATAACAGTATATATGAATGGATGGTAACTGTATATATGAATGATACTGCCAACTGTATATATGGAGCTTTTATACCACAGGGCCTCTGACACCCTGGTGCCTGTCAGGTTTACAGCAGTTATGGAATATAATTCTAAATCATCTATGTAAAATGCTGAAAAACACATTAGAAAGAAAAAATCAGGTTTCAGCAAAAAGAACCGAGAAAGTTACTTCTCTTCACGTATCATGTTGTATTATGGTAGCTGCAGGTTCTGCATTATTGTACCCTCCACATGATACTACCAAGGACTTTATTACATGTGAATACGATTTTTTTTTATAACAGCTAAAAGTTTATTTTGCCGGAGACTCCCGCTGAGATTAGAGCACACAGAGCGAAGATCACAGAGCACTAGCTGTGAGAATCGGCCAGCACCCGGTATATGTGGGATGGCTTAGAACGGGTTTGTTATGTAAATAGTGTTTGTGCAGACAGAACGTTCTGCTGAAAGAAAGTGAGGGGAGATAGTGTGAGGGGGGGTCCCACATACACCGGGTGCTGGCCGATTCTCACAGCTAGTGCTCTGTGATCTTCGCTCTGTGTGCTCTAATCTCAGCGGGAGTCCCCAATTACAAATCTATTTACATGTGAGTTTGGTTGTAAATCTAAAATCTAGTAATCTCCAACTGTTTAGTCTGCAAAATAAACTTTTAGCTGTTATAAAAAAAAAAATCGTATTCACATGTAATAAAGTCCTTGGAAGTATCATGTGGAGGGTACAATAATGCAGAACCTGCGGCTACCATAATACAACATGATACGTGAAGAGAAGTAACTTTCTCGATTCTTTTTGCTGAAACCTGATTTTCTCCTACATTGGTGTATCCGGTCCACGGCTTCATCCTTACTTGTGGGATATTCTCAATCCCTACAGGAAGTGGCAAAGAGAGCACACAGCAAAGCTGTCCATATAGCTCCCCTCAGGCTCCGCCCCCCCAGTCATTCTCTTTGCCGCTCTAACTAGTAGCATCTCCCCGGGGTGGTAAAGAGTATGTGGTGTTAGTTGTAGTTTTTTATTTCTTCTATCAAGAGTTTGTTATTTTAAAATAGTGCCGGCTTGTACTATTTACTCTGCAGCAGAAAGTGTAGAAGATTTCTGCTAAGAGGACTATGATTTTAGCACCAGTAACTAAAATCCATTGCTGTTCCCACGCAGGACTGTTGAAACCAGATAACATCAGTTGGGGGGAACAGTTTGCAGGCTTAACTGCTTCAGGTATGATCAGTCATTTTTCTAACAAGACCCAGTAATGCTAGAAGACTGTCAGAAATTCCCTCTGAGATAGGTAAGCCATTGTTATTAGATTCAGCAATAAAAGGATGGCTAATTTTAAGGGCTTATGCTGGTTGACACTATTGTGGGCTAATCGATTGCTTTTTAGCAAGTTTTCAACTTAAATAGGTGTTTTTTTATCAACTTAAAACACTTTTGGGGATTAATTTGCGCCTGGCACTTAGTTGGACACCTAATCTAGTCAGAAAGGCCCCTCCACTCTGGTATGCAGAGGAAGGAAGCCTCATTTTCGTGCCTCAATTGCGCACTTGTTTTGACTAGCCAGTTCATGCAGCTTCACGTGGGGAGTCCGGAGGCATCAGGAAGGGCTCCAGGGAGGCTTATATTCTTACCAAAATAACCCTAAGGAAGGTAAAAGCCACAGGGCAAGCTGTGGCAGAGTACTGTAGTGTGTTAACCGGTTAACTGCTGTTATTAGCTCCAGTTTGGGCATTAAGGGGTTAATTGGTCTGAAAATTTGTGTGCAACCTTTTCAAAGCATTATGACACTGTGGTGAAAATTTCATAAAAATCGGATGTGTTTTTGATGGTTTTTTGATGTTTCAGTAATAAAGTGTGCACTTTTATTATTTAAAGAGACAGTAACGTTTTTGTAAAAAATAAATTTTATTACATTGAAGTTACTTTTAAGTCTGTTAAACATGTCTGAACCTTCAGATAGCCTATGTTCTGTATGTTCAAAGGCCAAGGTGGTTCCCCCATTAAATTTATGTGTGAAATGTGCTATAGTGTCCAAACAGCTTAAGGACCGTACAATTACACTTAAAGATATAGCCCAAGATGATTCTTTAGCTGAAGGGTGTGAAGATAGCTCGCTATCCTCCCCTTCTGTGTCAACACCAGTAATGGATAATTCTCTCTCAGCATTTTTATCCAAACTGCCTGCTTTTCCTAGGAAGCGTGATTGCTCAGTTTTAAACACAGAGGATGAGCAAGCAGACGCAGAGGATAAGTTATCTGTAAGAAGAGAAAAAGGAGTTTGGAGAAGGCGCCAAAGGCTATCTGGTGTTTAAACCTAAATAATAAATTTTAAATTATCCCAGAATAAAAAGTGCAAAAAGCATATAATATTAGCTGACTTTTTAAAGGGGTATGTTAGAAACGACTTCTTTTAGATATTATTGCACTAATTGTGAGAAGTGCAATTAGGAGAAAGGCATTTCTGGTCTAGCTTGTTCACAGCATACACACCTCCTTTTTTGTACTTGCTTGATAAGTTATCTGTAGTTCCCTCACACCAATCTGACTTAGCGGTGAGGGAAGGCCTGTCTGAGGGAGAAATTTCTGACACAGGAAAGGTTTCTCAGCAGGCAGAGCCTGATACTATAGCATTTAAATTTAAGCTAGAACACCTCCGCGCCCTACTTAAGGAGGTCCTAGTTACACTTGATGATTGTGATCCTTTGGTGATCCCAGAAAAATTATGTAAAATGGACAAATTCTTAGAGGTCCCAGTACACACTGATGCGTTTCCAATACCCAAGAGGGTGGCGGATATCGTTAATAAGGAGTGGGAGAAGCCAGGAGTACCTTTTGTTCCCCCTCCTATATTTAAGAAAATGTTCCCAATTGTTGATCCCAGAAGGGACGCGTGGCAGACGGTCCCTAAGGTAGAGGGGGCAGTTTCAACGCTAGCTAAGCGCACGACTATACCAATAGAGGACAGTTGCGCTTTCAAAGATCCTATGGATAAAAAAATAGAAGGTTTACTTAAGAAAATCTTTGTTCAACAGGGTTTTCTTCTTCAACCAATTTCTTGCATTATTCATGTAACCACTGCAGCGGCTTTTTGGTTTGAGGAACTAGAAAACTCGCTCCAAAAGGAGACTTCTTATGATGAAGTCATGGACAGAATTCACGCCCTGAAGTTGGCTAATTCTTTCATTACAGACGCCGCTTTCCAGTTAGCTAAATTAGCGGCGAAAAATTCTGGTTTTGCAATTGTGGCGCGCAGAGCGCTTTGGTTAAAGTCTTGGTCGGCGGATGTGTCGTCCAAAACAAAATTACTTAATATTCCTTTCAAGGGTAAGACCCTATTTGGGCCAGAGTTGAAGGAAATTATTTCAGATATCACTGGGGGTAGGGCCATGCCCTTCCACAGGATAGACCTTTTAAGGCTAAAAATAAGTCTAATTTTCGTTCCTTTCGCAATTTCAGGAACGGACCGACTTCCACCTCTACAGCCACTAGGCAAGAGGGTAACGCATCCCAGCCCAAACCAGCATGGAAGCCATTGCAAGGCTGGAACAAGGGCAAACAGGCCAAGAAGCCTGCTGCTGCTACCAAGACAGCATGAAGGGGTAGCCCCCGATCCGGGACCGGATCTAATAGGGGGCAGACTTTCTCTCTTTGCTCAGGCTTGGGCAAGAGATGTTCCGGACCCCTGGGCACTAGAAATTGTTTCTCAGGGGTATCTTCTAGAGTTCAAGGACCTTCCTCCAAGGGGAAGGTTCCACATGTCTCGCTTATCTTTAGACCAGATAAAGAGACAGGCATTCTTACGTTGCGTAGAAGACCTATTAAAGATGGGAGTGATACACCCAGTTCCAACAGCGGAACAAGGACTGGGTTTTTACACAAACCTGTTTGTAGTTCAAAAAAAGAAGGAACTTTCAGGCCAATTCTGGACTTAAAAATTCTAAACAAATTCCTCAGAGTTCCATCATTCAAAATGGAAACCATTCGGACAATTTTACCATGATCCAGGAGGGTCAATACATGACTACCGTGGACTTAAAGGATGCGTACCTGCATATTCCTAGCCACAAAGATCACCATCAGTTCCTGAGGTTCGCCTTTCTGGACAAACATTACCAGTTCGTGGCTCTTCCGTTCGGATTAGCCACTGCTCCCAGAATTTTCACAAAGGTGCTAGGGTCCCTTCTAGCGGTGCTAAGGCCGAGGGGCATTGCAGTAGCACCTTACCTAGACGACATTCTAATACAAAGTCATCCCTTCCCAAAGCAAGGGCTCATACAGACATTATTCTAGCCTTTCTCAGATATCACGGGTGAAAGGTGAACATAGAAAACAGTTCCCTGTCCCCATCCACAAGGGTTCCCTTTCTGGGAACAATAATAGACTCCGTAGAAAGAAGATCTTTCTGACAGAGGTCAGGAAGTTAAAGCTTCTGAACGCTTGTCGAGTTCTTCAATCCATTCCTCAGCCCTCCATTTCTCAGTGCATGGAGGTAATAGGACTAATGGTTGCGGCAATGGATGTGGTTCCTTTTGCTCAAATTCATTTAAGACCATTGCAACTGTGCATGCTCAAACAGTGGAATAAGGACTATGCAGACTTGTCTCCCCAGATTCTAATGGACCAGAAAACCAGAGACTCACTCCTCTGGTGGCTGTCTCTAGATCACCTGTCTCAGGGAATGAGTTTCCGCAGACCGGAGTGGATCATCGTCACGACCAACGCCAGTCTTTTGGGCTGGGGCGCGGTCTGGGAGTCCCTGAAGGCTCAGGGTCTATGGTCTCGGGAAGAATCTCTTCTCCCGATAAACATATTGGAATTGAGAGCGATATTCAATGCGCTCCAGGCATGGCCTCAACTAGCGGAGGCCAGATTCATCAGATTTCAGTCAGACAACATGACGACTGTAGCTTACATCAATCATCAGGGGGGAACGAAGAGTTCCCTGGCGATGAGAGAGGTATCCAAGATCATCAAATGGGCAGAGGATCGCTCCTGCCATCTATCAGCAATTCACATCCCAGGAGTGGACAACTGGGAAGCGGATTAGCTGAGTCGTCAGACTTTCCATCCGGGGGAGTGGGAACTTCACCCGGAGGTTTTTGCCCAGTTAACTCAACTATGGGGCATTCCGGATCTGGATCTGATGGCGTCACGTCAGAACTCAAAAGTTCCATCTTACGGGTCCAGGTCCAGGGATCCCAAGGCGACACTGGTAGATGCCTTAGCAGCGCCTTGGTCGTTCAATCTAGATTATGTCTTTCCACCGTTTCCTCTTCTCCCACGGCTAGTAGCCAGGATCAAACAGGAGAAGGCTTCGGTAATTCTGATAGCTCCTGCGTGGCCACGCAGGACCTGGTATGCAGACCTGGTGAATATGTCATCGGTTCCACCATGGAAGCTACCTTTGAGACAGGACCTTCTAATTCAAGGTCCATTCGTACATCCAAAACTAGTCTCTCTGCAACTGACTGCTTGGAGATTGAACGCTTGATTCTAGCTAAGCGTGGGTTTTCGGATTCAGTTATAGATACCTTGATTCAGGCTAGAAAGCCTGTCACTAGGAAAATTTACCATAAGATATGGCGGAAATATCTTTGTTGGTGCGAATCCAAGGGTTACTCATTGAGTAAGATTAGGATTCCAAGGATTTTAGCTTTTCTCCAATAAGGATTGGAGAAAGGTTTGTCAGCTAGTTCCTTAAAAGGACAGATATCAGCTCTGTCTGTTTTGTTACACAAACGTCTGGCAGCAATGATAGATGTTCAGGAGTTTGTGCAGGCTTTAGTCAGAATCAAGCCTGTCTACAGACCTGTGGCTCCTCCATGGAGTCTAAATCTAGTTCTTTCAGTTCTTCAGGGGGTTCCGTTTGAACCTCTACATTCCATAGATATTAAGTTACTATCTTGGAAAGTTTTGTTTTTGGTTGCTATCTCTTCCGCTAGAAGAGTTTCTGAATTGTCTGCTTTGCAGTGTAATTCACCCTATCTGATGTTTCATACAGATAAGGTCATTTTACGTACCAAACCTGGTTTTCTTCCAAAAGTGGTTTCCAATAAGAATATTAACCAGGAAATAGTTGTTCCTTCTCTGTGTCCTAACCCAGCTTCTAACAAGGAACGTCTGTTACACAATCTCGATGTGGTTCGTGCTTTGAAGTTTTACCTAAAAGCAACTAAAGATTTCAGACAAACATCGTCCTTGTTTGTCGTCTATTCTGGTAAGAGGAGAGGTCAAAAGGCGACTGCGACCTCTCTGTCTTTCTGGCTGAAAAGCATCATCCGGTTGGCTTATGATACTGCTGGAAGGCAGCCTCCTGAACGAATTACAGCTCACTCTACTAGAGCTGTGGCTTCCACTTGGGCTTTCAAGAATGAGGCTTCTGTTGAACAGATCTGTAAGGCAGCGACTTGGTCTTCACTGCATACATTTGCCAAATTTTACAAATTCGATACTTTTGCTTCTTCGGAGGCTATTTTTGGGAGAAAGGTTTTGCAAGCAGTGGTGCCTTCCGTTTAGGTTACCTGACTTGTTCCCTCCTTTCATCCGTGTCCTAAAGCTTTGGTATTGGTTCCCACAAGTAAGGATGAAGCCGTGGACCGTATACACCAATGTAGGAGAAAACAGAATTTATGTTTACCTGATAAATTTCTTTCTCCTACGGTGTATCCGGTCCACGGCCCACCCTGGCATTTTAGTCAGGTTTAAATTTATTTTTTATAAACTACAGTCACCACTGCACCCTATGGTTCTCCTTTTTCTCCTAACCGTCGGTTGAATGACTGGGGGGGGGGGGCGGAGCCTGAGGGGAGCTATATGGACAGCTTTGCTGTGTGCTCTCTTTGCCACTTCCTGTAGGGATTGAGAATATCCCACAAGTAAGGATGAAGCCGTGGACCGGATACACAGTAGGAGAAAGAAATTTATCAGGTAAACATAAATTCTGTTTTTTCTTTCTAATGTGTTTTTCAGCATTTTACGTAGATGATTTAGACCTATATTCCATAACTGCTGTAAACCTGACAGGCACCGGGGTGTCAGAGGCCCTGTGGTATAAAAGCTCCATATATACAGTTGGCATTATCATTCATATATACAGTTACCATCCATTCATATATACTGTTATCGACCCCTTAGTTGTGTACACTGCAGTCCATTCCTAGTATACAGTTGAACACACATACATTCACCCCTTTTATACAGTTGTGTGCACTGACATCCATCCATCTACTGATGTCCCCCCTACCCGGACACTGCGTGTAACAGCATGTGTCTCACTGAACTGAATAGACACAGGAGCGCGCAGGGACAAGACTAGAGAAAAGGATCCTGTACTAGTGAGAGCTTTTGGGAGATGTCAGAGAAGGAGGGGTCAGGCGGCCATTTCAAAACGGCAAGATGAGATCAGTAAGTTTATTTTCTGCCAAAGTTTATTTAGATGAAAATTGTGCTACAGTTTACTGTAAAGATTGTTAATTAATTTATCTAAATAAGTTACAGTAATTTTTGGGTTGACTGTCCCTTTAATATACTGTTTACCTCTATGTTTACCTTGTATCTAAGCCTCTACAGACTGCCCCTTATCTCAGTTATATTAATATACCTTTTACCTCTGTGATTACCTTGTATCTAAACCTCTGCAGACTGCCCCTTATCTCAGTTATACTAATAAACTTTTTACCTCTGTGATTACCTTGTATCTAAGCCTCTGCAGACTGCCCCTTATCTCAGTTATATTAATATACTTTATACCTCTGTGATTACCTTGTATCTAAACCTCTGCAGACTGCCCCTTATCTCAGTTATATTAATTCACGTTTTACCTCTGTGATTACCTTGTATCTAAGCCTCTGCAGACTGCCCCTTATCTCAGTTAGATTAATATACTTTTTACCTCTGTGATTACCTTGTATCTAAGCCTCTGCAGACTGCCCCTTATCTCAGTTAGATTAATATACTTTTTACCTCTGTGATTACCTTGTATCTAAGCCTCTGCAGACTGCCCCTTATCTCAGTTAGATTAATATACTTTTACCTCTGTGATTACCTTGTATCTAAGCCTCTGCAGACTGCCCCTTATCTCAGTTATATTAATATACTTTTTACCTCTGTGATTACCTTTTATCTAAACCTCTGCAGACTGCCCCTTATCTCATTTATATTAATATCCCTTTTACCTCTGTGATTACCTTGTATCTAAGCCTCTGCAGGCTGCTTCTTATCTCAGTTATATTAATATACTTTATACCTCTGTGATTACCTTGTGTCTAAACCTCTGCAGACTGCCCCTTATCTCAGTTATATTAATTCATGTTTTACCTCTGTGATTACCTTGTATCTAAGCCTCTGCAGACTGCCCCTTATCTCAGTTAGATTAATATACTTTTTACCTCTGTGATTACCTTGTATCTAAGCCTCTGCAGACTGCCCCTTATCTCAGTTAGATTAATATACTTTTTACCTCTGTGATTACCTTGTATCTAAGCCTCTGCAGACTGCCCCTTATCTCAGTTATATTAATATACTTTTACCTCTGTGATTACCTTGTATCTAAGCCTCTGCAGACTGCCCCTTATCTCAGTTATATTAATATACTTTTTACCTCTGTGATTACCTTTTATCTAAACCTCTGCAGACTGCCCCTTATCTCATTTATATTAATATCCCTTTTACCTCTGTGATTACCTTGTATCTAAGCCTCTGCAGGCTGCTTCTTATCTCAGTTATATTAATATACTTTTTTACCTCTGTGATTACCTTGTATCTAAGCCTCTGCAGACTGCCCCCTTATCTCAGTTGTATTAATATACTTTATACCTCTGTGATTGCCTTGTATCTAAGCCTCTGCAGACTGCCCCTTATCTCAGTTATATTAATATACTTTTTACCTCTGTGATTACCTTGTATCTAAGCCTCTGCAGACTGCCCCTTATCTCAGTTATATTAATATACTTTTTACCTCTGTGATTACCCTGTATCTAAACCTCTGCAGACTGCCCCTTATCTCAGTTATATTAATATACTTTTTGACCCTGTGATTACCTTGTATCTAAGCCTCTGCAGACTGCACCTTATCTCAGTTATATTAATATACTTTTTACCTCTGTGATTACCCTGTATCTAAGCCTCTGCAGACTGCCCCTTATCTCAGTTATATTAATATACTTTTTACCCCTGTGATTACCTTGTATCTAAGCCTCTGCAGACTGCACCTTATCTCAGTTATATTAATATACTTTTTACCTCTGTGATTACCCTGTATCTAAGCCTCTGCAGACTGCCCCTTATCTCAGTTATATTAATATACTTTTTACCTCTGTGCTTACTTTGTATCTAAGCCTCTGTAGACTGCCTTCTTATCTCAGTTCTTTTGTCAGACATGCATTTTAGCCAATCAGCACTGACTCTTAGATAACTCAATGGGAGTGAGCACAATGTTATCTATATGACAGGCATGAACTAGCAGTGTCTAACTGTCAAAATGCCTTCAACAGCTTAGAAATTAGCATATGAGCCTACCTAGGTTTAACTTTCCACAAAGAATACCAAATTTGATGATAAAAGTAAATTGGAAAGTTGTTTAAAATTGCATGCCCTATCTAAGTCAAGAACGTTTAATTTTGACTTGTCCCTTTCAGTATTTATACTTATTGCATTTAATTAATAAAACTGTATCAGCTAATATTTGGAAGACTATGAGTTTAATGACCTGGATTAAATATTGTCTGTAATGAAGTGAGTTGCCTATTGCCTTCCTCACACCTCACTACCTGCCCACTTGACCCTATCCCTTCACATCTAATACCTTCTCTGTCTTCTACCCTCACCCCAGCTCTTACTCACATATTCAACCTATCCCTTACTACCGGTTCATTCCCATCTTCCTACAAACATGCACAGGTCACCCCCATCCTCAAAAAACCCTCCCTCTACCACAATTCTCCTGCAAACTACCGCCCATATCACTGCTTCCGCTAGCTTAAAAAATCCTGGAAAAACTAGTCTTCGATCGCTTAACCCACTTCTTGTCCTTCAACTCACTGCCGTGTATGTGCCGTGTGTCCAAAAAAGTATGCACGTAAAAACTATTATATGAGTAAATATCAAATAACAACATATCCCAAGGCTATGTACATATATATAGAGAGAGAGAGAGAGAGAGATAACCTAAATGGCTTACAGAATGTCAAATGAATTCAAATATAGTACTTACCAAAGGCACTCTGCTACTGGAGGAAACCAGTAGGAAGCAAAGTGCTGAAACATAACAGCAGAGGAACTGCAATAGGAGTATATTGACAAACCAACAGGCAGAGGCAAAGGACAAGTCCCTGACCCCTATGGTAAAGCTTGTGACTAAATACCCACTGGTGAAATATATGTCACTTAAATACTCCAAATACATCCCTTAAACAAACGTAATGGGTATCAACTCGATCTGAGAATCCCTCTCTCTCATGAATTAAATGCACATCTTCATTCTTCTACCACCTCCAGTGGAGGCAAAGACAAGACTGAGGTACTGGTGAGGTGGGAGGGGTTTTATAGAGTTCTTGGTTTTTAGGAATTTTTGTCGCTTCCTAGTCGTAGTGAAGAGTAATTCCTAGGAGTAATGGCTTTTGGACTCTCGCCAACTGTATGAAAGAAAATGTTATAGTTATAAAGTAAAATTTTATTTTTTGTAGCATCTGTTGTCTTGTAAGAAATCATAGCACCTGTAGCTAGTTAATTACTCAGTGACATGGACCTACGCAAAGTGTTAGGAGAATACGTCAGGAGCAACTGTTCTGGTTTGTGTGATTTCTGCATACCAGTCCTTTTGTTCACATTTCCTTGGCTGCATATCTGCATATTTCTACTCAATAAGATAATTTTTCATTGTTTTCAATCCTTGCTTTTCAAGGTGGCTTTAATGGTCTGTTTAAGCCTTTTGCTGTGTCTCCAGCAGATTTTACTTCTCATTGGTTTACTGTATTCATTAACTTGTTGGTCTTCCTCATATAAGGTCAAAACTTGTCATTTTTGTGCATTTTCTTCTTTGCATCTTACATTTTGTAAAAAAAAAAAAAAAAAAATATTAGGCAAGTTTTTTCTCCCACCTATTTCTTTGGAACTGAGGGGATGAAAGAGACTAAGGGGTCAATTTATCACTGTCCAAATGCAGCTGTTTCTGCGCGAGCCTCAAGGCTCGCCGGAAATATAAGTTAAGAAGACACGGTCTTCAGACCACTGCTCCTTAACTCGTCCACCACCTCTGAGGCGGCGGACAGCAATCCGCCCAATCGCATACGATCGGGTTGATTGACACCCCCTGCTAGCGTCGGTTTGCCCGCAAATCTGCAGGAGGCGGCATTGCACAAGCATTTCCCAATAAAAACTGCTTCTACCTCCATGATTGCTCTACTCAGCCATACTTTTTAATATCCATGAACATTTTTTTTTTTGTATCATAAAACATATTGAACCCTAAGGTACCAGCTGCTTATTAAGGCATGCTGAGATTGTAAGGAAGCTGGGAGTGAGAGTATTTTATATAAGTTTAAAAAAAACCTAAAATTTGTGGAACCTATATGACAAACGTTTTTCAGAGACTATGTAAGGAGAGAATGAGATGACTGTCATAAGAAGTAAATGGTCGTACAGCTGAAATGCAAGTGAAGAATGGGAAAATGATGCTCCGCTTGAATAGGTTTGATTGTTTTTTTATTGCCATATGCAGATACTGGGGTGTTGTATGCCTAGGCTTACCAGATGTCCCAGTTTGACTGGGATTGTCCATGTTTGGAGGCGCTGTCCCAGTGTCCCACCCAATTGTTCATTCTGTCCCAGCCGGTGCAGGCATTACAAATCCCGGCAATGCAAAAGCCGTTTATTTTACATTCTGATTGCAATTGGCTAGCATAGCTGACATGGGCAGTATTATCACAAAATGCTATACTATGTACATCCCTGAATGCCCCCTCTAAACTCAAAATGAATTGCAAGTAGCACACAACCCTCCGATTGGAAGCCACACTCAGTGACACGCCCAAATAGCTTTATTCATCCAATCCAAAAACACGCTTTTCCAACCCTAACCACTTTCATATAACTGAATGATTTAGTACCACTTATTGATACCTTCTATTCCAGTCAGAGCCTATTTTTAAAGAGAGTAAATTATGCATTTGTGAGTTTTTGGGAAAATTAGTTCAGGTCGGCAATCGTCATGCCCCATTGACCACCCCCTTGACCATACCCCTGACCACACCCCACTGGCACCACGCCAGGTGGTCCCAGTTTCACCTCTAAAAATGATGGTAAACCTATGTATGCCTAGCCTGTTTCCTGGGGTCATGTTCAGGAACAAATGCCATTCTTATTAAGGGCTAGATTAATTTATGATAAATAACCAGTGTCTGGTGATTGCTACCGCAAGCTCATGGTAGCATTTAGAGCTTATAAAATGAACCAGAGACCAGATCTCTGGTTAATTTTATGAATGTGCCCCAATGTGTGGTGTGTATTTTATTAAAAATTAAAATAAAAATAGAATACAAAGCAGTTTTTAATGTGGGAAGTTGACTGGTTTGGGGTTTTAGAAAACAAACGGAACTGAAAAGTGCCTTTACATTGCAGTCTATGGGAACTGTGTGTTCCCAGTAAATATGTATATGCTATATATATGTATATAATTAAAAATGCTGCAATCGCTGCGCTACTTACCCCCTTCGCTGCGCTAGTTCTCATGCCATGTCTCACAACATGAGAATGAGGCTTCCATTGGAGCCTATGGATGTGCGCCCTCATGAACACGTTTCCTACCAATGCGAACGCGAGCTCATCTTGTAATACCAGTGCACATTAGTGTGCGCTGGTAGCTAATATTGCTTTCACAAAATCAATATTTAGCGCTCCACTTATAATCTGGCCCGTAATATGTGAACTACAGATGTCAGTAAGTTGTATATATGGTGAGAGCGGTCCTCTGATGGTTACAGGAAGGTATCTACATTATAACCCAGCAAACAGAATATGACGTCTTTGTACGCAGGATTAATGTATTGCTAAATAGAATTATTACTCGCTGTCTGTGTCAGGGGGGAAACGGAACTTTCAGAAATAATAAATGACACAAAAATTCTACGGTGCTAAACAGATGGTTCAGAAGACGTTATAAAGAAAGATGATTCTGTATTATAACCAAGTCTCCGGCATGTTTCAAGCACAGTAAGTGACAAATAAATATGTAAATTTGCTATTGTGACACTTCATTAGCAGTTACACAAATTCTACACCTAACTAATTGGATTCTCTGAATTAACATATTGTTCATACTCTACTATAGGAGTGTGGATACCTAATTATACCTCAGGGAGATATGCAGTTACACTCCTATTCTCTTTTAGCTGTGATTTATGCGCTTATCACGCTTTGTACGTCCCTCGCTAAGTTACTACGGGTAAGGTGACAAAATAGCTAAAAAAAACTGGAAGCAAAGAGGAAACATATTACACTGTGAGGCCTCTTATCTTAATGTATAATTAGGAGTTTATTACAGGGGAACCCAAGTGTTAATCCAGGGCTATCTGCATAGCTACAGCTGTAAAGGAAATTTACACTGAATTACATATTATATTATTGTTCTTTGCAGCTCATCCAAGAGAAAAGCAAGCTGGTTTTAGCAGCTGATGCCATGCAGAGCAAAGATAGGGAAGCACATATAGGGCTAGATTTATTAAGCCCTTACGGCAGCAAGTTCTCACAAGAACTTGCTCGCCGCGATTTAAGAAGCAGCGGTCACCAGACCGCTGCTTCCCTATACTCTCTGCCACCTCTAAACTGGCGAAATTCTATCTCCTCGGTCGAGTCCGACCGAGGAGATTGACAGCTCCTGCCCGCGCGTGATTGGTTGTGCGCGGGCAGGATTGCAGGCGAGCGCAAAATTGCGCTCGTGTGCAATGTTAATTACCTACGGGTAATTTTGCCCCGCCACAGGCGAGCTGAGGCGTACAGGGGGGCGTATACATGCCCCTGTACGCCTCAGCTATGATAAATCTAGCCCATAGAGTTTCCATCCCCTGGGTGGATGGGAGAGAGTACAGGGCTAGGGGAAGGTCTACAAGGGCTGGGCGTGGTCACAAGAACCAATCAGCATTCTTATACACTAAACTGATGTCAATACCAAAGTACCAAATACAACTTGTTTATTGACTAAAGACAATGATAGAATAAGGTTGTAAGATGGGAAGTGCTAAGTATCTTACTCTCAGCCTTTTCATACAAGGGGCCATATTGCGCTCAACCTGCCAGGCTGGTAAAAGCATTAAAGGGGTCTTTTGTTATTCAGACAGAGCATACCATTTAAAAAAAAGAATTCCAATTTACTTTTGTTATTACATTTTCTTCATTTCCATGATGTTCTGTGTAGAAGAGGTACCTAGGTAGCATCTGGCGCACTACATGGCAGGGGAAAATGCTGCCCTCTAGTGCTCTTGCAAATGAATAACATTCTTGCAAAACTGCTGCCATATAGTGCTCCAGAAATGAGCCGGCTCCTAAGCTTACATAGCTGGTTTTCAACAAAAGATACCAAGAGAACAAAGAAACATTGTGTACAATTATCCCAATTCCAGTTTCTCAGGGGATGTTTTTTCTTCGTCCGTTTTGGGAAACGTTTCCACGGATGCCTTTTAGTTTAGGTTGCGGTTGATCTGTTTTCCACCAATTGTGCCTTTTCCGAGGGTGATTACTCAGATCAAACCTATTTTAGCAATCTTAATGGCTCCTGTTTGGCCTACAAGATGACGTATGCTGGGCTTTATTCAAATCTTCAGTCTCTTAGTTTTACTGCTTGAAGGTTAAACAATTTATTCTTTTTCTAAGGGGTCTTTTCTAACTCTGTTGTGGATACCTGGATTCAGGCTAGTTTCTAGGACAGTTTCCATAAGGTTTGAAAAGTATAACTTTTTTTCATGCCAGATTACAAGTGGGGCGCTAATTAACGCTCCTGCTTGCGCGTTAATTGAGCTAGAAGCTTTTTGTGTGCGTCGGGTAACTCGTTACAAGTAAACTGTTTTGACTCAAGCGCTAACGCGACGAGCACAAAAAGACAAACTTGCAATATCGAGTGCGTGTTCACCCATTCCCCCATATAAGTCTACCCGATCGCATATTCTTATTTGCACTAACCCGACATGAGAATATGACTATTTCACATTCCAATGTTCTTCACATAGCAGAATATGTTCTATTTATTAATACATATTTATATATATATATATATATATATATATATATATATAAAGTTGTTTTGGTACAACATATCTATATCTATAAATACACATGATTATATATAGGTATATATATATATATATATATATATATATATATATATATATATATATATATATAGGAATATCTATTTAGAAATACAATGTGCAGAACATTGGAATGGCAAATATTTACAGTAAATACATAGTTAAAACCTTTATTAAATATGAATATTACATAAATATGTTTTTTCATGTTTTAACTGCAAAAAGCTCCAATGCACTTACTGTATATATGTACATATGTATTTGTGTTTATGTCTGTATACACATAGAAATATGTACACACACATATTTCTAACACCTGCAATCTCATTTATTTGAGCCCTTATAACTTTTGTGTGCAAATTTTTTTTAAAGGGACAGTCAACACTTCATTTAACATGATTGGATATTGAAAAAACCAAAGATGCGCCTGCACTATACCCCTCCTGCCTTGCCACCTTGCTTCTTTCCTAATTAGCGTTGAGAGGTTAGCAACGCTGATTAGGAAAGAAGCAAGGCGGCAAGGCAGGAGGGGTATAGTGCAGGTGCAACTTCGGTTTTTTATTTTCAATATCCAATCATGTTAAATGAAGTGTTGACTGTCCCTTTAAATAATTTTTATTAGTGTTATTATGAGTGTAAGTGTACTTTGTAATATATTTTTAATCCAAATTCTTTTTTATTGAGAATAAGTCGTGCAAGTTAAATGTTACAATCAAATAATTCAAGAAAAGAAAACAACATGCTTAATGAAAACATAAGGAAATAAATTAAAGGGAATTGCACTTACTCGGAAATAATTCTCAGATTTTATCTTAATGAAACAAGTTGTGTCTTCAGGCCCCTAAGGGGGTTGCTTAATATTAAAACTAGGCTGCAAAACAGTATAACCAGATAAAAATTCGGTCTATAATGTTCTAATTATTTCTAATTAGATCACCAAAGGTCGTCTCTATTGCTGCATGTCCACTCTGGGTCTCTGGTCCATTTCTAGTCTCTCACGTCTCTTTAATATGTACTGATCCCAAATGACTTGGACTGCTATGTGTGGTTCTCTAGTATTATTTTTGTAAGAGCTGTATTCCTCAAGCTCAATGAGCTCTGATACCCTACCTCTCCACATTTGCAGATCTGGGGGTGTGTATGATTTCCATTGCCTAGCTATGATAGACTTCACGCTATTTATCATAATTTGAAATAAAATTTGATGTGCTTTGAAGGTCAGTTTCCTAAATTTGTTAAGGAGGAAAACTAGGGGGTCAAAGGATATAGCAATGTCAAGAGCCTTCTCTATCTCTCCTGTACTGTCCCTCCATAACCGATTTATTACGTTACACCACCACCACATGTGCCCCATACCACTACCAACATGCCCACATCTCCAGCATCTATCTGAGACTGT
Source organism: Bombina bombina (assembly GCF_027579735.1). Lineage (NCBI taxonomy): Eukaryota > Metazoa > Chordata > Amphibia > Anura > Bombinatoridae > Bombina > Bombina bombina. The sequence continues at coordinate 241,217,133 of NC_069505.1, read as the reverse complement.
AGGGTACAATCTATTCAAACGTCTTGGTGTGAGGTACCAGTTATGTAATATTTTATAATTTAGCTCAACTAAATAAGCTGATGAGGAAGAGGATTTTGTATTCCTAAAAATATCCACAGCTGTGTGAGGCAGAATTATAATTCCTAACTCCCTTTCCCAAAAGTCAATTGAGGTGGGGAGATTACCTGGAGGTGGTTGTGTCAGAATGGCATAAATTCTAGACAGGATGTGCCTCTTTGGATGATTGGCTGCAAATAAGTTCTCTAAGTTTGTGAGAGGCCTTAGCATATTATTACTATGTTTATGAGTCGTTATGTAATGAATTACCCGCCTGTAGTTAAACCAGTTTTGAAACCATGGAAATCCCTGTTCCTGCAATTGTGTTTGAGACTGCAGTTGGTCATTGTTGGTTATTTGATGGATATCTAAATCTGTGATTCTAGTATCTGGACCGAGTGTCGCCCCATATACGTCACGAAAAATTCGTTGTTATAGATCAGGGAAGTCAATGGGGAGGGATTAGATGAAAAGTACGGATTTTGCCTGTTTGCTGCATTCCATTGCCTTATCGTCTCATTGGTTATAGGATTAATGATATTCTTAGCTATAGAGTGAAAGTTGGGATGCCAACAAAGCGCAGACAGCTCTATCCCCAAATTTAAGCTTTCCTCCCATCTCTTCTGTATTTTATGGATTTTCCAATCTAATATTCTCTGAATAAAAAAACGCATTTCTATATTGATCAATATTTGGAACCCCCAGTCCCCCCTGTTCTCTGGAGTGCATCATTATCCTTTTATTGATTCAAGGCTGCTTACCTTTCCAAATAAAGGAATGAAATATCTGTTGTACCTGCAAGGTATATTTAGGTGGAGGAGGAATTGGGAGAGTCTGCATGATGTATAACAATCTTGGGAAGGCATTCATTTTGATAGTGTTGATCCTTCCCAACCATGTCACGCATCTAGAGTTCCACGAGGAAAGATCCCTAACCAGGGCCCTGCGGATTGGGATATAATTTAATTTATAAGTCATGTCCATGTCTTCTGCCAATTGGATGCCTAAGTATTTTATAGCATTCTCACACCATCTAAAAGGGCAATTTTGTGTAATGTGGAGTTCCATCTGCTTTGGTAGGGAAACCCCAAGAATCTAAGATTTAGAATGATTAATTAAAAAATTTGTGAGCCCATTGAAAACCCTTAACTCCTCCATCAGAGGAGGCACGGACATATCTGGGTTGGTAAGAGAGAATAGCATATCATCAGCGAACAAGGAGAGTTTAAACTCTTCATCGCCAACAACCACCCCCGCTACATCTTTATTTAACCTAATTATGGTGGTTAATGTTTCTAGCAAACACACAAATAGCAGTGGGGAGAGGGGACATCACTGTCGCGTTCTGTTAGAAATCTGAAAGGGTTGCGAAAGAATGCCATTCAGTGTTATTCTCGTGCTAGGACCGGAATAGAGAGCAAATATTCTATGCAACATAACTTCCCCTACACCGAATGACCGCGACATCAGCTTAAGAAACAGCCAATTTACGCGGTCAAAGGCCTTTTCCGCATCTGTGGATAGCCACACCGCAGGAGTTCTATTGACCTTTGCATGCCAGATTAGGTGCAGATTGCAGACTGTGTTGTCCTTGGCTTCTCTAAGTGGTATAAAACCAACTTGGTCCTGGTGAATTATTGAGGGGAGAATCATATTAAGCCTAGTTGCCAGTATTTTCGCATATATTTTAATATCAGAATTTAGCAAAGATATTGACCTATAATTGGGTATCAAGTCTACGGATTTGCCAGGCTTTGGAATAACTGCAATATGTGCTTGTAAAGCTGAAGGGGAGAATGGTTTGTTTCTATCTATGCCTTGATAATAGGTTAATATGTGGGGGGCTAAAATGTTTTTAAATGTACTATAATATGCGTTCCCAAAACCGTCAGGGCCTGGGGCCTTCCCTGAAGGAAGAGAAGATATCGCCTCCTTTATCTCCTTGAGAGAGAATGGCAAGTCAAGTTCTGTCTGCTGCTCTATAGTGAGGGAAGGGAGATGTAGTTGTGATAGGTATGTAGATATATCTTGTTCAGTGGGGGTTGGTTGGCCCCTCTCTAAATTGTATAAGCCTTCATAATATGCTCTAAATTTATCTGCTATGTCCCTGGATGAGGACCAGGTTTTCCCTCTATGATCCTTTATTGTCATGATATAGCGCTTGTTAGTACGCTGTCGTAGTAATCTGGCTAAAAGTTTTCCCTGTTTGTTATTGCCTTCATAAAACATTTTTTTAAGAAACAGCGCTTTATGTTTGGTCTCATAGCCAAGGAACAGATTAAGCTGGTCTCTTCTATGTTGTAGATTGGCCAGGAGAGATTGATTACCCGGGAATTTTTTATGCATCTCTTGAAACTTTCCTACATCTTCTAGTAATGAATTTAGTAAATGGGTTCTTTGTTTATTCCTTGCAGCTTTCAAGGCTATAATCTCCCCTCAAAGTACACATTTGTGTGCTTCCCATACACACTGCGCATCTACATCCTGAGTACAGTTTATGTTAAAATAATCTACTAATGTTTTAGTAATCTGTGTGCATACAATCGGATCTGTCAGGAGGGTTTCATCCAATCTCCAGGTTTTGTCGTGTCTTTGTGAAGTTGGCCATCTAAGGGTGCAACTGATCATGGCATGATCTGACCACGTTATCGGGGAAATGTCTGTATGTTGGACTAACTCTAAACTAGAGACATCTACAAGTATGTAATCTATTCTCGTGTAAACTCTGTGAGGGTGGGAATAAAAGGTATAATCTCTTGTTGTGGGGTGGAAGAGTCTCCAGGCGTCGTGCAATGCCAGGTCAGCTAGATTAGATTTGATTGTTCTTAACATTTTTTGAGGGACAGAGGAAACTCCTCTAGAGCAGTCTATGTCAGGGTCTAATGCTAAGTTAAGGTCCCCACCTAAAATTAAACTTCCCTTAGCGCAGTCTAGTATAGAGTTCTTGACAGTGTGGAAAAATTGGGGTGTCGTGTTGTTTGGAGCATATACATTAGCTATCGTTATTACTTTATTATAGAGCCTACCAGTTAGTATAAAAAAATCTCCCTTCTTTATCTTTATGTACATGTGTGGGACGGAAAGGTACATTCTTTCTAATAAGGATACCCACTCCGTTATGTTTAGTGTAATTAGATGCTAAGTATACCTGTCCAAATCTATTAAAAGACAGTGTATGCTCCCTTCTTCTTTTAAAATGCGTCTCCTGTATAAGAACTACCTCACATCGTCGTCTATATTCCCTCAAAGCCATGGACCTCTTTTGAGGAGAATTCAGACCTTTTACGTTATGAGAAACTATTTTGATTTTTAGTGGATCGTCTGTCATTGTTTTGTAAAAAAAGAATTTGAGCATATTTTAGGTTATGAGAGACCCAGAGTGAGACATACCTTGCGCCAATGTGACCCATGTTTGTTACCTTGGACTCAGTTGAGATAGCACAAGAGTAGAGTAAGCCTTTCCCTAGTACTTTGAGACCTGCAAAAAAACAAAACAGCAACCTGCTAATATAAATTTAACGTGTAACATATATTGAACTGTAACCATAGAACTTAGAACTGTAACATTATAAACATTCATTTCTATATCTGTTAATGAACAGATACCTAATGGGCATATGTTTGTCATCTTGTACACCATTTACTCGGGGGAAGTATGGTGTCAGGTAACCATCAGAGTTTAGCTATTTATTTTGATTTCTTATCTAAGAGCAAAATTGGGGAGCTATAAAGCATAAAAAAAAACAACTTATGAGACTATGAAAGGTGAGTGTATTAAGGAGCCACATGCCGCTATATTGCTTAAAAGCCTCCTTTAGATTCTGGTGTCAAATACCTCTGGGATCTAATAATTGTGACATCTAGCTATGCTCCAATTGAGCTCCCATGGAGCACTTTAGTTTTGTTCTAGAAATGTATTTTCTTAACTTACCAGAGAGCTGGAAGACCAAAAATAATTAGTTCTGGAATGGGGCGGCTCTGAAAAGCTGTACCACCTTTCCTGCCTTTCTCTTTTCTTTTCATTTAGTTCACAGTCCATAAGAAGCCTCTCATCTCTCTGGATCGCAGGAGGCGTCATGCCTGTCTTAAGTCTTTTCGCTGGTACTTTAGACCAATTGGGGCGTTGTTCCTTAGGCCTTTCTCCACGCCGATCCACCTGTGTTATCGGAAGGTCTAATACTTTCTCTGGAGGCGTCTCAAAAGTTATGTTTAGCTTTTTGGACAGAGCATCCAGGTCATTGTAGCTTCTGTATACTATTTGGGATCCATTGTGATTAATATTGAGACTAAATGGGAAGCCCCACCGGTATCTAATATTGTTCTCCTGGAGCTTTGTGGTTATGAATCTCACCTCCCTTCTTCTTTGTATGGTTTGAGGGCATAAGTCCTGAAATATCTGCAATGAGTGGTTTGCGAAAGGAGATAGTCTGCCTGGTCCTGGCCGCCTGCCAGAACTCCTCTTTTGAAGTAAATTTCAGCAGCCGTAGGATAACATCCCTAGGTGGGGCAGGGGGTTTAGATGGAGGTCTCAAGGCCCTATGTATCCTCTCAATATCATCATTTGCAAGTGGGGCAGATCTTGGTAGTATGTATTGGAACAGTTCCTTAAAATATGATTTTAGATGTTCTTGTGGAACTTCCTCTGGGATGCCTCTGATTCTTAAGTTATTCCTCCTCCCTCTATTATCTAAATCTTCCAGCTTATCCTGCAAAGTTTGAATGATGGAATCTTGTATAGATAGTTGCTGGATGTTTGAACTAACAAGGTTATTTAGATTATCTTGGCCATCTTCCAGGTATTCAATTCTAGAGCCCATTTCGTTCAGGTCCTTTTTAAGGTCCTTTATTTCTTCTTTAATAAAGGTCTTAAGTGACTCAATATCTGTCTTGGAGGGTAAGCTTGCTATCTGAGATTGAATGGTAATCAACGAATCCCTCTGTATTCCTGCCATCTCCGAAGATGCGTCTGCTGAATTAACTTCCTGAACCTGTGATATTTCTGACATGTGGCCATCCTGTGTATGAAGAAAGGTGGAGCCCGAAGGGGTCAGGGCAGGGGTTCTATTTTGTTTTTCTGGCTTATTTCCTTTCTTGGAAGCCATTTCACTTATTGTTATTCATTATAGGGCTGTGTGAAAGAACAGGGTCTGTTCTGTCCTGTTTGTTGCAAACCTTTGTTCCTGATGTTATTATCACTTTATAAAGTCTCTATTCTCATGCATGGAATGTCACCCACAAGAGCATCTGTTGTAAACTAAGTTTGATTTTGAGGCACTGTCTCTGCAATAAAGGCTGACTTTGCTTGGGGGCACCGAATACCCAAGTATGCTGTGCTTAGTCTGCTTGAAAAGACTATAACTCTTTTTTCCGTTTACCCCTTATTCCTGTAAAGGTTTACTGCCTGTGGTTAAGTAGCGTCTGCCACGTGGGTAACAATGAGGCCTGGTATCCGGTTTTTATTTGTTGTTCTCCTGAGTGGAGTTAACGTTTCATAAGGCACTTGAATTTTGAGTAAAGTTAATATACCCCCTTCTTAGGATTAGTGCCGTCATTCCTGGCAACCCTTATCCTCAAATACAAGCACTATTCTTTAACATATGTCTCCCATGTGGGTGTCTATTGTTCAGCAATGTTAATGCGTCTATTTCAAACAAACTGAATAACCTCCGTTCAGAATCAAGCCCCTTAACACTTTTTTGGGGGACTTTTATTACTGCTGTGGGATGGGGCTTAATTAATTAATTAATTAATTAATTCCCCCTGTACCTTTATTGTCGAGCGTCTCAGGCCTGATCACAGCGGTTCCTGCTCCGACTGAACAGCCGCTCTCCCTCCTCCTCTTAATTCACTCTCCGGTGAGAAGCCGGTCCTATGTTCTGGGACTACAGCGAGCCGCCCCCTGGATCCTTTGCGATATAATCGCTTCAGCTATTTGGCGCAGGCTAGCCGAGGAGAAGAGAAGGGACAAGATGGCGCCCACCTCTCTCACTGCTTCTCACTCTTCTTCACGTAAGAGCAGACCGCTCCGTCCCCTGGAGCCTTTAAAAGTGTCCGGATATGTACCCCCGCTCTCCAACTGACCTCTCACCAATTTTTCTCCCCAATATTTGCTGGATTATTATCTCTGATGTGCTGACAGCTACGGAGCTCACTCACTCTGCTGCCATGTCCCAGCACGGTGAAGCTCCGGCCCTCCTTTGTAATATATTTTTTATGTGTTTTGTGCAACTTTTTTGTTTTGCAAAACAGTTACTTTAAACTCGTAATACCAGTGGTAAGTCTGACACATTCGCCCTCCACTCATAGAGGCCAATTTAACAAATGTCTGTCGGACCTGGTCCGACAGACATTGCTGAATGCGGAGAGCAATACGCTCTCCGCATTCAGCATTGCACCAGCAGCTCACAAGAGCAGCTGGTGCAAGCCGACCCCTGCAGATTCGCGGCCAATGGGCCGCCAGCAGGGAGGTGTCAATCAACCAGATCATACTCAGGATGTTGAAATTCTATTTGCAAACTTCTATGGAATTTAGCGACTCCTTAAACCTATTGTTTTGTGCTGTGATCTATTGACCATGGCTGTTGGTTTTTCGATTCATGATTCAAGAATTTGATCCTCGGATCTTACTTTGAGTGACTGTCGCCACCTTCAGCTCATTTTTTATCATATTGCAGTATTTGCCTCAGCTGATGCAACTTTTTTTTAACAGGAAGGTTTTTCATGTTATTGTTCCTCATAAATAAGTGCCTTTTTCCCCCACCCATTTTTTCGTGGGCTTCACAGCTTAGGTATTAGATCCCAACAGTAAGGGATGGTGGACTCTCACCACCTTAAGAAAGAAAACATAATTTATCCTTACCTGATAAATTCATTTCTTTCTTGGTGGCCAGAATTGTGGCCAAGAAAGTAATGAATTTATCAGGTAAGAATACATTCTCTTTAATTCTTAGCATGACTTGTATTTATAAGTGTTATTAGAGGGCACTACAAAATATTTTTATGAGAAGTAGACTTTAATGAAATACTTAATTATAATTGGTTTTATAGGGTTTATAAGGAACAAGTGTATGTATAAGGGAGCTGTGTTTTGTACCTGGGTGTTTAGAGCATATGGATTATATGGACATGATTGTATGTATACGTTAACTTCAGTATTATCAATGTTACATGTTCAGTATGTCAGTCACATATATTACAGATGTTTTTTGCCATACTGTCCTTGAAGATCATGATATATAACATCTCCAGTTTGAAGTAACCTAGTCATAATATATAATTTATATAAATATAGTGTGCTGTAAAATGATTTTACATTTTTGGCTTCTTTATATCTCAGCAACATTATCCACTGTTATGTGTCATTACTAAGATAGCAATAGACAATAGACAAGGAGGTGGTGTCGGTATTTTACTTTCCTCTCGTTGCACCTTCCAACAAATACAGCCCTTCTCTTCACTCACATTTTCTTAATTTGAAGCACACATGATTCGGTTATTCTCTCCCCTCTCTATACGTGTTGCAGTCATATACCGCCCCCCCTGGCTCCCCAACTCAATTTTTAGATCACTTTGCTGCCTGGCTTCCTTATTTCCTTTCCTCAGACACCCCTGCCCTCATTCTTGGCGACTTTAACATCCCTCTTGACAATCCCAATGCCTCCTCTGCAAAACAACTTCAACTCACTTCCTCTTCCGGCCTGTCACAATGGACTGACTCTCCCACTCACAAAGATGGTCATTCCCTTGATCTGATTTTCACCTATCGATGCACTCTTTCAAATTTAACAAACTCCCCTTTTCCTCTCTCTGACCATCATCTCCTAACTTGCAACATCACTTCCCTACCTACAACTCCCGCTCCCTCTACCCCTCACACCAAACTTCACAGAAGCACTAAGTCACTAGATCTGCATCAGCTCGCTAGCTCTCTCAAACCTCTCCTCTCATCCATCACCTCCTTTTCCTGCCCTGACCAATCTATCTGCCAGTATAATTCGACCCTTACATCGGTCATTGACACTCTGGCCCCTCGAACCTTAGCTCAGAAACCACACTCTCATCCTCAGCCCTGGCATACTCCTCTGACACGATACCTACGCAGATGCTCCCGTACTGCTGAGCGACATTGGAGGAAATCTCGGAGTTCAGATGACTTTCTTCACTACAAGTTCATCCTGAACTCCTACTATTCTGCCCTTAATCTTTATAAGCAACAATATTTTTCTAATCTCATCTCTACTCTTTCCTCTAATCCTAAACGTCTGTCCAACACGTTCAACACTCTTCTCCGCCCACCCCCACCTCCTAACACAACCTCTCTCTCAGCTCAAGATTTTGTAAGCCACTTCAACAACAAAATTGACTACATCAGAAGTGAAATCAGCTCTCAACATACTTCCAATCTCCCACCCCCTCAAAAGCTCACGATCACCCAAAACCCAAATATCCAAAAATGCAGCTCTTTTACCCCTGTTAATGAGGATGAAGTTTCTGCCCTTATACTGTCCTCCCACCTCACTACCTGTCCCCTCGACCCCATCCCCTCACAGCTACTCCCCTCCCTCTCTTCTACCCTCACCCCCATACTCACACACATTTTCAACCTCTCCCTCAGCACTGGTATATTTCCCTCATCTCTAAAATATGCACTGGTCACACCTATACTCAAAAAACCTTCCCTTGATCCAACCTCCCCTTCCAATTACCGCCCTATTTCCCTACTCCCTCTTGCCTCAAAGCTCCTCGAAAAGCTAGTTTACGCACGTCTATCCCATTTCCTTACACTAAACTCTCTTCTTGACCCACTGCAATCTGGATTTCGTCCCCATCACTCCACAGAGACAGCAATTGTCAAGGTTACCAATGACCTACTTACAGCAAAATCCAAAGGCCACTTCTCTCTGCTTATCCTCCTTGACCTGTCTGCAGCCTTTGACACTGTTGACCACCCTCTTCTGCTCCACACCCTCTAATCCTTCTGCATCTGTGACACAGCTCTCTCGTGGTTCTCTTCTTATCTGACTAACCGTACATTTAGTGTAGCCTTCTCCGGAGCATCCTCTGCCCCGTTACCACTTTCTGTTGGGGTACCTCAAGGCTCTGTCCTTGGTCCCCTTCTCTTCTCAATCTACACATCGTCACTAGGTTCCTTAATAAAGTCCCATGGGTTTCAATACCATTTGTATGCCGATGACACCCAAATCTACCTCTCTGCACCAGACCTACCTCCTTCCTTACTAACCCGTGTCACTAACTGTCTTTCTCACATCTCATCTTGGATGTCCTCTCACTACCTTAAAGGGACAGTCTACGCCAGAATTTTTATTGTTTTAAAACATAGATAATCCCTTTATTACCCATTTCCAAGTTTTGCATAACTAACACATTTATAATAATATACTTTTAACCTCTGTGATTATCTTGTATCTAAGCCTCTGCAAACTGCCCCTTTTTTCAGTTCTTTTGACAGACTTGCAGTCTAGCCAATCAGTGCCTGCTCCCAGATAACTTCTCGTGCACGAGCACAGTGTTATCTATATGAAATACGTGAACTAACACCCTCTAGTGGTGAAAAACTGTTAAAATGCAATCTGAAAGAGGTGGGCTTCAAGGTCTAAGAAATTAGCATATGAACCTCCTAGGTTAAGCTTTCAACTAAGAATACCAAGAGAACAAAGCAAAATTGGTGATAAAAGTAAATTGGAAAATTGTTTAAAATTACATGCCCTATCTGATTCATGAAAGTTTATTTTGGCCTAGACTGTCCCTTTAAGCTAAATCTCTCCAAAACTGAACTCCTTATTTTTCCCCCTTCTTCCAATGTCTCCACCCCCAAAATTTCTATAACTGTTGATAATTCCATCATTACCCCTACCCAGCTCGCCCGTTGTCTTGGGGTCACACTTGACTCAGATCTTTCCTTCACTCCTCACATCCAGTCCTTGGCTAAAGCCTGCCGCTTCCACCTTAAAAACATTGCTAAAATGAGACATTTCCTTACACAAGATACAACCAAGATTTTAATCCACTCTCTCATCCTTTCCCGCCTCGACTACTGCAATTCTGTCCTCTCTGGTCTACCTAGCTGCCGCATAGCTCCTTTACAATCCATTATGAATGCCTCTGCCAGGCTCATCTTCCTTACTCGTCGCTCTTCATCTGCTGCACCTCTCTGCCAATCCCTTCACTGGCTTCCTCTTGCCTCTAGGATTAAACATAAAATCCTCACCCTGACATATAAAGCTCTCAACTGCACTGCTCCCCCCTACATCTCAGAACTTGTCTCTAGATACTCTCCCTCCCGTCCCCTTTGATCAGCTCAGGATCTCCTCCTCTCCTCCTCTCTTGTTACTTCCTCACATTCACGTTTACAGGACTTCTCCAGACTGGCCCCCATCTTGTGGAATTCCTTGCCTTGCTCCATAAGACTCTCCCCTAGTTTTAACAGCTTCAAACACTCTACTATTCAGGGACCAACACTAACCTTTCCTAACACCATTGCTTTCCCCTTGAACCCCTTAGATTGCAAGCCTATGGGCCCAGCTGTTTACAGATCGCTTCATAAGAGCCGACTACAACAGTGAAACTCTCGGCAGGGCACTCTACCCACTTGACCCCTACAAAAGCTATCCTGTACACCGACTATGTTTACAGCGCTGCGGAATCTGTTGGCGCTCTACAAATACCTGATAATAATAATAATAAGATATAGAGATTTATTACATTTTGTTGATTTTAATAGTAAATTACTTTTTGTAATTTGCTTTGTTCTCCCTCAGGCAGCAACATCGGGAGAAAATTCCTCGATCAGTGGTTATTTGCATCGGTGCAAGAAAGGCAAAAAATACTGGAAGAAGCGTTGGTTTGTTATTAAAGGCAAAGTGCTGTACACATATGCCACCTGTGAGGTAATTACTCTGTCTGCCTCTTTGGTTACTTCCACCCACCAAAATTGTTATCATTCAACAGTAACAAAATGACAAACTTACAAAATATTAGCTGTGTATCCAGAAATCTAAATCTTGAGTCACCTAGCTAATACAGGGAGATTTTTACCACCTAATTGACTGTCTCATACATATTCCTGTTCATTCTCTGATGGTCCTCTCCCTCTCCCAAAGACATTGTCCTTGCTGGTGGCACCTCAGATAGCTGAAGAGACTACAGGAGCTTGATTCTAATGATTAGGATTATCTGGACCGGCTTTACTTTACAGTTGCTTTTAGGGCTCTCTCCTTTGACCAGTAGGTCTTACGGCTGCTGGCATTTTTTTTTTCTTGGCATTGGTTATGTGTTCATAACATAACAATATATGGGAATGCTGATGCTGCTGTTCACACTTAACACCTTGCAGAGAACCGCTTTCCTGGGTTTATAGAGGCCCAATGGCATTGATAGGTATGCAGCACTTATATAAGTGACTTTGGGCTTAGGAGAGATTTATTCAACCTGGTATTTTATTAGGATGATTATTATTTTTTTCTGCATTCTTGTAGCCCTGAGCCCAGAACAACTGTTGTTGTGAAAAAAATCTATATGATCTTTCAGTGACATCTCAGATTCATTAAAAGGGACACTGAACTCAATTTTTTTCTTTCGTGATTCAGATAGAGCATGACGTTTTAAGCAACTTTCTAATTTACTCCTATTATCAAATGCTCTTCATTCTCTTGGTATCTTTATTTAAAATGCAAGAATGTAAGTTTAGATGCCGGCCTATTTTTGGTGAACAATCTGGGTTGTCTTTGCTGATTGGTGGATTAATTAATCTACCAATAAAAAAGTGCTATCCAGAGTTCTGAACCAAAAAAAAGCTTAGATGCCTTCTTTTTCAAGAGGACGAAGAAAAATTGATAATAGGAATAAATTAGAAAGTTGCTTAAAAATACATGCTCTATCTGAATCACAAAAGAAAACATTTGGGTACAGTGTCCCTTTAAATTGTTGCTTTTGAGCCAGAGAGTTTGCAACTTCCCCAAATTCTATTTTGTGAGTTCTTCATTGCATTCCAATCCTTCAGTAAATATGTGAACTTTTTCATTCATAATTATTCCAACCTGTTCTACTACTGCAAATGTGGAATGGGCTTTATTCTTGACTATATCTGAAACTCAAGAATGCTGATTCTTGGAGGACAGTTTAAGATCTGAGAATCTCATCACAAAGACTTGCAAAGATGAAATATGAATCTCTAAACAGCTTCCATGTTTCCATAGACCTGAAGGATGCCATTTCAAATAGATATGGTTTGTAGTCGACAATGATCACTAATACCGCAGTACTACTACTAGTAGCACTACCTTAGTAATACTTTCACAACAACTATAGTTACATTAATAGCAGAATCCAAAATGAAAACCCATGTTCTGAAGAATGATGTCTAGGTAGTAGACAACTTGTATGAGTGCTTTCTAGCCCCATCACAACAGGTCATTTTCTTGGAAGCAGAAAACAGAACATATCTGAATAAAGTATTCTTTATTCAATACAAGATTACTGACCTGATGCATTTCACATTCTACTACTTCTGATATGATTATCAGTCAGAACTTATCAATATCATCAAGTGAAACAAATTGCACCACTGGCTTTTTATCCAGGACAGAGGAAAAATAATCTTGTTAAATTTATTTCCAGATACTGTAAAATAACATTTACTATTGTGGTTGTACAGAAATAATCTTAGTCAAGACCCTTTCCTTATCAGACTTAATGTAGTCTAATCTAAACACTGACTCAACATCACTCTGTTGGGGAGCAAAATTCCAACTGGTATAACCTAAAATTGTGGCGTATAGTACAGGCCAGATATAATTTTAGTATTTTGTGCCATTCCTTAAACTCTGGACACCTTCTAAAGTGACATGAAAGGTGAGTCAGTTCACACACAAAATCAGTTATGTGTAGAATACGTAGGTCACAAGATAAATTAATAAACAGTAAGTGTAGACTACGTAGGTCACCATGTACAATAATAAACAGTAAGTGTAGACTACGTAGGTCACCATGTACAATAATAAACAGTAAGTGTAGACTACGTAAGTCACAATGTACAATAATAAACAGTAAATGTAGACTACATAGGTCACAATGTAAGTCACAGTGTACAATAATAAACAGTAAGTGTAGACTACGTAGGACACAATGTACATTAATAAACAGTACGTGTAGACTACGTAAGTCACAGTGTACAATAATAAACAGTAAGTGTAGACTATGTAAGTCACAATGTACAATAATAAACAGTACGTGTAGACTATGTAAGTCACAATGTACAATAATAAACAGTAAGTGTAGACTACGTAAGTCACAGTGTACAATAATAAACAGTACGTGTAGACTATGTAAGTCACAGTGTACAATAATAAACAGTAAGTGTAGACTACGTAAGTCACAGTGTACAATAATAAACAGTAAGTGTAGACTACATAAGTCACAGTGTACAATAATAAACAGTAAGTGTAGACTACATAAGTCACAGCGTTCAATAATAAACAGTAAGTGTAGACTACCAATCTTTATAACTCAGTGTTTTGAAAAGGATGCAACGTCTCAGAGTAAATATGGATCTCTGTTTAGACGCTGCTGGATTTCTAGACAGGTGAAACTCCTTTTTGAATAATAAGGATGATGTGAATTCCTAAAAGATTTCTGTAGGAGCTCAGTTATCCCACATTTGGCTACAGTCAGTTTCAGATTAATTGGAGATATTTGACATTTCACGATAGGACCTCATAACCAAGCTAAATCTACTGCTGTTTGTGCATCCATCATTTCCCGTAGATGCAAGGAAAGGGGACATCTGCTTTAGAGCTCATGCTTACTGCAAGTTGTGGTTATAGGACTGCTGCTTTAGAGCTCATGCTTACTGCAAGCTGCGGTTATAGGACTGCTGCTTTAGAGCTCATGCTTACTTCAAGTTGCGGTTATAGGACTGCTGCTTTAGAGCTCCTGCTTACTGCAAGCTGCGGTTATAGGACTGCAGCTTTAGAGCTCATGCTTACTGCAAGTTGCAGTTATAGGACTGCTGCTTTAGAACTCATGCTTACTGCAAGCTGCGAGTATAGGACTGCTGCTTTAGAGCTCATGCTTACTGCAAGTTGCGGTTATAGGACTGCTGCTTTAGAGCTCATGCTTACTGCAAGCTGCGGATATAGGACTGCTGCTTTAGAGCTCATGCTTACTGCAAGCTGCGGTTATAGGACTGCTGCTTTAGAGCTCATGCTTACTGCAAGTTGCAGTTATAGGACTGCTGCTTTAGAACTCATGCTTACTGCAAGCTGCGGTTATAGGACTGGTGATTTGGAGCTCATGCTTACTGCAAGCTGCGGTTATAGGACTGCTGCTTTGGAACTCATGCTTACTGCAAGCTGCGGTTATAGGACTGCTGCTTTGGAGCTCATGCTTACAGCAAGCTGCGGTTATAGGACTGCTGCTTTGGAGCTCATGCTTACTGCTATTTGCGGTTATAGGACTGGTGATTTAGAGCTCATGCTTACTGCAAGTTGCGGTTATAGGACTGCTGCTTTAGAGCTCATGCTTACTGCAAGCTGCGGTTATAGGACTGCTGCTTTAGAGCTCATGCTTACTGCAAGTTGCAGTTATAGGACTGCTGCTTTAGAACTCATGCTTACTGCAAGCTGCGGTTATAGGACTGCTGCTTTAGAGCTCATGCTTACTGCAAGTTGCAGTTATGAGACTGGTGATTAAGAGCTCATGCTTACTGCAAGTTGCAGTTATAGGACTGGTGATTTGGAGCTCATTCTTACTGCAAGCTGCGGTTATAGGACTGCTGCTTTAGAGCTCATGCTTACTGCAAGTTGCAGTTATAGGACTGGTGATTTTGAGCTCATTCTTTATTGCAAGCTGCGGTTATAGGACTGCTGCTTTAGAGCTCATGCTTACTGCAAGCTGCGGTTATAGGACATCTGCTTTAGAGCGCCTGCTTACTGCAAGTTGCAATTATAGGACTGCTGCTTTAGAGCTCATGCTTACTGCAAGCTGCAGTTATAGGACTGGTGATTTGGAGCTCATGCTTACTGCAAGCTGCGGTTATAGGACTGCTGCTTTAGAGCGCATGCTTATTGCAAGTTGCAGTTATAGACTGCTGCTTTAGAGCTCATGCTTACTGCAAGTTGCAGTTTTAGGACTGCTGCTTTAGAGCTCATGCTTACTGCAAGCTGCAGTTATAGGACTGGTGATTTGGAGCTCATACTTTCTGCAAGCTGCAGTTATAGGACTGGTGATTTGGAGCTCATGCTTACTACAAGTTGCAGTTATAGGACTGCTGCTTTAGAGCTCATGCTTACTGCAAGTTGCAGTTATAGGACTGCTGCTTTAGAGCTCATGCTTACTGCAAGTTGCAGTTATAGGACTGCTGCTTTAGAGCTCATGCTTACTGCAAGTTGCGGTTATAGGACTGGTGATTTGGAGCACATGCCTACTGCAAGTTGCAGTTATAGGACTGGTGATTTGGAGCTCATGCTTACTGCAAGTTGCAGTTATAGGACTGGTGAATTGAAGCTCATGCTTACTGCAAGTTGCAGTTATAGGACTGGTGATTTAGAGCTCATTCTTACTGAAAGCTGCGGTTATAGGACTGCTGCTTTAGAGCTCATGCTTACTGCAAGCTGCGGTTATAGGACTGCTGCTTTAGAGCTCATGCTTACTGCAAGTTGCAGTTATAGGACTGCTGCTTTAGAACTCATGCTTACTGCAAGCTGTGGTTATAGGACTGCTGCTTTAGAGCTCATGCTTACTGCAAGTTGCAGTTATAGGACTGGTGATTTGGAGCTCATTCTTACTGCAAGCTGCGGTTATAGGACTGCTGCTTTAGAGCTCATGCTTGCTGCAAGTTGCAGTTATGAGACTGGTGATTAAGAGCTCATGCTTACTGCAAGTTGCAGTTATAGGACTGGTGATTTTGAGCTCATTCTTTATTGCAAGCTGCGGTTATAGGACTGCTGCTTTAGAGCTCATGCTTACTGCAAGCTGCGGTTATAGGACATCTGCTTTAGAGCGCCTGCTTACTGCAAGTTGCAATTATAGGACTGCTGCTTTAGAGCTCATGCTTACTGCAAGCTGCAGTTATAGGACTGGTGATTTGGAGCTCATGCTTACTGCAAGCTGCGGTTATAGGACTGCTTCTTTAGAGTGCATGCTTACTGCAAGTTGCAGTTATAGGACTGCTGCTTTAGAGCTCATGCTTACTGCAAGTTGCAGTTTTAGGACTGCTGCTTTAGAGCTCATGCTTACTGCAAGCTGCAGTTATAGGACTGGTGATTTGGAGCTCATACTTTCTGCAAGCTGCAGTTATAGGACTGGTGATTTGGAGCTCATGCTTACTACAAGTTGCAGTTATAGGACTGCTTCTTTAGAGCTCATGCTTACTGCAAGTTGCAGTTATAGGACTGCTGCTTTAGAGCTCATGCTTACTGCAAGTTGCAGTTATAGGACTGCTGCTTTAGAGCTCATGCTTACTGCAAGTTGCGGTTATAGGACTCCTGCTTTAGAGCTCATGCTTACTGCAAGTTGCGGTTATAGGACTGGTGATTTGGAGCACATGCTTACTGCAAGCTGCAGTTATAGGACTGGTGATTTGGAGCGCATGCTTACTACAAGTTGCAGTTATAGGACTGCTGCTTTAGAGCTCATGCTTACTGCAAGTTGCAGTTATAGGACTGCTGCTTTAGAGCTCATGCATACTGCAAGTTGCAGTTATAGGACTGCTGCTTTAGAGCTCATGCTTACTGCAAGTTGCGGTTATAGGACTCCTGCTTTAGAGCTCATGCTTACTGCAAGTTGCGGTTATAGGACTGGTGATTTGGAGCACATGCTTACTGCAAGTTGCAGTTATAGGACTGGTGATTTGGAGCTCATGCTTACTGCAAGTTGCAGTTATAGGACTGCTGCTTTAGAACTCATGCTTACTGCAAGCTGTGGTTATAGGACTGCTGCTTTAGAGCTCATGCTTACTGCAAGTTGCAGTTATGAGACTGGTGATTAAGAGCTCATGCTTACTGCAAGTTGCAGTTATAGGACTGGTGATTTGGAGCTCATTCTTACTGCAAGCTGCGGTTATAGGACTGCTGCTTTAGAGCTCATGCTTACTGCAAGTTGCAGTTATAGGACTGGTGATTTTGAGCTCATTCTTTATTGCAAGCTGCGGTTATAGGACTGCTGCTTTAGAGCTCATGCTTACTGCAAGCTGCGGTTATAGGACATCTGCTTTAGAGCGCCTGCTTACTGCAAGTTGCAATTATAGGACTGCTGCTTTAGAGCTCATGCTTACTGCAAGCTGCAGTTATAGGACTGGTGATTTGGAGCTCATGCTTACTGCAAGCTGCGGTTATAGGACTGCTGCTTTAGAGCGCATGCTTATTGCAAGTTGCAGTTATAGACTGCTGCTTTAGAGCTCATGCTTACTGCAAGTTGCAGTTTTAGGACTGCTGCTTTAGAGCTCATGCTTACTGCAAGCTGCAGTTATAGGACTGGTGATTTGGAGCTCATACTTTCTGCAAGCTGCAGTTATAGGACTGGTGATTTGGAGCTCATGCTTACTACAAGTTGCAGTTATAGGACTGCTGCTTTAGAGCTCATGCTTACTGCAAGTTGCAGTTATAGGACTGCTGCTTTAGAGCTCATGCTTACTGCAAGTTGCAGTTATAGGACTGCTGCTTTAGAGCTCATGCTTACTGCAAGTTGCGGTTATAGGACTGGTGATTTGGAGCACATGCCTACTGCAAGTTGCAGTTATAGGACTGGTGATTTGGAGCTCATGCTTACTGCAAGTTGCAGTTATAGGACTGGTGAATTGAAGCTCATGCTTACTGCAAGTTGCAGTTATAGGACTGGTGATTTAGAGCTCATTCTTACTGAAAGCTGCGGTTATAGGACTGCTGCTTTAGAGCTCATGCTTACTGCAAGCTGCGGTTATAGGACTGCTGCTTTAGAGCTCATGCTTACTGCAAGTTGCAGTTATAGGACTGCTGCTTTAGAACTCATGCTTACTGCAAGCTGCGGTTATAGGACTGCTGCTTTAGAGCTCATGCTTACTGCAAGTTGCAGTTATAGGACTGGTGATTTGGAGCTCATTCTTACTGCAAGCTGCGGTTATAGGACTGCTGCTTTAGAGCTCATGCTTGCTGCAAGTTGCAGTTATGAGACTGGTGATTAAGAGCTCATGCTTACTGCAAGTTGCAGTTATAGGACTGGTGATTTTGAGCTCATTCTTTATTGCAAGCTGCGGTTATAGGACTGCTGCTTTAGAGCTCATGCTTACTGCAAGCTGCGGTTATAGGACATCTGCTTTAGAGCGCCTGCTTACTGCAAGTTGCAATTATAGGACTGCTGCTTTAGAGCTCATGCTTACTGCAAGCTGCAGTTATAGGACTGGTGATTTGGAGCTCATGCTTACTGCAAGCTGCGGTTATAGGACTGCTTCTTTAGAGTGCATGCTTACTGCAAGTTGCAGTTATAGGACTGCTGCTTTAGAGCTCATGCTTACTGCAAGTTGCAGTTTTAGGACTGCTGCTTTAGAGCTCATGCTTACTGCAAGCTGCAGTTATAGGACTGGTGATTTGGAGCTCATACTTTCTGCAAGCTGCAGTTATAGGACTGGTGATTTGGAGCTCATGCTTACTACAAGTTGCAGTTATAGGACTGCTGCTTTAGAGCTCATGCTTACTGCAAGTTGCAGTTATAGGACTGCTGCTTTAGAGCTCATGCTTACTGCAAGTTGCAGTTATAGGACTGCTGCTTTAGAGCTCATGCTTACTGCAAGTTGCGGTTATAGGACTCCTGCTTTAGAGCTCATGCTTACTGCAAGTTGCGGTTATAGGACTGGTGATTTGGAGCACATGCTTACTGCAAGCTGCAGTTATAGGACTGGTGATTTGGAGCGCATGCTTACTACAAGTTGCAGTTATAGGACTGCTGCTTTAGAGCTCATGCTTACTGCAAGTTGCAGTTATAGGACTGCTGCTTTAGAGCTCATGCATACTGCAAGTTGCAGTTATAGGACTGCTGCTTTAGAGCTCATGCTTACTGCAAGTTGCGGTTATAGGACTCCTGCTTTAGAGCTCATGCTTACTGCAAGTTGCGGTTATAGGACTGGTGATTTGGAGCACATGCTTACTGCAAGTTGCAGTTATAGGACTGGTGATTTGGAGCTCATGCTTACTGCAAGTTGCAGTTATAGGACTGCTGCTTTAGAACTCATGCTTACTGCAAGCTGTGGTTATAGGACTGCTGCTTTAGAGCTCATGCTTACTGCAAGTTGCAGTTATGAGACTGGTGATTAAGAGCTCATGCTTACTGCAAGTTGCAGTTATAGGACTGGTGATTTGGAGCTCATTCTTACTGCAAGCTGCGGTTATAGGACTGCTGCTTTAGAGCTCATGCTTACTGCAAGTTGCAGTTATAGGACTGGTGATTTTGAGCTCATTCTTTATTGCAAGCTGCGGTTATAGGACTGCTGCTTTAGAGCTCATGCTTACTGCAAGCTGCGGTTATAGGACATCTGCTTTAGAGCGCCTACTTACTGCAAGTTGCAATTATAGGACTGCTGCTTTAGAGCTCATGCTTACTGCAAGCTGCAGTTATAGGACTGGTGATTTGGAGCTCATGCTTACTGCAAGCTGCGGTTATAGGACTGCTGCTTTAGAGCGCATGCTTATTGCAAGTTTCAGTTATAGACTGCTGCTTTAGAGCTCATGCTTACTGCAAGTTGCAGTTTTAGGACTGCTGCTTTAGAGCTCATGCTTACTGCAAGCTGCAGTTATAGGACTGGTGATTTGGAGCTCATACTTTCTGCAAGCTGCAGTTATAGGACTGGTGATTTGGAGCTCATGCTTACTACAAGTTGCAGTTATAGGACTGCTGCTTTAGAGCTCATGCTTACTGCAAGTTGCAGTTATAGGACTGCTGCTTTAGAGCTCATGCTTACTGCAAGTTGCAGTTATAGGACTGCTGCTTTAGAGCTCATGCTTACTGCAAGTTGCGGTTATAGGACTGGTGATTTGGAGCACATGCCTACTGCAAGTTGCAGTTATAGGACTGGTGATTTGGAGCTCATGCTTACTGCAAGTTGCAGTTATAGGACTGGTGAATTGAAGCTCATGCTTACTGCAAGTTGCAGTTATAGGACTGGTGATTTAGAGCTCATTCTTACTGAAAGCTGCGGTTATAGGACTGCTGCTTTAGAGCTCATGCTTACTGCAAGCTGCGGTTATAGGACTGCTGCTTTAGAGCTCATGCTTACTGCAAGTTGCAGTTATAGGACTGCTGCTTTAGAACTCATGCTTACTGCAAGCTGTGGTTATAGGACTGCTGCTTTAGAGCTCATGCTTACTGCAAGTTGCAGTTATAGGACTGGTGATTTGGAGCTCATTCTTACTGCAAGCTGCGGTTATAGGACTGCTGCTTTAGAGCTCATGCTTACTGCAAGTTGCAGTTATGAGACTGGTGATTAAGAGCTCATGCTTACTGCAAGTTGCAGTTATAGGACTGGTGATTTTGAGCTCATTCTTTATTGCAAGCTGCGGTTATAGGACTGCTGCTTTAGAGCTCATGCTTACTGCAAGCTGCGGTTATAGGACATCTGCTTTAGAGCGCCTGCTTACTGCAAGTTGCAATTATAGGACTGCTGCTTTAGAGCTCATGCTTACTGCAAGCTGCAGTTATAGGACTGGTGATTTGGAGCTCATGCTTACTGCAAGCTGCGGTTATAGGACTGCTTCTTTAGAGCGCATGCTTACTGCAAGTTGCAGTTATAGGACTGCTGCTTTAGAGCTCATGCTTACTGCAAGTTGCAGTTTTAGGACTGCTGCTTTAGAGCTCATGCTTACTGCAAGCTGCAGTTATAGGACTGGTGATTTGGAGCTCATACTTTCTGCAAGCTGCAGTTATAGGACTGGTGATTTGGAGCTCATGCTTACTACAAGTTGCAGTTATAGGACTGCTGCTTTAGAGCTCATGCTTACTGCAAGTTGCAGTTATAGGACTGCTGCTTTAGAGCTCATGCTTACTGCAAGTTGCAGTTATAGGGCTGCTGCTTTAGAGCTCATGCTTACTGCAAGTTGCGGTTATAGGACTCCTGCTTTAGAGCTCATGCTTACTGCAAGTTGCGGTTATAGGACTGGTGATTTGGAGCACATGCTTACTGCAAGCTGCAGTTATAGGACTGGTGATTTGGAGCTCATGCTTACTACAAGTTGCAGTTATAGGACTGCTGCTTTAGAGCTCATGCTTACTGCAAGTTGCAGTTATAGGACTGCTGCTTTAGAGCTCATGCATACTGCAAGTTGCAGTTATAGGACTGCTGCTTTAGAGCTCATGCTTACTGCAAGTTGCGGTTATAGGACTCCTGCTTTAGAGCTCATGCTTACTGCAAGTTGCGGTTATAGGACTGGTGATTTGGAGCACATGCTTACTGCAAGTTGCAGTTATAGGACTGGTGATTTGGAGCTCATGCTTACTGCAAGTTGCAGTTATAGGACTGGTGAATTGAAGCTCATGCTTACTGCAAGTTGCAGTTATAGGACTGGTGATTTAGAGCTCATTCTTACTGCAAGCTGCGGTTATAGGACTGCTGCTTTAGAGCTCATGCTTACTGCAAGCTGCGGTTATAGGACATCTGCTTTAGAGAGCATGCTTACTGCAAGTTGCAGTTATAGGACTGCTGCTTTAGAGCTCATGCTTACTGCAAGCTGCAATTATAGGACTGGTGATTTGGAGCTCATGCTTACTGCAAGCTGCGGTTATAGGACTGCTGCTTTAGAGCGCATGCTTACTGCAAGTTGCAGTTATAGGACTGCTGCTTTAGAGCTCATGATTACTGCAAGTTGCAGTTTTAGGACTGCTGCTTTAGAGCTCATGCTTACTGCAAGCTGCAGTAATAGGACTGGTGATTTGGAGCTCATACTTACTGCAAGCTGCAGTTATAGGACTGGTGATTTGGAGATCATGCTTACTACAAGTTGCAGTTATAGGACTGCTGCTTTAGAGATCATGCTTACTGCAAGTTGCAGTTATAGGACTGCTGCTTTAGAGCTCATGCTTACTGCAAGTTGCGGTTATAGGACTCCTGCTTTAGAGTTAATGCTTACTGCAAGTTGCGGTTATAGGACTGGTGATTTGGAGCACATGCTTACTGCAAGTTGCGGTTATAGGACTGGTGATTTGGAGCTCATGCTTACTGCAAGTTGCGGTTATAGGACTGGTGATTTGGAGCTCATGCTTACTGCAAGTTGCGGTTATAGGACTGCTGCTTTAGAGCTCATGCTTACTGCAAGTTGCGGTTATAGGACTGCTGCTTTGGAGCTCATGCTTACTGCAAGTTGCAGTTATAGGACTGCTGCTTTAGAGCTCATGCTTACTGCAAGCTGTGGTTATAGGACTGCTGCTTTAGAGCTCATGCTTACTGCAAGTTGCAGTTATAGGACTGGTGAATTAGAGCTCATGCCTACTGCAAGTTGCAGTTATAGGACTGCTGCTTTAGAGCTCATGCTTACTGCAAGTTGCAGTTATAGGACTGCTGCTTTAGAGCTCATGCTTACTGCAAGTTGCGGTTATAGGACTGCTGCTTTAGAGCTCATGCTTACTGCAAGTTGCGGTTATAAGACTGCTGCTTTAGAGCTCATGCTTACTGCAAGTTGCGGTTATAGAACTGGTGATTTGGAGCTCATGCTTACTGCAAGTTGCGGTTATAGGACTGCTGCTTTGGAGCTCATGCTTACTACAAGTTGCAGTTATAGGACTGGTGAATTGGAGCTCATGCTTACTGCAAGTTGCAGTTATAGGACTGCTGCTTTAGAGCTCATGCTTACTGCAAGTTGCGATTCTAGGACTGATGCTTTAGAGCTCATGCTTACTGCAAGTTGCGGTTATAGGACTGCTGCTTTAGAGCTCATGCTTACTGCAATTTGCGGTTATAGGACTGCTGCTTTAGAGCTCATGCTTACTGCAAGCTGCTGTTATAGGACTGCTGCTTTAGAGCTCATGCTTACTGCAAGTTGTGGTTATAGGACTGCTGCTTTAGAGCTCATGCTTACTGCAAGCTGCGGTTATAGGACTGCTGCTTTAGAGCTCATGCTTACTGCAAGTTGTGGTTATAGGACTGCTGCTTTAGAGCTCATGCTTACTGCAAGCTGCAGTTATAGGACTGGTGATTTGGAGCTAATGCTTACTGCAAGTTGCAGTTATAGGACTGCTGCTTTAGAGCTCATGCTTACTGCAAGCTGCAGTTATAGGACTGCTGCTTTAGAGCTCATGAT
The DNA here is from genome assembly GCF_027579735.1 of Bombina bombina. Classification (NCBI taxonomy): domain Eukaryota; kingdom Metazoa; phylum Chordata; class Amphibia; order Anura; family Bombinatoridae; genus Bombina; species Bombina bombina. The sequence continues at coordinate 241,193,803 of NC_069505.1, read as the reverse complement.
TACTGCAAGCTGCGGTTATAGGACTGCTGCTTTAGAGCTCATGCTTACTGCAAGTTGCGGTTATAGACTGCTGCTTTGTAGCTCATGCAAACCTGCTTACTGCAAGCTGCGGTTATAGAACTGCTGCTTTAGAGCTCATGATTACTGCAAGCTGCGGTTTTAGGACTGCTGCTTTAGAGCTCATGATTACTGCAAGCTGCGGTTATAGGACTGCTGCTTTAGAGCTCATGCTTACTGCAAGCTGCGGTTATAGGACATCTGCTTTAGAGCGCCTGCTTACTGCAAGTTGCAATTATAGGACTGCTGCTTTAGAGCTCATGCTTACTGCAAGCTGCAGTTATAGGACTGGTGATTTGGAGCTCATGCTTACTGCAAGCTGCGGTTATAGGACTGCTTCTTTAGAGCGCATGCTTACTGCAAGTTGCAGTTATAGGACTGCTGCTTTAGAGGACATAGCGGTGCTATATATGGTATGTTGTACTGTATAAGGACATAGCGGTGCTATGTATGGTATGTTGTGCTGTATAAGGACATAGCGGTGCTATGTACGGCATGTTGTGCTGTATAAGGGCATAGCGGTGCTATGTATGGTATGTTGTACTTTATAAGGACATAGCGGTGCTATATACAGTATGTTGTGCTGTATAAGGACATAGCAGTGCTATATACAGTATGTTGTACTATAAAAGGACAATGTGGTGCTATGCACAGTATGTTGTGCTGTAGAAGGACATATCGGTGCTATGTACGGTATGTTGTGCTGTATAAGAACATAGCGGTGCTATGTACAGTATGTTGTGCTGTATAAGGACATAGCGGTGCTATGTACAGTATGTTGTGCTGTATAAGAACATAGCGGTGCTATGTACGGTATGTTGTGCTGTATAAGAACATAGTGGTGCTATGTACGTTATGTTGTGCTGTATAAGGACAATGCGGTGCTATGTACAGTATGTTGTACTATAAAAGGACAATGCGATGCTATGTACAGTATGTTGTGCTGTATAAGGACATAGCGGTGCTATGTACAGTATGTTGTACTATAAAAGGACATTGCGGTGCTATGTACAGTATGTTGTACTATAAAAGGACAATGCGGTGCTATGTACAGTATGTTGTACTATAAAAGGACAATGCGGTGCTATGTACAGTATGTTGTACTATAAAAGGACAATGCGGTACTATGTACAGTATGTTGTACTATAAAAGGACAATGCGGTGCTATGTACAGTATGTTGTACTATAAGGACAATGTGGTGCTATGTACAGTATGCTTTACTGTATAAGGACAATGTGGTGCTATGTACAGTATGTTTTACTGTATAAGGACATTGCGGTGCTATGTACAGTATGTTGTACTATAAAAGGACAATGAGGTGCTATGTACAGTATGTTGTACTGTATAAGGACATTGCGGTGCTATGTACAGTATGTTGTACTATAAAAGGACAATGCGGTGCTATGTACAGTATGTTGTACTATAAAAGGACAATGCGGTGCTATGTACAGTATGTTGTACTATAAAAGGACAATGCGGTGCTATGTACAGTATGTTGTACTATAAAAGGACAATGCGGTGCTATGTACAGTATGTTGTACTATAAAAGGACAATGTGGTGCTATGTACACTATGTTGTACTGTATAAGGACAATGTGGTGCTATGTAAAGTATGTTGTACTATAAAAGGACAATGTGGTGCTATGTACAGTATGTTCTACTATAAAAGGACAATGTGGTGCTATGTACAGTATGTTGTACTATAAAAGGACAATGTGGTGCTATGTACAGTATGTTGTACTATAAAAGGACAATGTGGTGCTATGTACAGTATGTTGTACTATAAAAAGTAAATTTATGCTTACCTGATAAATTAATTTCTTTTACGATATGAAGAGTCCACGGATTTCATCCTTACTTGTGGGATATTAACCTCCTGCTAACAGGAAGTGGCAAAGAGCACCACAGCAGAGCTGTATATATAGCCCCTCCCTTCCCCTCCACCCTCAGTCATTCGGCCAAAGGTATAGGAAGAGAAAAGGAAAGGCTAAAAAGGTGCAGAGGTGACTGAAGTTTACAAAAAATATAAAGAAAAACTGTCTTTAAAAAGAACAGGGTGGGCCGTGGACTTGTCATATCGTAAAAGAAATTAATTTATCAGGTAAGCATAAATTTACTTTTCTTTTACTAAGATATGACGAGTCCACGGATTTCATCCTTACTTGTGGGAAACCAATACCAAAGCAACAGGACACGGATGAAAGGGCACCACTGCTTGAAGAACCTTTCTCACAAAAATAGCCTCAGAAGAAGCAAAAGTATCAAATTTGAAAAATTTGGAAAAAGTGTGAAGGGATGACCAAGTCGCAGCCTTACAAATCAGTTCAACAGATGCATCGTTTTTAAAAGCCCATGTGGAAGCCACAGCCCTAGTAGAATGAGCCGTAATTCTTTCAGGAGGCTGCTGTCCAGCAGTCTCATATGCCAGGCGGATGATACTTCTCAGCCAAAAAGAAAGAGAGGTAGCCGTAGCTTTCTGACCCTTACGCTTTCCAGAATAAACAATGAACAATGAAGATGATTGACAGAAATCTTTAGTTGCCTGTAAGTAAAACTTTAAGGCATGGACCACATCCAAATTATGCAACATACGCTCCTTCTTAGAAGAAGGATTAGGACACAAGGAGGAACAACAATTTCCTGAATAATATTCTTATTTGAAACAACCTTAGGAAGGAATCCAGGTTTAGTACGTAACACCACCTTATCAGAATGAAAAATGAGATAAGGGGAATCACAATGTAGCGCAGAAAGCTCAGAAACTCTTCGAGCAGAAGAAATAGCAACTAAAAACAAAACTTTCCAAGATAACAATTTAATATCTATGGAATGCATAGGTTCAACCGGAACCCCTTGACGAACTCGAAGAACTAAATTCAAACTCCAGGGAGGAGTAATGGGTCTAAATACAGGCTTAATTCTAGATAGAGCCTGACAAAAAGACTGAACATCTGGCACATTTGCCAAACGTTTGTGAAACAGAATTGACAATGCTGACATTTGTCCCTTTAAGGAACTTGTTGATAACCCTTTCTCCAATCCTTCTTGGAGAAAAGACAGAATCCTAGGAATCCTAACTTTACTCCATGAGTAACCCTTGGATTCACACCAATAAAGATATTTACGCCATATGTTATGATAGATTTTTCTAGTGACAGGCTTTCTAGCCTGTATCAAAGTATTGATGACCGAATCAGAGAATCCTCGCTTTGATAAAATCAAGTGTTCAATCTCCACGCAGTCAGCTGCAGAGAAGTTAGATTTGGATGTTGGAAAGGACCTTGAATGAGAAGGTCCTGTCTCAATGGAAGTTTCCACGGTGGCAGAGAGGACATGTCCACTAGATCCGCATACCAAGTCCTGCGTGGCCACGCAGGCGCTATCAGGATCACTGAAGCTCTCTCCTGTTTGATTCGCGCAATCACGCGTGGGAGGAGAGGAAACGGTGGAAACACATAAGCTAGGCTGAACAACCAAGGCACTGCCAAGACATCTATCAGTTCGGCCTGAGGATCCCTTGACCGGGATATCTTGGAAGCTTGGCATTCTGCCATCCAATTCCAGTCTGCCCCATCTGAGAATCAATGAGGCAAATACCTCCGGGTGAAGTTCCCACTCCCCCGGATGAAAAGTCTGTCGACTTAGAAAATCCGCTTCCCAGTTCTCTACTCCTGGGATGTAGATCGCTGACAGATGACAAGAGTGGGCCTCCGCCCAATGGATTATCTTGGATACTTCTATCATCGCTAAGGAACTCCTTGTTCCCCCCTGATGATTGATATATGCCACAGTCGTGATGTTGTCCGACTGGAATCTGATGAATTTGGCCGAAGCCAGCGGAGGCCACGCCTGAAACGCATTGAATATTGCTCTCAGTTCCAAAATATTGATTGGAAGTAGAGACTCCATCTGAGTCCAAACACCCTGAGCCTTCAGGGAGTTCCAGACTGCACCCCAGCCCAGAAGGCTGGCATCCGTTGTCACTATCACCCACGAGGGTCTGCGGAAACAAGTCCCCTGGGACAGATGATCCGGTGACAACCACCAAAGAAGAGAGTTTCTGGTCTCTTGATCCAGATTTATCTGAGGAGATAAATCCGCATTATCCCCATTCCACTGTCCGAGCATGCACAGTTGCAGTGGTCTGAGATGAAAGTGAGCAAACGGAATGATGTCCATTGCCGCTACCATTAATCCAATTACCTCCATACATTGAGCCACTGATGGCCGAGGAATGGACCTAAGTGCTCGCCAAGTATTTAGAATCTTTGATTTTCTGATATTTGTCAGAAATATTTTCATGGCTACCGAGTCTATCAGAGTTCCCAAGAAAGGAACCCTTGTCTGTGGAACAAGTGAACTTTTCTCCATGTTCACCTTCCAACAGTGAGTTCTCAGGAAAGACAACAACACTATGTCCGTGTGAGATTTTTTCAGTTGATATGTTGACGTCTGAATTAGAATATCGTCCAGATAAGGCGCCACTGTTATGCCTCGCGGTCTGAGAACCACCAAAAGAGACCCTAGAATCTTTGTGAAGATTCTGGGTGCTGTGGCCAACCTGAATGGAAGTGCCACAAACTGATAATGTTTGTCCAAGAAGGCAAACCTTAGAAACTGATGATGATCCTTGTGGATAGGAATATGAAGGTAAGCATCCTTCAAGTCCACGGTAGTCATATATTGACTCCTGGATCATTGGTAAAATTGTTCGAATTGTCTCCATCTTGAATGATGGAACTCTTATAAATTTGTTTAGACACTTGAGGTCTAAGATGGGTCTGAACGTTCTCTCTTTTTTGGGAACCACAAATAGGTTTGAGTAAAACCCCTGTCCCTGTTCCAATTTTGGAACTGGACAAATTACTCCCATGGTAAAAAGATCTTTTACACAGCATAAGAACGCCTCTCTTTTTATCTGGTTTTCAGATAATTTTGAAAGATGAAATCTCCCTCTTGGGAGAAAGTCCTTGAATTCCAAATGATAACCGTGGGTCACTATTTCTAGTGCCCAGGGGTCCTGAACATCTCTTGCCTAAGCCTGGGCAAAGAAAGAGAGTCTGCCCCCGACTAGATCCGGTCCCGGATCGGGGGCCGCCCCTTCATGCTGTCTTAGAAGCAGCAGCAGGCTTTTTGGATTGTTTACCTTTATTCCAGTTCTGGTTGGGTCTCCAGACTGACTTAGATTGGGTAAAATTCCCTTCCTGCTTTGTGGAAGAAGAGGAAGCGGGGGGGTTCACCTTTAAAGTTCCGAAAGGAACGAAAATTATTTTGTTTACCCCTTATCTTAACAGACTTATCCTGAGGTAAGGCATGGCCTTTACCTCCTGTAATGTCAGAAATGATTTCCTTCAATTTAGGCCCAAAAAGGGTCTTACCTTTAAAAGGAATAGCTAAAAGCTTAGTCTTTGATGAGACATCAGCAGACCAAGATTTGAGCCACAATGCTCTACGTGCTAGAATAGCAAATCCTGCATTCTTTGCCGCTAATTTAGCAATTTGAAAAGTGGCATCAGTAATAAAAGAATTAGCTAGTTTGAGAGCCTTAATTCTATCTAAGATGTCATCTAATGGAGTCTCAACCTTAAGAGACTCTTCTAGAGCCTCAAACCAAAAAGCTGCTGCAGTAGTTACAGGAACAATGCAAGCCGTAGGTTGTAAAAGAAACCCCTGATTAACAAATAATTTCTTTAGTAGACCCTCTAATTTCTTATCCATAGGGTCTTTGAAAGCACAACTGTCTTCAATGGGTATAGTTGTACACTTAGCTAGGGTAGATATAGCTCCCTCTACCTTAGGGACCGTTTGCCATGAGTCCCGAATGGTGTCTGATATGGGAAACATTTTCTTAAAATTAGGAGGGGGAGAAAACGGTATACCTGGTCTATCCCATTCCTTTCTAATAATTTCCGGAATTCTCTTAGGAACCGGAAAAACATCAGTGTAAGTAGGTACTTCTAGATATTTATCCATTTTACACAATTTCTCTGGTGGAATTACAATAGGGTCACAATCATCCAGAGTCGCTAAAACCTCCCTAAGCAACAGACGGAGGAGTTCAAGCTTAAATTTAAAGGACATAGCGTCCGAATCTGTCTGAAGTAAAACATTCCCTGAATCAAAAATTTCACCCTCAGACAGTAATTCCCTGACCCCCAACTCAGAACACTGTGAGGGTACATCGGAAATAGCTAATAAGGCATCAGAGGATTCAGTATTTACATTAATACCTGACCTACTGCGTTTACCCTGCAACACTGGTAATTTAGATAATACCTCTGTAAGGGTAGTTGACATAACTGCAGCCATCTCCTGCAGAGTAAAAGAATTAGACGCACAAGAGGTACTTGGCGTCGCTTGTGTGGGCGTTAAAGGTTGTGACACTTGGGGAGAATTGGATGGCATATCCCGATTCTCTTCAGACTGAGAATCATCCTTAGGCACACTTCCTTGACCTAATATATGGTCTTTACAATGTAAAGCTCTTACAGTACAAGAGTTACACAATGTTAGAGGGGGTTGCACAATAGCTTCTAAACACATAGAACAATGAGTTTCAGATTCCTCAATGTCAGACATGTTGAACAGATTAGTAATAACCACAAAAGACGTTTAAACACTTATTTATTGCTTAAAATAAACTTTTGAAAAAACGTGTACTGCGCCTTTATGAAAAGAAAAAGTGAACAATTTTTCCAAAATGCTTAAAAAACGTTAAATTAACGCCAAATTTAACTCTAATATCGTTGGTTTATCCAAAAATGACTGCACCCAGAAGTAAGGGCAGAAATAAGGCTTTTAAAGTACTTAGATCAACAATTTGTCAAAAATACCCTCTGCACCTCACCACAGCTCTTCTGTAGCGCCTACCTACCCCCAGGGTACTTCGAAACAACTTTCCAACACTCCAGACCAGCTTGCACAGTCCAGGAGCCACCGGAGTTACTGCTTGCTGCTGCTTAGCCTGAAGGTAGTGCGTATCTGAGCAGGCGAAAATAAGCCCCGCCCCTTAAGGTCGATGCCGGAATAGGCCCAAACACAACCGCATGGGAATGCGGTTTTGCACCAAAGTTATGCACAACACAGTATATAACCCTCAAACCATAAAACAAATAAGTTTAAATGCCAAGAATAAAAAACGTAATACATCGTTTTTCATTGTATCCCATGTCACATAATGCCCAAATAAAGTCAACCATTGATAAATATAATATAGGGACTCCAGTAATACCCCTCTTATAAAATAGGATTACTGTTTACCCCATTCCCATATAGGGAAATAAATGCCAGCCAGTTCTGATATACCAAGTCTCCTCAGAATAAAAAGGCTGCACATACCTTAATGCTGCTTGTAGCATAAAACCGGTCTCCACACTGAAGATGTCTCATGGTTACCTTCAGAAGTCTTGTGGGAACCAGCATGGATCTTAGTTACAAATGCTAAGATCATCAAACCTCAGGGCAGAAACTTCTTCCATATCCCCCCGAGGAAAATAGTATGCACCGGTACCATTTAAAATAAAAAACTTCTTGATTGAAGAAACTAAAACTAACACCTCACTTTACCATGTCTTCCTAGTATAACACAGGCAAAGAGAATGACTGAGGGTGGAGGGGAAGGGAGGGGCTATATATACAGCTCTGCTGTGGTGCTCTTTGCCACTTCCTGTTAGCAGGAGGTTAATATCCCACAAGTAAGGATGAAATCTGTGGACTCGTCATATCTTTGTAAACGAAAGGACAGTGTGATGCTATGTACTGTATGTTGTACTATAAAAGGACAATGCGGTGCTATGTACAGTATGTTGTACTATAAAAGGACAATGCGGTGCTATGTACAGTATGTTGTACTATAAAAGGACAATGCGGTGCTATGTACAGTATGTTGTACTATAAAAGGACAATGCGGTGCTATGTACAGTATGTTGTACTATAAAAGGACAATGCGGTGCTATGTACAGTATGTTGTACTATAAAAGGACAATGCGGTGCTATGTACAGTATGTTGTACTGTATAAGGACAATGCGGTGCTATGTACAGTATGTTGTACTGTATAAGGACAATGCAGTGTTATGTACAGTATGTTGTACTGTATAAGGACAATGCGGTGCTATGTACAGTATGTTGTACTATAAAAGGACAATGTGGTGCTATGTACAGTATGTTGTACTATAAAAGGACAATGCGGTGCTATGTACAGTATGTTGTACTGTATAAGGACATTGCGGTGCTATGTACAGTATGTTGTACTATAAAAGGACAAAGCGGTGCTATGTACAGTATGTTGTACTATAAAAGGACAATGCGGTGCTATGTACAGTATGTTGTACTGTATAAGGACAATGTGGTGCTATGTACAGTATGTTGTACTGTATAAGGACAATGTGGTGCTATGTACAGTATGTTTTGTGGTGCTATGTACAGTATGTTGTACTGTATAAGGACAATGCGGTGCTATGTACAGTATGTTGTACTGTATAAGGACAATGTGGTGCTATGTACAGTATGTTGTACTGTATAAGGACAATGCGGTGCTATGTACAGTATGTTGTACTGTATAAGGACAATGTGGTGCTATGTACAGTATGTTTTGTGGTGCTATGTACAGTATGTTGTACTGTATAAAGACAATGTGGTGCTATGTACAGTATGTTTTACTGTATAAGGACAATGTGGTGCTATGTACAGTATGTTTTACTGTATAAGGACAATGTGGTGCTATGTACAGTATGTTTTACTGTATAAGGACAATGTGGTGCTATGTACAGTATGTTTTACTGTATAAGGACAATGTGGTGATATGTACAGTATGTTGTACTGTATAAGGACAATGTGGTGCTATGTACAATATGTTTTACTGTATAAGGACAATGTGGTGCTATGTACAGTATGTTTTACTGTATAAGGACAATGTGGTGCTATGTACAGTATGTTGTACTGTATAAAGACAATGTGGTGATATGTACAGTATGTTGTACTGTATAAGGACAATGTGGTGCTATGTACAGTATGTTGTACTGTATAAAGACAATGTGGTGCTATGTACAGTATGTTGTACTGTATAAGGACAATGTGGTGCTATGTACAATATGTTTTACTGTATAAGGACAATGTGGTGCTATGTACAGTATGTTTTACTGTATAAGGACAATGTGGTGCTATGTACAGTATGTTTTACTGTATAAGGACAATGTGGTGCTATGTACAGTATGTTTTACTGTATAAGGACAATGTGGTGCTATGTACAGTATGTTTTACTGTATAAGGACAATGCGGTGCTATGTACAGTATGTTTTACTGTATAAGGACAATGTGGTGCTATGTACAGTATGTTTTACTGTATAAGGACAATGCGGTGCTATGTACAGTATGTTGTACTATAAAAGGACAATGCGGTGCTATGTACAGTATGTTGTACTATAAAAGGACAATGCGGTGCTATGTACAGTATGTTGTACTATAAAAGGACAATGCGGTGCTATGTACAGTATGTTGTACTATAAAAGGACAATGCGGTGCTATGTACAGTATGTTGTACTATAAAAGGACAATGCGGTGCTATGTACAGTATGTTGTACTATAAAAGGACAATGCGGTGCTATGTACAGTATGTTGTACTATAAAAGGACAATGCGGTGCTATGTACAGTATGTTGTACTATAAAAGGACAATGTGGTGCTATGTAAAGTATGTTGTACTATAAAAGGACAATGTGGTGCTATGTACAGTATGTTGTACTATAAAAGGACAATGCAGTGCTATGTACAGTATGTTGTACTGTATAAGGACAATGCGGTGCTATGTACAGTATGTTGTACTGTATAAGGACAATGTGGTGCTATGTACAGTATGTTGTACTGTATAAGGACGATGTGGTGCTATGTACAGTATGTTTTGTGGTGCTATGTACAGTATGTTTTACTGTATAAGGACAATGTGGTGCTATGTACAGTATGTTTTGTGGTGCTATGTACAGTATGTTTTACTGTATAAGGACAATGTGGTGCTATGTACAGTATGTTTTACTGTATAAGGACAATATGGTGCTATGTACAGTATGTTTTGTGGTGCTATGTACAGTATGTTTTACTGTATAAGGACAATGTGGTGCTATGGACAGTATGTTTTACTGTATAAGGACAATGTGGTGCTATGGACAGTATGTTTTACTGTATAAGGACAATGTGGTGCTATGTACAGTATGTTTTACTGTATAAGGACAATGTGGTGCTATGTACAGTATGTTTTACTGTATAAGGACAATGTGGTGCTATGTACAGTATGTTTTACTGTATAAGGACAATGCGGTGCTATGTACAGTATGTTTTACTGTATAAGGACAATGTGGTGCTATGTACAGTATGTTTTACTGTATAAGGACAATGCGGTGCTATGTACAGTATGTTGTACTATAAAAGGACAATGCGGTGCTATGTACAGTATGTTGTACTATAAAAGGACAATGCGGTGCTATGTACAGTATGTTGTACTATAAAAGGACAATGCGGTGCTATGTACAGTATGTTGTACTATAAAAGGACAATGCAGTGCTATGTACAGTATGTTGTACTGTATAAGGACAATGCGGTGCTATGTACAGTATGTTGTACTGTATAAGGACAATGTGGTGCTATGTACAGTATGTTGTACTGTATAAGGACAATGTGGTGCTATGTACAGTATGTTTTGTGGTGCTATGTACAGTATGTTTTACTGTATAAGGACAATGTGGTGCTATGTACAGTATGTTTTGTGGTGCTATGTACAGTATGTTTTACTGTATAAAGACAATGTGGTGCTATGTACAGTATGTTTTACTGTATAAGGACAATGTGGTGCTATGTACAGTATGTTTTGTGGTGCTATGTACAGTATGTTTTACTGTATAAGGACAATGTGGTGCTATGTACAGTATGTTTTACTGTATAAGGACAATGTGGTGCTATGGACAGTATGTTTTACTGTATAAGGACAATGTGGTGCTATGTACAGTATGTTTTACTGTATAAGGACAATGTGGTGCTATGTACAGTATGTTTTACTGTATAAGGACAATGTGGTGCTATGTACAGTATGTTTTACTGTATAAGGACAATCTGGTGCTATGTACAGTATGTTGTACTGTATAAGGACAATCTGGTGCTATGTACAGTATGTTGTACTGTATAAGGACAATGTGGTGCTATGTACAGTATGTTTTACTGTATAAGGACAATCTGGTGCTATGTACAGTATGCTGTACTGTATAAGGACAATGTGGTGCTATGTACAATATGTTTTACTGTATAAGGACAATGTGGTGCTATGTACAGTATGTTTTACTGTATAAGGACAATGTGGTGCTATGTACAGTATGTTTTACTGTATAAGGACAATCTGGTGCTATTTACAGTATGTTGTACTGTATAAGGACAATGTGGTGCTATGTACAGTATGTTTTACTGTATAAGGACAATGTGGTGCTATGTACAGTATGTTTTACTGTATAAGGACAATGTGGTGCTATGTACAGTATGTTTTACTGTATAAGGACAATGTGGTGGTATGTACAGTATGTTTTACTGTATAAGGACAATGTGGTGCTATGTACAGTATGTTTTACTGTATAAGGACAATGTGGTGCGATGTACAGTATGTTTTACTGTATAAGGACAATGCGGTGCTATGTACAGTATGTTTTACTGTATAAGGACAATGCGGTGCTATGTACAGTATGTTTTACTGTATAAGGACAATGTGGTGCTATGTACAGTATGTTTTACTGTATAAGGACAATGCGGTGCTATGTACAGTATGTTTAACTGTATAAGGACAATGTGGTGCGATGTACAGTATGTTTTACTGTATAAGGACAATGCGGTGCTATGTACAGTATGTTTTACTGTATAAGGACAATGCGGTGCTATGTACAGTATGTTTTACTGTATAAGGACAATGTGGTGCTATGTACAGTATGTTTTACTGTATAAGGACAATGTGGTGCTATGTACAGTATGTTTTACTGTATAAGGACATAGTGACACTAGGATTTACCATTACTAAACATAAAGGCCACCTTCACTCATCAATTTAAAAAAACCCGGATGAAAGGGTGCCTTTTATTCACTGCGGCTTCACTGCTAAGCCTAGCGGGTCTGGTGGCCCTCGGCCAAGAGAGAACTGTATGGATATATATTTTACAAAAAAATCATTTTATATATATATATATATATATATATATATATATATATATATATAATATATATATATATATATATATATATATATATATATATATATATATCTTACACAACCTTAGCACTCCCTGTAAGGTAATAATGGCCGGTGCAGAGTCTCCAAACACACACGCACCCGGTTTCTTCAATAAGTATATTACCACTTTATTCACATATTGTGGTACATTTCACACCCAAAAACATCAAACGTTTCGGTTCTTCACCTGGGACCTTTATCAATGTGCTCAGTATTTTATGGAGTGTGATTTTGATTGGTACTTAAAATGAGTACTTTTGTGTATATATGTAAATAACCTAGGGACAGGTTTTTGTAATTTGACCTTCCGTTTTTTGTAATTTGACCTTTTTTTTTCCCCTGTTGCCATGACGACGGATATTTTTTTATTTTTTGATGATCTATGCATAGAATATGGAGCACAAGGATGCGATTTAGCCCTCCTGATGTTTATTTTGTGATGATGTCATCACAGGAAGTTGGTGCCTGCTGCTCCTGTTTGGTGATTTTCAGATGAGACATGTGTATAGATCCCTATGTGGGTGTTTAGTTTGTGTTGTATCCTTGATTAGTCCCAGGTGAAGGACCGAAACTTTGGATGTTTTTGGGTGTGAAGTGTACCACAATATGTAACATCCTTATTGAAGAAACCGGGTGCAAGTTATTTCTTTGGAGTATATATAAATATTTATTTAAGAATTCTGATACTCTTGCTCTAGAATAACATTTTTGAAAACAAATTAGCATCTTTGTTTGCTGTAGATGTTTTTCAGTAGCCAAACTGCACCCACCCTTCGTGTCATATGGAGGAACCAATCTGGGCTTGAGTCTGCACACAAGGCTAGCCGCAGTAATTATGTTAGTATAAAGTACATTGATTCGCAGTTGTTATCTGATAAAACCAATTAGGGACAGATATGTAGCAGAGTATGCCTTGAAAAGTCAGCAGGTGCAATTCAAGTTCAGTGCTAAATTACATGAAAAGGGAGACAAATAAATAATACAAGTATATTACAGAGTTGTTTTACTATGCACAACAAGAGGATTTCTGTACAAGATGTGTACTGTCTATTTAGTAAATCACACAGCATGATCTATAGGTGCATTATTTGCTTGTGTATTATGTTGTTGCAGGGTCAAGTAGCAGAGGGATGGCTGACAATTGCGTGTTTAGGCAAGATGTTCTCTGACAGTTACTTATTACAAAGAGAGAGAGAAGTGGTGATTATTTTGTGATTACACATTGTAAACTTGCTGAACATACTACACACAGGTCCTGGGAGATTTCTTGCTATTTATAGAATATCTGGGGCTGACCAACAGCAATTTTCTAACACAAACGTCAGTAAGATGCTACTGTCTCAGGGGCCACAGCTTTATCACTGTTTTCTTCATCCTTTCTAGGACAAAGTTGCCACAGAAAGTTTACCTCTATTAGGTTTCAATATCGTGCCCGACACGTGGGACCAGAGCCCCAAGCTCGGCACAGTATTCCAGCTTTACCACAAGCAAACCCTGTTTTATAGCTTCAAGGCAAGAGACACCAATTCAGCAATCAGGTACCAGCTTACTGTGGCCCTGGAGCTAGGGCCCTTCCAGCTCTTCTTCCTTCTTCAATGAGCTGCCTGGTGTATGGGCATTTCCTTATATTACAGCTTTACTAACCTGAGATGAATACACAGATACTAACTGAGCATGCAAGGAAGGAGCACTTGCCGGGGTGGGGAAAGGTAGAGTCTGTATATTTGTAAAGAGTGCCATAGAGTGCACATTTATTTAATATATCCATACACTCCATGTACACAGAGAGAAAGTGATGGCTTGTATCATAGCACTGTGTCACCTGCTTCTGTATAGCGCTCCTGTATAACGCTGTGTCACCTGCTACTGTATAGGGCTATGTCACCTCTTCCAGTATAGCGCAATCACTTGCTCCTGTATAGCGCTGTGTCACCTCTTCCAGTATAGCGCTGTGTCACCTGCTTCTGTATAGCGCTCCTGTATAACGCTGTGTCACCTGCTTCTGTATAGCGCTCCTGTATAGCGCTGTGTCACCTGCTCCTGTATACAGCTGTGTCACCTGCTCCTGTATAACGCTGTGTCACCTGCTACTGTATAGCGCTGTGTCACCTGCTACTGTATAGCTCTGTGTCACCTGCTTCTGTATAGCGCTCCTGTATAGCGCTGTGTCACCTGCTTCTGTATAGCGCTCCTGTATAACGCTGTGTCACCTGCTACTGTATAGTGCTGTGTCACCTGCTCCTGTATAACGCTGTGTCACCTGCTACTGTATAGGGCTATGTCACCTCTTCCAGTATAGCGCAATCACTTGCTTCTGTAAAGTGCTGTGTCACCTGCTTCTGTATAGCGCTCCTGTATAACGCTGTGTCACCTCTTCCAGTATAGCGCTGTGTCACCTGCTACTGTATAGGGTTATGTCACCTCTTCCAGTATAGCGCAATCACCTGCTCCCGTATAGCGCTGTGTCACTTGCTCCTGTATAGCGCTGTGTCACCTGCTACTGTATAGGGTTATGTCACCTCTTCCAGTATAGCGCAATCACCTGCTCCCGTATAGCGCTGTGTCACCTGCCCCTGTATAGCGCTGTGTCACCTGCCCCTGTATAGCGTTGTCACCTGCCCCTGTATAGCACTGTGTCCCTTGCTCCTGTATAGCGCTGTGTCACCTGTTCCTGTATAACGCTGTGTCACCTGCTACTGTATAACACTATGTCACCTGTTCCTGTATAATGCTGTGTCACCTGCTTCTGTATAACACTATGTCACCTGTTCCTGTATAACGCTGTGTCACCTGCTTCTGTATAGTGCTGTGTCACCTGCTTCTGTATAGCGCTCCTGTATAACGCTGTGTCAATCTTCCAGTACACCACTGTGTCACCTGCTCCTGTATACCGCTGTGTCACCTGCTCCTGAATACCGCTGTGTCACCTGCCCCTGTATACCGCTGTGTCACCTGCCCCTGTATAGCACTGTCACCTGCCCATATATAGCGCTGTGTCACCTGCCCCTGTATAGCACTGTCACCTGCTCCTGTATAGCGCTGTGTCACCTGCTTCTGTAAAGTGCTGTGTCACCTGCTTCTGTATAGCGCTCCTGTATAACGCTGTGTCACCTGCTACTGTATAGGGCTATGTCACCTCTTCCAGTATAGCGCAATCACTTGCTCCTGTATAGCGCTGTGTCACCTCTTCCAGTATAGCGCTGTGTCACCTGCTTCTGTATAGCGCTCCTGTATAACGCTGTGTCACCTGCTTCTGTATAGCGCTCCTGTATAGCGCTGTGTCACCTGCTCCTGTATACAGCTGTGTCACCTGCTCCTGTATAACGCTGTGTCACCTGCTACTGTATAGCGCTGTGTCACCTGCTACTGTATAGCTCTGTGTCACCTGCTTCTGTATAGCGCTCCTGTATAGCGCTGTGTCACCTGCTTCTGTATAGCGCTCCTTTATAACGCTGTGTCACCTGCTACTGTATAGTGCTGTGTCACCTGCTCCTGTATAACGCTGTGTCACCTGCTACTGTATAGGGCTATGTCACCTCTTCCAGTATAGCGCAATCACTTGCTTCTGTAAAGTGCTGTGTCACCTGCTTCTGTATAGCGCTCCTGTATAACGCTGTGTCACCTCTTCCAGTATAGCGCTGTGTCACCTGCTACTGTATAGGGTTATGTCACCTCTTCCAGTATAGCGCAATCACCTGCTCCCGTATAGCGCTGTGTCACTTGCTCCTGTATAGCGCTGTGTCACCTGCTACTGTATAGGGTTATGTCACCTCTTCCAGTATAGCGCAATCACCTGCTCCCGTATAGCGCTGTGTCACCTGCCCCTGTATAGCGCTGTGTCACCTGCCCCTGTATAGCGTTGTCACCTGCCCCTGTATAGCACTGTGTCCCTTGCTCCTGTATAGCGCTGTGTCACCTGTTCCTGTATAACGCTGTGTCACCTGCTACTGTATAACACTATGTCACCTGTTCCTGTATAACTTGTGTCACCTGCTTCTGTATAACACTATGTCACCTGTTCCTGTATAACGCTGTGTCACCTGCTTCTGTATAGTGCTGTGTCACCTGCTTCTGTATAGCGCTCCTGTATAACGCTGTGTCAATCTTCCAGTACACCACTGTGTCACCTGCTCCTGTATACCGCTGTGTCACCTGCTCCTGTATACCGCTGTGTCACCTGCCCCTGTATACCGCTGTGTCACCTGCCCCTGTATAGCACTGTCACCTGCCCATATATAGCGCTGTGTCACCTGCCCCTGTATAGCACTGTCACCTGCTCCTGTATAGCGCTGTGTCACCTGCTTCTGTAAAGTGCTGTGTCACCTGCTTCTGTATAGCGCTCCTGTATAACGCTGTGTCACCTGCTCCTGTATACCGCTGTGTCACCTGCCCCTGTATAGCGCTGTGTCACCTGCCCCTGTATAGCGCTGTGTCACCTGCTTCTGTAAAGTGCTGTGTCACCTGCTTCTGTATAGCGCTCCTGTATAAAGCTGTGTCACCTCTTCCAGTATAGCGCTTTGTCACCTGTTCCTGTATAACGCTGTGTCACCTGCTTCTATATAGCGCTGTGTCACCTGCTTCTGTATAACACTCCTGTATAAAGCTGTGTCACCTCTTCCAGTATAGCACTTTGTCACCTGTTCCTGTATTACGCTGTGTCACCTGCTTCTGTATAGCGCTCCTGTATAAAGCTGTGTCACCTCTTCCAGTATAGCGCTGTCACCTGCTACTGTATAACACTGTGTCACCTGCTCCTGTATCGTGCTGTGTCACCTGCTTCTGTATAATGCTGTGTCACCTGCTCCTGTATAGCGCTGTGTCACCTGCCCCTGTATAGCGCTGTGTCACCTGCCCTTTGTATAGCGCTGTGTCACCTGCCCTTTGTATAACGCTGTGTCACCTGCCCTTTGTATAGCGATGTGTCACCTGCCCTTTGTATAGCGATGTGTCACCTGCCCTTTGTATAGCACTGTGTCACCTGCCCCTTTATAGCGCTGTGTCACCTGCCCCTGTATAGCGCTGTCACCTGCCCCTGTATAGCGCTGTGTCACCTTCCCCTGTATAGCGCTGTGTCACCTGCCCCTGTATAGCACTGTGTCACCTTCCCCTGTATAGCGCTGTGTCACCTTCCCCTGTATAGCGCTGTGTCACCTTCCCCTGTATAGCGCTGTCACTTTCCCCTGTATAGCGCTGTCACCTTCCCCTGTATAGCGCTGTGTCACCTGCCCCTGTATAGCGCTGTGTCATCTGCCCCTGTATAGGGCTATGTTACCTCTTCCAGTATAGCGCTGTCACCTGCTCCTGTATAATGCTGTGTCACCTGTTCCTGTATAGCGCTGTGTCACCTGCTCCTGTATAGCGCTGTCACTTGCCCCTGTATAGCGCTGTGTCACCTGCCCCTGTATAGCGCTGTGTCACCTGCCCCTGTATAGCGCTGTGTCACCTGCCCCTGTATAGCTCTGTGTCACCTGCCCCTGTATAGCGCTGTGTCACCTGCCCCTGTATAGCGCTGTGTCACCTGCCCTTTGTATAGCGCTATGTCACCTGCCCTTTGTATAGCGCTATGTCACCTGCCCCTGTATAGTGCTGTGTCACCTGCCCCTGTATAGCGCTGTGTCACCTGCCCCTGTATAGCGCTGTCACCTTCTCCTGTATAGCGCTGTCACCTTCCCCTGTATAGCGCTGTCACCTGCCCCTGTATAGCGCTGTGTCACCTGCCCCTGTATAGCGCTGTCACCTGCCCCTGTATAGCGCTGTGTCACCTGCCCCTGTATAGCGCTGTGTCACCTGCCCTTTGTATAGCGCTATGTCACCTGCCCTTTGTATAGCGCTATGTCACCTGCCCTTTGTATAGCGCTATGTCACCTGCCCCTGTATAGTGCTGTGTCACCTGCCCCTGTATAGCGCTGTGTCACCTGCCCCTGTATAGCGCTGTCACCTTCTCCTGTATAGCGCTGTCACCTGCCCCTGTATAGCTCTGTCACCTGCCCCTGTATAGCGCTGTGTCACCTGCCCCTGTATAGCGCTGTGTCATCTGCCCCTGTATAGGGCTATGTTACCTCTTCCAGTATACGGCTATGTTACCTCTTCCAGTATAGCGCTGTCACCTTTTCCTGTATAGCAATGTCACTTGCCCCTGTATAGCGCTGTGTCACCTGCTACTGTATACCGCTCTCACCTGCTCCTGTATACAGCTGTGTCACCTGCTCCTGTATACAGCTGTGTCACCTGTCCCTGTATAGCACTGTGTCACCTGCTCCTGTATAGCTCTGTGTCACCTGCTCCTGTATAGCTCTGTGTCACCTGCTCCTGTATAGCGCTGTGTCACCTGCCCCTGTATAGCGCTGTGTCACCTGCTTCTGTAAAGTGCTGTGTCACCTGCTTCTGTATAGCGCTCCTGTATAAAGCTGTGTCACCTCTTCCAGTATAGCACTTTGTCACCTGTTCCTGTATAACGCTGTGTCACCTGCTTCTATATAGCGCTGTGTCACCTGCTTCTGTATAACACTCCTGTATAAAGCTGTGTCACCTCTTCCAGTATAGCACTTTGTCACCTGTTCCTGTATAACGCTGTGTCACCTGCTTCTGTATAGCGCTCCTGTATAAAGCTGTGTCACCTCTTCCAGTATAGCGCTGTCACCTGCTACTGTATAACACTGTCACCTGCTCCTGTATCGTGCTGTGTCACCTGCTTCTGTATAATGCTGTGTCACCTGCTCCTGTATAGCGCTGTGTCACCTGCCCCTGTATAGCGCTGTGTCACCTGCCCTTTGTATAACGCTGTGTCACCTGCCCTTTGTATAGCGATGTGTCACCTGCCCTTTGTATAGCACTGTGTCACCTGCCCCTTTATAGCGCTGTGTCACCTGCCCCTGTATAGCGCTGTGTCACCTTCCCCTGTATAGCGCTGTGTCACCTTCCCCTGTATAGCGCTGTGTCACCTTCCCCTGTATAGCGCTGTCACTTTCCCCTTTATAGCGCTGTCACCTTCCCCTGTATAGCTCTGTGTCACCTGCTCCTGTATACAGCTGTGTCACCTGCTCCTGTATAGCTCTGTGTCACCTGCTCCTGTATAGCTCTGTGTCACCTGCTCCTGTATAGCGCTGTGTCACCTGCTCCTGTATAGCTCTGTGTCACCTGCTCCTGTATAGCGCTGTGTCACCTGCTCCTGTATAGCTCTGTGTCACCTGCTCCTGTATAGCTCTGTGTCACCTGCTCCTGTATAGCTCTGTGTCATCTGCTCCTGTATAGCTCTGTGTCACCTGCTCCTGTATAGCGCTGTGTCACCTGCTCCTGTATAGCTCTGTGTCACCTGCTCCTGTATAGCTCTGTGTCACCTGCTCCTGTATAGCGCTGTGTCACCTGCTCCTGTATAGCGCTGTGTCACCTGCTCCTGTATAGCGCTGTGTCACCTGCTCCTGTATAGCTCTGTGTCACCTGCTCCTGTATAGCTCTGTGTCACCTGCTCCTTTATAGCTCTGTGTCACCTGCTCCTGTATAGCGCTGTGTCACCTGCTCCTGTATAGCGCTGTGTCACCTGCTCCTGTATACAGCTGTGTCACCTGCTCCTGTATAGCTCTGTGTCACCTGCTCCTGTATAGCTCTGTGTCACCTGCTCCTGTATACAGCTGTGTCACCTGCTCCTGTATAGCTCTGTGTCACCTGCTCCTGTATACAGCTGTGTCACCTGCTCCTGTATACAGCTGTGTCACCTGCTCCTGTATAGCTCTGTGTCACCTGCTCCTGTATAGCTCTGTGTCACCTGCTCCTGTATAGCTCTGTGTCACCTGCTCCTGTATAGCGCTGTGTCACCTGCTCCTGTATACAGCTGTGTCACCTGCTCCTGTATAGCTCTGTGTCACCTGCTCCTGTATAGCTCTGTGTCACCTGCTCCTGTATAGCACTGTGTCACTTGCTCCTGTATACAGCTGTGTCATCTGTTCCTGTATAGCTCTGTGTCACCTGCTCCTGTATAGCTCTGTGTCACCTGCTCCTGTATAGCGCTGTCACCTGCTCCTGTATACAGCTGTGTCACCTGCTCCTGTATAGCTCTGTGTCACCTGCTCCTGTATACAGCTGTGTCACCTGCTCCTGTATAGCTCTGTGTCACCTGCTCCTGTATAGCTCTGTGTCACCTGCTCCTGTATACAGCTGTGTCATCTGTTCCTGTATAGCTCTGTGTCACCTGCTCCTGTATAGCTCTGTGTCACCTGCTCCTGTATAGCTCTGTGTCACCTGCTCCTGTATACAGCTGTGTCACCTGCTCCTGTATAGCTCTATGTCACCTGCTCCTGTATACAGCTGTGTCATCTGTTCCTGTATAGCTCTGTGTCACCTGCTCCTGTATACAGCTGTGTCATCTGTTCCTGTATAGCTCTGTGTCACCTGCTCCTGTATAGCTCTGTGTCACCTGCTCCTGTATAGCGCTGTGTCACCTGCTCCTGTATACAGCTGTGTCACCTGCTCCTGTATAGCTCTGTGTCACCTGCTCCTGTATACAGCTGTGTCACCTGCTCCTGTATAGCTCTGTGTCACCTGCTCCTGTATAGCTCTGTGTCACCTGCTCCTGTATAGCTCTGTGTCACCTGCTCCTGTATAGCGCTGTGTCACCTGCTCCTGTATAGCTCTGTGTCACCTGCTCCTGTATAGCTCTGTGTCACCTGCTCCTGTATAGCTCTGTGTCACCTGCTCCTGTATAGCTCTGTGTCACCTGCTCCTGTATAGCTCTGTGTCACCTGCTCCTGTATACAGCTGTGTCACCTGCTCCTGTATAGCTCTGTGTCACCTGCTCCTGTATACAGCTGTGTCACCTGCTCCTGTATAGCTCTGTGTCACCTGCTCCTGTATACAGCTGTGTCACCTGCTCCTGTATAGCTCTGTGTCACCTGCTCCTGTATAGCTCTGTGTCACCTGCTCCTGTATAGCGCTGTGTCACCTGCTCCTGTATAGCTCTGTGTCACCTGCTCCTGTATAGCTCTGTGTCACCTGCTCCTGTATAGCTCTGTGTCACCTGCTCCTGTATAGCTCTGTGTCACCTGCTCCTGTATAGCTCTGTGTCATCTGCTCCTGTATAGCTCTGTGTCACCTGCTCCTGTATAGCTCTGTGTCACCTGCTCCTGTATACAGCTGTGTCACCTGCTCCTGTATAGCTCTGTGTCACCTGCTCCTGTATACAGCTGTGTCACCTGCTCCTGTATAGCTCTGTGTCACCTGCTCCTGTATACAGCTATGTCATCTGTTCCTGTATAGCTCTGTGTCACCTGCTCCTGTATACAGCTGTGTCATCTGTTCCTGTATAGCTCTGTGTCACCTGCTCCTGTATAGCTCTGTGTCACCTGCTCCTGTATAGCGCTGTGTCACCTGCTCCTGTATACAGCTGTGTCACCTGCTCCTGTATAGCTCTGTGTCACCTGCTCCTGTATAGCTCTGTGTCACCTGCTCCTGTATAGCTCTGTGTCACCTGCTCCTGTATAGCTCTGTGTCACCTGCTCCTGTATAGCTCTGTGTCACCTGCTCCTGTATAGCTCTGTGTCATCTGCTCCTGTATAGCTCTGTGTCACCTGCTCCTGTATAGCTCTGTGTCACCTGCTCCTGTATAGCTCTGTGTCACCTGCTCCTGTATACAGCTGTGTCACCTGCTCCTGTATACAGCTGTGTCACCTGCTCCTGTATAGCTCTGTGTCACCTGCTCCTGTATAGCTCTGTGTCACCTGCTCCTGTATAGCACTGTCACCTGCCTCTGTATAGTGCCCAGTCTTTATCTTTCATGCATGGTGTTTGTAAGTGCATAACCGTGCACAGGGCTCAGCCTGTGTCTGTGTATTCTGTGTTAAATTCACTTCTGTCTGTTCATTTGTGTGTTACAGGTGGGTTGATGCAATGAAACTTGCTTCAGTATTATAGCACTGATACGTCACAGACTCTGCAAGCTGTAGAAAAACCAGAACAAGCAAACTGTCACCTTGATGTCCTCAACTCAAACAAAAGCGTTAAAATATAAAGCAGGAACCTGACGGCTGCAGCCACAGAGAAATGTGCATTGTGGGAAGTAAAAGCCATTAAAGGATGACAGTGCTGGAATTTTTATACGGAAACTGGATTTGTAGACTTACAATGTCTAATTTTTATTTGCTGACTTCATTGTGTAAACTCCCAATTTTCTATCTTGTATTTAAAGGAGCAAATTCTAATTATAAACAGTTTTACTAAATTAAAACCAGTAACTAGGGCCCTACACACCTGCCTTAGGTTATGCTGCAGTACAAATGGGCGCACCTTACTTGTTATGCTGCAGTACAAACGGGCGTACTTTACTTGTTATGCTGCAGTACAAACGGGCGTACTTTACTTGTTATGCTGCAGTACAAACGGGCGTACTTTACTTGTTATGCTGCAGTACAAATGGGCATAACCTAACTTGACGCTATATCTGTTCCATATCTGTAATATACACATTATGACTTCTGGCGGCAGACACTATATCTGTTCCATATGTCACATACACAATATGGCTTCTGAATATGCCATCACCTTAGATGGTTGTTGGTCAGTATACACTATATCTGTCACATACACAGTGTGGCTGGTGCAACGCTGCCCCCTGCAGACTTACGGTCAATGGGCCGCCAGCAGGGGTGTCAATCAACCCGATCGTACTCGATCGGGTTGAATTCTGGCGATTCCTGTCCGCCTCATCAGAGCAGCGGTCCGTACGGAGCTTGATAAATGGGCCTCTATATTTGTCACATACACAGTATGACTTCTGAATCAGCCATCACCTTAGATGGTTGTTGGTCAGTACACACTATGGGGCATATTTATGAAGCTCCGTATGGAGCTTGATGCCCTGTGTTTCTGGCGAGCCTTCAGGCTCGCCGGAAACACAAGTTTTGAAGCAGCGGTCTAAAGACTGCTGCTCCATAACCCGTCCGCCTGCTCTGAATGGGCAGACAGACATTGCCAGAAATCAACCCGATCGAATACGATCGGAGTGATTGACACCCCTTGCTAGCGGCCGATTGGCTGCAAATCTGCAGGGGGCGGCATTGCACCAGCAGTTCACAAGAACTGCTGGTGCAATGATAAATGCCGAGAGCGTATGCTGTTGGCATTTATCGCTGTGCAGAAGACATGATACGCAATATCGGATCATGTCCGCTTGCACAATGATAATTCGACCCCTATATCTGTTACATATTTGTCACATACACAGGATGACTTCTGAATTGGCAATCACCTTAGATGGTTGTTGGTCAGTACACACTATATCTGTTACATATCTGTCACATACACAGGATGACTTCTGAATTGGCAATCACCTTAGATGGTTGTTGGTCAGTACACACTATATCTGTTACATATCTGTCACATACACAGGATGACTTCTGAATTGGCAATCACCTTAGATGGTTGTTGGTCAGTACACACTATATCTGTTACATATCTGTCGCAGACACAGTATGGCTTCTGAATTGGCAATCACCTTAGATGGTTGTTGGTCAGTACACACTATATCTGTTACATATCTGTCGCATACACAGGATGACTTCTGAATTGGCAATCACCTTAGATGGTTGTTGGTCAGTACACACTATATCTGTTACATATCTGTCGCATACACAGTATGGCTTCTGAATTGGCAATCACTTTAGATGGTTGTTGGTCAGTACACACTATATCTGTTACATATCTGTCGCATACACAGTATGGCTTCTGAATTGGCAATCACTTTAGATGGTTGTTGGTCAGTACACACTATATCTGTTACATATCTGTCACATACACAGGATGACTTCTGAATTGGCAATCACCTTAGATGGTTGTTGGTCAGTACACACTATATCTGTTACATATCTGTCACAGACACAGTATGGCTTCTGAATTGGCAATCACCTTAGATGGTTGTTGGTCAGTACACACTATATCTGTTACATATCTGTCACATACACAGTATGACTTCTGAATTGGCAATCACCTTAGATGGTTGTTGGTCAGTACACACTATATCTGTTACATATCTGTCACACACACAGTATGACTTATGAATATGCCATCATCTTAAATGGTTGTTGGTCAGTACACACTATATCTGTTACATATCTGTCACATACACAGTATGACTTCTGAATTGGCAATCACTTTAGATGGTTGTTGGTCAGTACACACTATATCTGTTACATATCTGTAACACACACAGTATGACTTATGAATATGCCATCATCTTAGATGGTTGTTGGTCAGTACACACAATGGGGCCTAATTATCATAGCGCAAGCGGACATGATCCAATATTGTGGATCATATCTGCTGCACATCGATAAATGCCGACAGCATATCTGATTGGCCGCCCATATCTGATTGGCTGCTAGCAGGGGGTGTCAATCAGCCTGATTGTATAGGATTGGGCAGATTGATGTCTGCCGCCTCAGAGCAGGCAAACTGGTTATGGAGCAATGGTCTTTAGACCGCTGCTTCATAACTGCTGTTTCCGGCAAGCTTAAAGGCTCGCGCAGAAACAAGGGCATCAAGCTCCATTTGGAGCTTGATAATTTGGCCCCTATATCTGTTACATATCTGTCACATACACAGTATGACTTCTGAAGCAATACGCTCTCTGTATTCAGCATTGCACCAGCAGCTCACAAGAGCTGCTAGTGCAACGCCGCCCCCTGCAGACTCGCGGCCAATGGGCCGCCAGCAGGGAGGTGTTAATACGATCGGGTTGAATTGTGGCGATTCCTGTCCGCCTGCTCAGAGCAGGCAGACAGGGTTATGGAGCAAGCTCCATACGGAGCTTGATAAATGGGCCTCTCTATCTGTTCCATATCTGACACATACACAGCATGACTTCTGAATCAGCCATCACCTTAGATGGTTATTGGTCAGTAGACGTGATATCTGTTCCATATCTGACACATACACAGTATGACTTCTGAATCAGCCATCACCTTAGATGGTTATTGGTCAGTAGACGTGATATCTGTTCCATATCTGACACATACACAGCATGACTTCTGAATCAGCCATCACCTTAGATGGTTATTGGTCAGTAGACGTGATATCTGTTCCATATCTGACACATACACAGTATGACTTCTGAATCAGCCATCACCTTAGATGGTTATTGGTCAGTAGACGTGATATCTGTTCCATATCTGACACATACACAGCATGACTTCTGAATCAGCCATCACCTTAGATGGTTATTGGTCAGTAGACGTGATATCTGTTCCATATCTGACACATACACAGTATGACTTCTGAATCAGCCATCACCTTAGATGGTTATTGGTCAGTAGACGTGATATCTGTTCCATATCTGACACATACACAGCATGACTTCTGAATCAGCCATCACCTTAGATGGTTATTGGTCAGTAGACGTGATATCTGTTCCATATCTGACACATACACAGTATGACTTCTGAATCAGCCATCACCTTAGATGGTTATTGGTCAGTAGACGTGATATCTGTTCCATATCTGACACATACACAGCATGACTTCTGAATCAGCCATCACCTTAGATGGTTATTGGTCAGTAGACGTGATATCTGTTCCATATCTGACACATACACAGCATGACTTCTGAATCAGCCATCACCTTAGATGGTTATTGGTCAGTAGACGTGATATCTGTTCCATATCTGACACATACACAGCATGACTTCTGAATCAGCCATCACCTTAGATGGTTATTGGTCAGTAGACGTGATATCTGTTCCATATCTGACACATACACAGTATGACTTCTGAATCAGCCATCACCTTAGATGGTTATTGGTCAGTAGACGTGATATCTGTTCCATATCTGACACATACACAGTATGACTTCTGAATCAGCCATCACCTTAGATGGTTATTGGTCAGTAGACGTGATATCTGTTCCATATCTGACACATACACAGTATGGCTTCTGAATCAGCCATCACCTTAGATAGTTATTGGTCAGTTGACGCGATATCTGTTCCATATCTGACACATACACAGTATGGCTTCTAAATTGGCCATCACCTTAGATGGTTGTTGGTCAGTACACACTATATATGTTCCATATCGGTCACATACAGAGTATGGCTTCTAAATTGGCCATCACCTTAGATGGTTGTTGGTCAGTACACACTATATATGTTCCATATCGGTCACATACAGAGTATGGCTTCTAAATTGGCCATCACCTTAGATGGTTGTTGGTCAGTAGACACTATGGGGCCGAATTATCAAGGACTGAATGGCCCTGAATACCCCTGTTTCTGCGCAGGCCTTCAGGCTTGCCGAAAACAGGAGTTAAGCATTGGTCTTAAGACCACTGCCCCTTAACTTGTCCGCCGCGTCTGAGGCTGCAGACATTAATCCGCCCGATTGCATATGATCGGGTTGATTGACACCCCCTGCTAGCGGCCGATTGGCTGCAAATCTGCAGGGGGCGGCCTTGCACAGGCAGTTCACTAGAAATGCTTGTGCAATGTTAAATGCTGATATCGTATGCTGTCATAATTCAGCGATGTCTGGCGGACATGTTATGCAACAGCGTATCATGTCCGCCAGACATTGATAAATTGACCCCTATATCTGTTACATATTTGTCACATACACAGTTTAATTTCTGCGTAGACCACCACCTTGACATTACTTGCTTTTCTAATCATTTTACTGACATGAAGAAATTGTTTGTACATGGAGATTATGATAATTTTCTGTAAGCTCAGTGCCCTGTGCCCTCATGTAGCCCTACAGTAATGAAGTTGCAACAACTACACTGGATGCACATAAATACTGACTGTATTTTGTATAGGAACATAATACTTTTTAACCATTTAATATACAGCTGGACTCATCTGTAATCATCTGGTGTACAAATAACAGGAATTGCTATTTTAGGTTTTGTTAGTTTTACTGCATTGAATGAACGTTTACAAAAAAATGTGTTGGAGATACAAATCTCTGCTGAGCAGTTAGACCCTGTGATCTCAAGTCCTGATGACAAGGATCTCTCTGGTCCGGTGCAATAAAGAAAACCATCAGGAATCTGAAACAGATGTTAATAGCACCGTGACAATGCATGTCCTGCAGATACACCCTGGTGGTCACTGTTACAATATTGTTCTGTAAATAAAGTGTTTGAAATCTGTTTTAATGCTCTACATTTTTAAGAGCAAAATAATAAAATCAAAGTTTATATAAGTTAATTACATAGGTAAATGGGTTTTGCACTATGGGCATGTTTTATATGATACATAGCTAAAATCATTGCATTTGTTAAAAACATGAATATCCCATTGAAAATGACAGATAAAATAAACCTTTACACAAAAAACAATTCTAGTCTTTTATCAGTTTCTGATGAAAAAGCCAAACTAATTTCAGGATGAGAAAATAGCTATTTTATCCCCATCAACTGACAAGGACAGCACAAAATGTATAGGAAAGTGAATAATTATCTTAAACTGTCAGCGCTACTCATTCTCAAGCTTCAGCAGTCATTCGAGTGTATACGGCTCTAGTAAAGAGAACTAAAAATAAACAGCAAAATGACAGTAATGTCTGTGTATTTGCTCATATTCCTGGGTAATAATCACCGAGGCCCTGGTATTCAAAAATTCTCCAGCCTGAAGAGAAATGAGGTAAATACAACAACACGACATATTACACTGTGTCATGATTTATTTAACAAAAATAAAGCCAAAATGGAGAATGTGAAAAACTAAATACACCCTTACTGCTTCCATTCAGCAAAATTACAAGTTTTGCGGTACGGTTATACTGCTGAAAAATTGGCCATTGGGCGCAGAATATGCAGGTCTCCCGTATTACAAGTCGCGGCCGTACGGCTATACCGCTAGCATTTTAGCCTCTATGCAACTCTCCATTCCGCACTCAAAAAAAAATTACTTTTGAGTGTGGGATTTTCATTGCGCCTGTATTACAGTTTCGCGTTCTGGCTATAACGCAAGCTTTATAGTCTATACCGCCGCAATCCATTCCGCTATCTGAGACCAGTAGTTATGGATTTTGCGAAACAAAAATGTTTCACAAAACTCATAACTAAAATGTTACAAAGTACACTAACACCCATAAACTACCTGTAAACCCCTAAACCGCCCCCCCCACATTGCCAGCATTAAATAAACCTACTAACCCTTTAACCGCCACCCCCCCACATCGCTACTACTAAAAATAAACCTATTAACCCCTAAACCGCCAGCCCCCCACATTGCTACTACTAAACTAAATGCAATAAACCTAATTACACTATTAACCCCTAAGCCACCATTCCCCACAACGCAATAAACCCAATTAAACTTTTAACCCCTAAACCGCCATTCCCCACAATGCAAATAACTAATTTAATCACTAAGCCCCCTAACCTAACACCCCCTACATTAACTTCAATTACATGAAATAAAAAAAAATCCTAACATTACTTAAAGGGACATTCAAGTCCAAAAAAAACTTTCATGTTTCAAATAGGGCATATAATTTTAAACACCTTACCAATTTACTTTTATCACCAATTTTGCTTTGTTCTCTTGGTATTCTTAGTTGAAAGCTAAACCTAGGAGGTTCATATGCTAATTTCGTAGACCTTGAAGGCCGCCTCTAATCTAAATGCATATTGATAGTTTTTCACCACTAGAGGGCATTAGTTCACGTGTTTCATATAGATAACATTGAGCTCATGCACGTGAATTTACCATGGAGACAGCTCTTATTGGCTAAAATGCAAGTCTGTCAAAAGAAGTGAAATAAGAGGGCAGTCTGCTGAGGCTTAGATACAAGGTAATTACAGAGGTAAAACGTGTATAATTATAACTGTGTTGGTTATGCAAAACTGGGGAATTGGTAATTAAGGTATTATCTATCTTTTAAAACAAGAAAAATTCTGGTGTTGACTGTCCATTTAAAAAAAAAATACCTAAGATTAAATTAAAATAAATAAATCTAAAATTACAAAAAATAAAGTCTAAAATTACAAAAAAAAATAAACCAAATTATCAAAAATAAAAAAATTAAACCTAATCTAATATCCATAAAAATAAAAAGCCCCCCAATCTAACACTAAGCTACTAATAGCCCTTAAAAGGGCCTTTTGTAGGGCATTGCCCTAAGTTAAACAGCTCTTTTACCTCAAAAAGACAAATTAACAAAAACAAAAAAAAACTAACACAGAAAACAGCAAAACGGATTTCAGTAGCTCTCATCCTATTGGCTGATTTTAATTTTTCAGCCAATAGGAATGCAAGGTACCCCAAACATAATATGGTTACCTTGTATTTAAGCTTCAGTGTGCAGTGACGATCACTGGATGGCTCCGTGGCTGCCGGTCCTGTTCCGGGGCCACCTCCGCTCCGCCATTGCCCTGGATGAAGATAGAAGAGGTCCCCGTGCTGGATGAAGATGTCGCCGCTTGGAAGAAGACTTCAACGCCGTCCTTCAGGAATGGTGAGTAACTATTTCGGGGTTAGACTTAGGCTGTTTTTTATATTAGGGATTTTTTTATTTTAATGGACTGCTAAAGAGCTGATTGCCATACAAATGCCCCTTTAGGGGCAA
Organism: Bombina bombina; assembly: GCF_027579735.1. Classification (NCBI taxonomy): domain Eukaryota; kingdom Metazoa; phylum Chordata; class Amphibia; order Anura; family Bombinatoridae; genus Bombina; species Bombina bombina. The sequence goes on along the minus strand of NC_069505.1, from coordinate 241,163,939 downwards.
TGGGTAGTTTAGGTTTTTTAGTGTTAGTTTTTTTTATTTTGGGGGGTTTGGTGGGTTGGGGGGTTTACCGTTAGGGTTTAATTTTTATTTTTGAGGTAAAAGAGCTGTTTAACTAAGGGCAATGCCCTACAAAATGTCCTTTAAGGGCTATTAGTAGCTTGGTCTTAAATTAGGGGGGCTTTTATTTTTATGGGGAATTAGATTAGGTTTAATTTCTTTATTTTTGATAATTTAGTTTATTTTTTTCTGTAATTTTAGACTTTATTATTTTTTTGTAATTTTAGATTTATTTATTTTAATTTAATCTTAGGTTTTTTTTAAAGTAGGGTTAGGATTTTTTATTTTAATTTTAACTTAGTATTTTTTTATTTTATGTTAGGAGTGTAAGGTTAGGGGGCTTAGTAATTAAATTAGTTATTTGTGCTGTCGGGGGATGGCGGTTATAGGGGCTAATAGTTTAATTAGGTTTATTGCATTGTTGGGGATGGCGGTTTCGGGGTTAATAGGCTTATTTTATTAGTAGCGATGTGGGGGCCCAGCAGTTTAGGGGTTAATAGGTTTATTATAGTAGTAGCAATGTGGGGGGCAAGCAGTTTAGGGGTTAATAGGTTTATTATAGTAGTAGAGATGTGGGGGGCCGGCGGCATTGATGTCTATGAGGGAAAACGTGCACAAGCACGTCAAATCAGGCCTTGGGTTTTGTGCGGTATGGAGCTTAATGCACCATACCGCACAGCAAAAGAAGGTTTTTCAATAACTTGTAATGGCAGCGCTATGGAGAGTGCGATACAGCTCATTGATTGGTCTGATTGCATTAACAAATCTAAACATGAGCCACATAAATGATCTGGAGCAGGCACTTCAGCTTTCTTACAATAAACACACCTAATAATGGTAGAAAGGTGTTCAGGAGACTCCGCTTCTTGGGTAGATTAAGGGACACAATCCGGCTGCTCCATTAAAGCATGTGGCATAGCTATAAACACTATAACCCCCTTAAAAAGCTCTTAGGGAATAGAACGTGCGGTAACCTGACAAGCGTTAACTTGACACTTGTAAACCAGGGTCCGATGCGCAAAAAAACAAAGCGTGCCAAAAAGCCGATGTGCGCAAAAAAGTAAAGGCTAGATTACGAGTCTTGCGTTATGAGTAAAAAAGCAGCGTTAAGCCTTATAACGCTGCTTTTTCACTACCGCTGCTATTGCGAGTCTTGCCGATTTAGGGGCACCGCACACTTTTTTGGCCTTACCGCAAATCAACGTACGCAATTTCGTATAGTCTTGTTTCAATGGGACTTCCATAGCGCCGATATTACGAGCTTGTCCTGGGAGGCCAAAAAGTGAGCGGTACACCCTATTCCGTCAAGATTCGTACCGCATTTTAAAGTCAGTAGTTACGAGTTTTACACTACAAAGCCGTAGCATAAAACTCATAACTAAAGTGCTAAAAAGTACACTAACACCCATAAACTACCTATTAACCCCTAAACCGAGGCCCTCCCGCATCGCAAACACTAAAATAAAATTATTAACCTCTAATCTGCCGCTCCCGACATCGCCACCACTATAATAAACATATTAACCCCTAAACCGCCACACTCCCGCCTCGCAAACATTAGTTAAATATTATTAACCCCTAATCTGCCGTCCCTAACATCGCTGCCACCTACCTACATTTATTAACCCCTAATCTGCCACCCCCAATGTCGCCACCACTATATTATATTTATTAACCCCTAAAGGCTTAAAGTCTAAGCCTAACCCTAACACCCCCTAACTTAAATATGATTAAAATAAATATAAATAAAAATTACTATCATTAACTAAATAATTCCTATTTAAAACTAAATACTGTACTTACCTATAAAATAAACCCTAAACTAGCTACAATATAACTAATAGTTACATTGTAGCTAGCTTAGGGTTTATTTTTATTTTACAGGCAAGTTTGTATTTATTTTAACTAGGTAGAATAGTTACTAAATAGTTATTAACTATTTAATAACTACCTAGCTAACATAAATACAAATTGACCTGTAAAATAAAACCTAACTTAAGTTACACTAACACCTAACCTAACCCTACAATTAAACAAATTCCCTAAATTAAATACAATGAACTAAATTCAAAACAATTAGCTAAATTACAAAAACAAACACTAAATTACTGAAAATTAAAAACAAATTACAAGATCTTTAAACTTATTACAACTAATCTAATAGCCCTATCAAAATAAAAAAGCCCACCCAAAATAAAAAAAAACCCTAGCCTAAACTAAACTACAAATAGCCCTTAAAAGGGCCTTTTGCGGGGCATTGCCCCAAAGAAATCAGCTCTTTTACCTGTAAAAAAAAAAATACAAACAACCTCCCCAACAGTAAAACCCACCACCCACACAACCAACCCCCCAAATAAAACCCTAACTAAAAAAACCTAAGCTCCCCATTGCCCTGAAAAGGGCCTTTGGATGGCCATTGCCCTTAAAAGGGCATTTAGCTCTATTGCGGCCCAAAGTCCTAACCTAAAAATAAAACCCACCCAATACACCCTTAAAAAATTATAACACTAACCCCCGGTGATCCACTTACCGGGAGAAGTCTTCATCCAAGCAGCAAGATGTCCTCAAGGAAGCCGGCAGAAGTGGTCCTCCAGACGGGCAGAAGTCTTCACCCAGACGGCATCTTCTATCTTCATCCTTCCGACGCGGAGCGACTCCATATTCAAGACATCTGGCACGGAGCATCCCCTTCAATCGACATCTTCTTGCTGAATGAAGGTTCCTTTAAATGACGTCATCCAAGATGGCGTCCCTTAGATTCTGATTGGCTGATAGAATTCTATCAGCCAATCGGAAATAAGGTTGAAAAAAATCCTATTGGCTGATGCAATCAGCCAATAGGATTGAGCTCACATTCTATTGGCTGATTGTTGGCCAAGTAAGTGGGTGTTGTTTTACTTTTAATCCAATAGAAAATTACAAAGGTGTATTTTAACAGGTGTGACACTAGGCACTACAGGCTATGATTATGGCTTCCTAAGCCGAAACACGTAAGCCATCAGTGCCACACCGCTTGCTTGTATATAGCTGTTGCTATATCCTACTGGATGTTGTTATACTGTTTTAACAGTTTTGGAATGAATACATTTGCAAATTTAACGTATGGCGGATCTCTTCGTTTTTTTCTACTGATTTATTACTAGCTGATCCGCCATACACTGAGTTGACTTAGGTGGGTGTGGAGCAGGTGTCTGGTTGCTATTGGAAGAACGTTACCATACATCTTCCATCGAGAATGGGAGGAGCTGAGTGACGTAAACAGACCCACAAGGACGTCAGCCGGACCAGTGAAGTTCCCTGAACACTTGAAGAGGCAGGAAGAGTTTGCCCATGTTCATAAGGAGAGATTACAGAGTCCGGTAAGAAAGGCAATAGGGCCAGTGGATCAGTTATATTCTTCTGGGAAGGAGTTACAATTATTTGCACTCAAGCACTTTATACATATATGCAGATTGTATTGTTTTGCAGTCGTATAGCACCAGACACCTTACTGTTCGTGGACTCTATTCACATAATGTGGTGGCCAATAGAAGTCATTAGTTTGCTATCTGGGACTCATGTGTATGTTTGGGTGTTAGCTGGTTACATCGACACTAAGACATCTTTATCTAAGTCTCCACCTACTAGCTTTAAGTCATGATGGAGGATAATGTGCAACCACATCAGTATTATTCACTCATGCCAATCACAGCAAGAAACACAGACACATCAGACTGTGAAATTATCTTCTCAGAAGATAAAAGTGTCCTAGCAATCAGCACTTTATTTGAGATATGGAGAACCTGTTGCTGAAAGAATCCAAAATTTTATGGGACATATGGACCTTTGAAAAATACAGAACACTAAGGGGATTGAGGATTTTTAAATTCCCTACATTTGATGTGGACACTAATAATAGAGACTTTGTTGAACTATGGAATAATGCACTAACAGAGCGTTCATTGAATTTAATGATGCTCTTTATACAATATAAGAACAAACTATTGGAACAAGTTAGGAGAGAAATAGCAGATTTGCAGTCAGAATTAAACAAACGTAGTACTGCTACAGAGTTTGCTAAATTTGATAGTATTTTAAGGGGCCTAGTGGCCAAGGGCAGAGATAAAATTATGGAAACTAAGCATACTAAAATTGATTATTCCTCTAATGCAATATACATTTGGGGGCCTATCTATCAAGCTCCGAAAGGAGCTTGACAGCCTGTGTTTCTGGTGAGTCCAGAAACATCAGTTATGAAGCAGCGGTCACAAAGACCGCTGCTCCATAACCCTGTCCGCCTGCTCTGAGGAGGCGGACAGGAATCGCAACAATTCAACCCGATCGAGTACGATTGGGTTGATTGACACCCTCTGCTGGCAGCCCATTGGCCGCGAGTCTGCAGGGGGCGGCGTTGCACCAGCAGCTCTTGTGAGCTGCTGGTGCAGTGTTAAATGCTTAGAGCGTATTGCTCTCCACATTCAGCAATGTCTTACGGACCTGATCCGCACTGTCGGATCAGGTCTGCAAGACATTTCTTAAATATGCCTCTTGGAATAGAAAACAAAGAGGCACATATAGACAAATGCAACCAAGGTTTGGGAGAAGGAGAAGGGGTAACAGAAATAACAACAAAAATAGTGGTAATAATAACAAGACCAAAAACGTGACCTTCTCAGGGAGTGATACTGACTATACTACAGATGATACACAGTCAGATAACGAACCAACTAACACTGTTGCAACACAAGGTATACGAAAACATACAAACTCTGATGCCCCACAATACATGAATGCCAATGATCAAGCTCCCCCATCTAAATATGTCTACTCTGCACAATATAGTAATATACAATCCCCAGATATGAGACCTAAAGACACTTAAGTACAACATGCTAATCGAATACCTGCACAATCAAAAGTTAATCAGGTAATGTTGGAGCAGGTTTTTCCCTAAGATCAGGACAACCAGGGGGGAGGGGGCATTGGAGGGAGATTTGCAAATCCCGCTACATCACAGAGCCAGGCCAGGTATCAGTTGAGAACCACGAAACCTCAATCAAAATACAAATGAATGAGCACAATAATGTGATTAATCTCTCATCTTTTCATCTTAGTCCAGATAAAACTATAGTTCTTAGTTTAGGCCTCAGATTTTCCCTATCTAATAACTTTGATGCATTTCAAACTCTAATGGATATTAACAGATTTGTTAGAACTATAACTTTAAGGAATTTTTTCTCTGACTACATAACTAAGACACAAACAGCTTCACAACAGATTCTACCTAATTCTGATCTTACATTTACTGACACCTGTGATACAGTTACCCTGCAACAACTACAGATAGAGTCAAACCATGGAGAAATAGGAGACAGATGTAGGGGTCCTTCCTTCAAGAAAAAAAAATCTACATTCTATCCCATCCATAACAGAGGGCATATCATTGAGACCTTCTATAGCAGATTGGAGAAGGACTTAGCAACATTAAACGATAGAATTACCCACCAAAAGCACAATTTGAGTCTGAATGAGATGAAGGCTATAAAATACAATACTAAACTTGCAATACGGAAAGATGACAAAGGAGGTATGATTGTAGTCATGAATCACGACTCATATGTAGCAGAAGGGCTCAGACAATTAACAAACCCTAAGGAATACTTGGTACTTAAGGGAGACCCTACGTATATCTTTCAGGTAGAACTTAAGAGATATGTTGGATGAGGGATTGGAACATGGGTTTCTTGATGCAGAAACCACAGAGTTCTTCTTACCAGAATATCCCAAGAAGATACCCCTGTTCCATCACTTCCCCAAGGTACACAGATCCCTAGAGAACATTAAGGGATGCCCAATTGTTTGCGGAATCGATTCCTTGTTAGGCAATCTATCAGAATGGGTTGACTATATTTTACAACCTTTAGTAAATCCATTACCTTCACATCTCTGTGACACCAAACATGTTCTCCAAATGATTAAAGAAGTAAAGTGGACAGAGAGATCTAGATGGTTAACTGTAGATGCAGTCTCGTTATACTCTAGTATCCCTCACGACAAGGGACTTGAGGCCATCTGTTTCTTTCTAGAACACTTCACAGACTTTTCAGAGGAATTCCAAATATATATCACTAAGGTAATAGGTTTTTTTGTTAACCCACAATTTCTTTCTGTTTGAAGGGGTGTACTATCTCCAAAGATGTGGAACAGTCATGGGGGCGAAGTTTGCCCCATCCTATGCAAACTTGTTCCTAGGATTTTGGGAATTCCTCCACATCTTTGGAGATGGTAACCCATACAGGCGTCATATATCGCTTTATAAGCGGTACATAGACAATCTGCTGTTCATTTGGACTGGTCCAGAAAGTCAGATTGAACAGTTTGTAGACTATCTAAACAAAAATGACATGGGTCTGGAGTTCACATTTGAGCTTAATGCCGTTTGTATAAATTATTCTTACGCTTGAGGGACAATCTAATGGGTCTATTAAAACAATAGCCTATAGAAACCCCATATCAGGCAATTCTGTCTTATGTGGCACATGTCCCCCAGGCCATAGCAAAATGGGAGTTTATTAGATTAAAACAAAATTGCTCAGCTCCCAATGATTACAAGCTCTCAATGGATCTGGAACACAGGCTTAAACAGAGGAAATATCCTCTGAATGCTATAGCAAATGCTAATAAAAGCCGTGTCAACAAGATCAAGAGACAGCTTATTGGAATCTTATTCCAATGATAGAAACAGCTTCAAAGGGGTGACTTTTGTCACAGGTCATAGTAGTCAGTATTCCAAGATATGTTCCATAATACGTAAACATTTTTCCATCTTGAAGGCAGACAATAGGTTAGTGGAGACAGTTCAGAAGGGTATTAGATGTTCCTACATAAAAGGTCCGACCTTGGGATCTATGTTATCTCCTACCATGCTCCCTAATAAAGAGCAAGCAAATAGCTCATGGTTGAGACACCTGGACATGTTCATATGTGGCAAACTTCATAGAAAAGTATCCAGCACTACAAACCCAGAAGGTGAACAATCATAAGTAACTGCCAAACTTGTAATTACCAATAAGATACAGCAAACAGAAAGTCCTCCTTCAAATCTTCAATTTTATTGTTTCATAACAGGAACAGACAAAAAACCACCATGTTCAAATGTGGACATTCAAAATGTAAGCCATGTGAATATGTTAAGATTACTACCACCTTTTCCAGTTTTGTTACTCAAAAGGTATACAATATAGGATAATGTATGAATTGCACCACAAAATATGTGGTTTATCTCACTGAGTGTGCCCAGTGTAAAATCCAGTATGTCGGGCTCACCTCCAGGGACATAAATACTAGAATAAGGGAACATTTTTCCTCATTCAAAACGACAAGGTCAACAACTCCGATTATTCAACATTTTGGTATCTTTCACAAAGGAGATATTAATTCCTTCTCATGGTGTGCTATTGAAAAAAATCTGTAAACCCAAAAAGGGAAGGGGATATCGACCGAATCCTAGCAAAAAGGGAGGCATACTGGATTTTTTACACTGTGCACAAGGATACCCAGGGGTCTAAACTCCAAATACGATGTCATGAATATATAGGAATAGTATTGTTCTCTTTTACTATGTCTCTAAGGCCTGTCAGATTGTTTCCATTTCACTAAGTAATCTCACATGGTATATATTGTTCCCTTAGAGTAGTACCATGCAGTGACTTACTATTTATAGTAGCCCTATAAGAAACTGGGTTCCATTTGTTCAATGGTATTAGTAGCCTTTAATTATAAGAAATGTTCTTGTAGGTATTCTTTATAAGCAAAGAGCGTTTCAGGGAATTTGATATTTATCCCTGATGCCTTGATTCCTATCATGGGTTAGCTTTTGGAGACACACATAGTACACTTTAAGTGAGTCAAATTCTCTATATATTTAACACTGAGGCATTAGGTGTTAATATATCAAGCTCTCATTATCCCATACCTTCACTAGTTTACTCATAGATTTACTCACAAATATGATACAGGTTCATCATATTTACATAGTAATCTCATACATTGATTGTAGACATATTTTAAGCCCTATATGTGTTACATATTTTATGTAGGGATTATTATCATTAGCAAAGGCTTCCACTCTTCTAATCAATTCTATGGTCGCTGATCAGATATGTAATATAAGGCTATGAAAGGACCTGTTACTACATTTAGGAATTTGTCTCCTATATGATATGGTATATTATGTATGTCATTATATCCGTACAAGTAGCATCTTCTACTTTAAGCCCCATATGCGCTATGCAGTCACTTGTAGTAAATACTTCTGTCATTTAGGTGAGTGATTATTTCTTGCCATGTAATCCTTCTGGCCAATCCCTGAGATGCTGTATATTGACATTGTCTCTAACATACAGTTAAGTATTTTGCAGCAGCTCCACACCCCTCTGAGGAAGCGTTTTTTGTGAAACGTACGTCAGGGGTCCTCTGGGATAAGCTTTGTCTTTCCCTTTTCTTTTAACTTGCTCACCTTCGTTGGTCTGGTACAATGCAGCTTTAATAATTTGTAAACATTTAAATTTAAACTAGCCCTCGGATTGTAAGGGCTTAGCTTATAACTATAATTTTTGCTGCTAGATACCTTTGATACTGATTTCAGACTAATTTAAAAATCTCAGCTCAACCTAGGTGGAGTGTTTTTAATTTTTAGCCTCTGCTAAATGTATGTGTGGTTAAATTTTGATTTAATAAACTTTAGTGTATGAATGAAAAAAAACATTTTTTCTAAATAAAAAATATTCAGCTCTGATTCAGCAAGGGCAGTGGTGGAAATTTTCCTCACAGATTTAAGTTACCTACTCTTACTTGTAAGTCTATTTACAATTATTTATTAGTTGTATCTTGCCCTTAACTCTAAATCTGTGGCAGGAGGTATCAGTGTTTAGGAGATTATAAAACTCAAATTGGGCTATCTGCCCTTAACCACTGAATCTCTTGTATATAATATACTCTGCCCTACCCCCACCCTCTCTCACTTTAAATTGTTCCAAACAAGGAGAATATACCCAGACTCTTACTCTGGGTTTAGCCTTTTTCTAGGGGGTTTTACACTAATTATGAATATTCAAGGCGATATAGCTAATCGCCAGCAAAAAAGGTTACAGGAACTAAATTCATTGTTCAATACAACCAATAGTGATAACATACAAATTAATGAAGAAGAGTTGAATAATGTACTGTGCAAACTACATCAGACTTTACATAAGCAGTCTAAAAGGTGGTGGAACTGGCACTTTTTCGAAAAATATGCCGAAAAAAACCTAATACCCAGGGGTTTAAGAATGAAAGTGTTCCCTGCTTTCACTTTAAACAATGAAGATCTAGTAAAACAATGGGAAACTGCATTAACTGAATGTTCGCTTAAATTAATCCAAATTCTAATAAAACATGACAAACTAGAGCTCACCAAACTAGACACTGAAATAGAGGAATACAACACCCAGTTGTCAAAATTTGAAGAAAAATTTGATTACAAAGCAAAATATGAAAAATATCAACATGAGCTAGACAAATTAGAAATGGAAGTAGTAGCGAATAAAAAACAGAAACTCCAAAGAGACATTGAAGATTTCCAAAATCAGAGAATATATCGTTGGCGCAGTAACCATACATCTAGACATAGATCCAACAGATATATAGTACAGCAATCTGACAGTAGTGCTGAGAGTGAATCTGATATCTCTGACAATGAAGTAGAGATAGGTAATTCTAACCAACACACCAATCAGAGAGGCAATAGCACTGACAATGTCTCTCAATCCACCAGACCCAAGACACATAGTGCAGCACAGTCACTAAATACATCTTCCTCTTCTTTTTTAGCCCAAACCCCACACAATCCAACTCCTCCTACATCGCAGACCAATCACACAATACCCAATTCACGGGGGAACAAAAGGAAATTTACTGGTCCAACACGTCAATCCACCAGGAGGAGGGAACTGAGTCCCTTCTCCAAAATCAGGATGACAAACTAAGGGTCATCAATCTATCAGATCACACACTGAATCAAGATCATATAGATGTACTATCCAAGGGATTATCTTTTTGTCCAGTTAATTCTCTCAATAAGTTTGAATTAATAAAAGACATACATTTATTTTCACGCAAGCTGATGCTGAAAAAAATATATGCCTATAATCCCAATGTATTAGACGCAGGAGATCTAAGTACAGTTGAACTATTAGAACAACTCAGTGATGAGAATATGATTAACACCAATGATGTTACCCCACCTGATTCTAGTACATGGAAATCCACACTGAAACCTAAATCCAAATATGTTCCCTCTATGTCAAATTCGCCTGAAATTCAGGTATTCTGTAAAATGGTCTGTAATCAAATTGAACAATTGCCAGTTATTCGAAAGAATCACAATCTGACAACATCAGAATTTAAAGCTCTGAATGAGATTGAATCTTGGAAAGATATCACTATAAAACCGTCCGACAAGGGTGGGAATGTGGTATTGTGGCCATCTAAAATGTATATAGATGAAGCCTCTAGACAGCTATCTAATTCTACTTGCTACAAACAATTAATCTTTAATCCTCAAAGCTCATATTTGACACAATACAATAACCTAGTCAAACAAGCCTGGACAGATAATATCATTACAAATACTGAGAAAAAGTACTTAACCATAGATCATCCTAAAGTCGCTACATTATATTTCTTACCAAAGGTGCACAAGAACTCCCAAATACCCCCTGGCAGACCTATCGTTTCTGGGAACGAAAACCTAACAGAAAATGCCAGCAGATATGTCGATCAAAGACTAAGAGAGTACCTAACTACGTTACCTTCATACGTCCGTGATACTATGGAGGTACTACAAATACTACAAAATATACAGCTTTCTGATGACATGTGGCTTGTCACTGCAGATGTGGAGTCACTCTACACAAATATTAGACACACAGATGGAATAGCAGCCATCAAGTATTTTCTGTCATCTAATACAAATGACAATGAAGATCACAATAATTTTGTAATCCAACTACTGCAGTTTGTCTTAACACACAATTTTTTTACCTTCAACGATAGGTACTACTTACAGACGCAGGGTACCGCAATGGGTACGGCCTGCGCACCTACATATGCCAACCTGTTCTTGGGGCATTGGGAGCTCTTTAATGTTTTTTCGACTGAATTACAACATCATACTGATCGTATCCCGCTATGGATAAGATATATAGATGATGTCTTATTCATATGGCAAGGAACATCTCAGGAATTAGATCAATTTATGACCAAAATAAATATGAATAACAAAAACATCAAATTAACATACTCAGCCGATCAACACAAAATTTCCTTTCTGGATATAACTATATTCAAGAAAGAAGATGGTTACATTAACACCACTATTTACCGAAAAGAAACAGCGACTAACACTCTATTACATAGATCTAGCGCCCATCCACCATGCACCCTTAAGGCTATCCCCTTTGGGGAATTTCTGCGCCTAAGACGTAACTGTTCCAGTACTGATATATATCTCACAGAAAGTAAAACTCTAATGGACAGACTTATGGCACGAGGCTATAGCAAAAAAGCAGTCAAACGAGCCAAATATAAGGCCCTGAATATCTATAGAGAAAATTTACTCATTCCCAAGGTCAAAAATACTAGTGAGTCTAATCCAAGACTAATCACCACATACAACCCACAAATGCCAGAAATAACTAAAATAATCAACCAACACTGGAAAATTCTGCAAAATGATCCTTCTCTGAAAGAAAGTATCGGTGACAGAATCTCAATTGGGTACAAAAGACCCACAAATCTCAGGGATAGACTCGTCTCTAGCCATTATGTAAGAGCTTTCAAGAAAAAGGACACTGACCCAGGGATGTATCCCTGTGGGACCTGCTCCGCATGCCCATACGTATTGAAGTCTAAAACCATTCAAGATAAAGATGGCCATTTATATAATCTAGCCTCCCATTTCTCCTGCAGAACTATTGCGGTTGTATATGCTCTCTTTTGCCAATGCAAAATGATCTATGTTGGCATGACAACCCGGGAGATCAGGGTACGTATCCTTGAACACGCTAACAACATAAAAAATGCCAATAAGGATGAAGCTCGTGGCAAAAAGCTAACATCAGTCGCAAAACACTTTCAAATACATCACAAGTGTTCCACTAGCAATCTGAAATATATGGTCATTCAAAAAGCCTCATTAGGAATACGAGGAGGCAATCTGGAGAAAACACTACTCAAACTTGAATGCAAATGGATCTACCGTCTAAATTCTGTAAAACCGAATGGCATGAATGATTTCAATAATTATTTTGTATATCTGTAAGTGAAATAATGTATCACTTATATCAATAATTGTTGTGTCCTATCACTTATTATAATCCATGGCTCACTCCACGACTCACTCTCATTGATCAAAAACTCATCACACTACCCAAATTCTAAGGTCATTATACTTTGACCTATTTATTTAATTCACAACATTGTATACACGTCAACCTATACACTTTGTATAAGCAAAACCCATCTAGTCAATATATATACACTGAATTAGGTATGTCTCACATTTGTCCCCCTTTTTGGTCACTCTCAATATGCTATATTATTTTTTAGCACGCAAGAGCACCCTGTACACACCTAAGTTTTTATTTTTTATTTTTTTCACTTTTATTTTTATCACAATACTTCACTTATTAATGATAAAGTGATCTGACCAGTAATTTTTATACAAAATTAGCATCCGCAGCAATGAGAACAATCATGCCTTAACAAAATCCAGCATATTATTCATTTTCAGCACATTGAAAATATACCTAAGTATGAAAGCAATATGAACTAAAGGCTATCCCTCACACATATGCTCTAAAAAAGAGGTATCCTATCATATTTGTGCTTTAAATAATACTGACATCTCCAAAAATTATCCTTGGCATCTGTGTACCTCTCAATAAACAGTGTTACCTTTCACGTAACTCTTCCTTTTAGAATCTGATATAGGAAGAATTAAGTGTATAAGCAGTTTACCAATATGATAGTGAATGAATGGTTTTCGCGTAGATAAATCTTATCCTTTCACATTACCCACATAAGCAAACAGCTAAAATAAAATTTGTATAAGCAGTTAAAATAAAATGTGAGCAGCTAAAATAAAATGTGCATAAGCAGTGTATAAGCAGTTTACCCATAAGATACTGAATGAATGGCTTTCGCGTAGATAAATCTTATCCTTTCGCAAACAGCTAAAATAAAATAAAATCTAACCGTTTATAATACACGATCAGACTTGCCAATGACTACCCCACGCTTTAGATCGATGTGTCAGATATTTAGCTAAGTCCAACAGCGTAACATATGTTAAATGTGAACATCCAATAAGACTGTTACCACATAAGTAAATATAAACAAACACGCCCACTCTAGATGTAACACTGATGTTAGCCTATAAGCAGCTCACTCATATAGATTGAATAAATGACACTGAGCAGATCTATCATACCCCTCAATATTAACGACTGCAGCAAGCTGCTGACCAATATTAAAAGGGGTAAGACGGAACGCCGACTCACATTATTAAGCACTTATATGTACTAATCACTTTATCTGGGTGTGAATAAAACGGACAGCAACTTTGCTAAACAGCAGTCTCCAGGTACAACGTTTATGTGAAAGGGATATATTAATACGATCTATCTACCTACGATAACCGGTCATATCTGATAAGGGACTGCGTTATACTTTCCATCGATATGCCTGACATTTAGCTAAACATATTAGCGTAACATATGGTCGATGTAATCACCCAATGAGATCTGTCCAACAATTGTCAATATAAACAAAAACGCCCATTCCAGACGTAGCATGACGTTTAGAACCACTACCCCTCATTGTATCCTATCAGCAGTCACGTTGGTGACTGACATTCATATGAGCCAATTAAAATGTAACTTTGGCAATTATGGAACATCCACTCAAACATCGGAGGAGAGTCTTAATGACTCATAAATATAGCATTTTGCAGCAGCTCCACACCCCTCTGAGGAAGCGTTTTTTGTGAAACGTACGTCAGGGGTCCTCTGGGATAAGCTTTGTCTTTCCCTTTTCTTTTAACTTGCTCACCTTCGTTGGTCTGGTACAATGCAGCTTTAATAATTTGTAAAAATTTAAATTTAAACTAGCCCTCGGATTGTAAGGGCTTAGCTTATAACTATAATTTTTGCTGCTAGATACCTTTGATACTGATTTCAGACTAATTTAAAAATCTCAGCTCAACCTAGGTGGAGTGTTTTTAATTTTTAGCCTCTGCTAAATGTATGTGTGGTTAAATTTTGATTTAATAAACTTTAGTGTATGAATGAAAAAAAACATTTTTTCTGAATAAAAAATATTCAGCTCTGATTCAGCAAGGGCAGTGGTGGAAATTTTCCTCACAGATTTAAGTTACCTACTCTTACTTGTAAGTCTATTTACAATTATTTATTAGTTGTATCTTGCCCTTAACTCTAAATCTGTGGCAGGAGGTATCAGTGTTTAGGAGATTATAAAACTCAAATTGGGCTATCTGCCCTTAACCACTGAATCTCTTGTATATAATATACTCTGCCCTACCCCCACCCTCTCTCACTTTAATATATCAAGCTCTCATTATCCCATACCTTCACTAGTTTACTCATAGATTTACTCACAAATATGATACAGGTTCATCATATTTACATAGTAATCTCATACATTGATTGTAGACATATTTTAAGCCCTATATGTGTTACATATTTTATGTAGGGATTATTATCATTAGCAAAGGCTTCCACTCTTCTAATCAATTCTATGGTCGCTGATCAGATATGTAATATAAGGCTATGAAAGGACCTGTTACTACATTTAGGAATTTGTCTCCTATATGATATGGTATATTATGTATGTCATTATATCCGTACAAGTAGCATCTTCTACTTTAAGCCCCATATGCGCTATGCAGTCACTTGTAGTAAATACTTCTGTCATTTAGGTGAGTGATTATTTCTTGCCATGTAATCCTTCTGGCCAATCCCTGAGATGCTGTATATTGACATTGTCTCTAACATACAGTTAAGTGTGTTTCTTTTTATGCTAATTTGTCCGTGTTCACATGGGGTTAATATTGAGTGTAACATAAGTGGTCAAGTAAGTGGGTGTTGTTTTACTTTAAATCCAATAGAAAATTACTAAAGTGTATTTTAACAGGTGTGGCACTAGGCACTACAGGCTATGATTACGGCTTCCTAAGCCGAAACACGTAAGCCATCAGTGCAACACTGCTTGCTTGTATATAGCTGTTGCTATATCCTCCTGGATGTTGTTATCCTGTTTTAACAGTTTTGGAATTAATAAATTTGGAATTTTAACGTATGGCAGATCTCTTTGTTTTTTTCTACTTCTTATACATACACACAGACATAAATGTGCACACATGTATACACATACATATGCATGCTTATATGTACACACACTGACATAAATACACACACGTGCATACATATGCATGCTTATACATAATACATATACACACATATACATACTTACATGTACCCACACATTTCTACATTATTTTTGTAGTTGTCATTACAAACTTAGTAACACAGCCCATATATAAATAACACAGCCCATATATAAAATGTTCTTACATTCAGTTTATGATGAAATAAACAGCAGATACTCTCTTTACAACACACAGATTATACGTGCAGCTAATTTTACTACAGATTATGTTAACTTTAGGAAATATACATTTGATATTAAATAACAGCTAGAAGCTTAAATAACATATAAACTTTTGTTTAAAAAAAAAAAATTGAAGGAATAAGCACCCAGGTATTATACTAAGAGTATAAAAATGCAGCAGTCTTGTGTCATCTTGTAAAGTGCTTGTGGGGTCCGGATGAATTTATCAGGTGTAAGACTTTTCACTTAGGTAATAATTTCCTGTAAAATCAAGTGCTATGTTCTGCCAGAAGAGGAGTGAGTTATTAAACTTACCATAGGGAAAATGAAGATTTCCCCCAACCTCCAGCTTTTATGTCATACTCTATAAAGACGGCTCTTGCTGAAATGATCTGATATGGCTTGATGAGAGGTAAACGGTAAATCATGTCTAACTGCAGTATTGTCTGTCTCACAATAAATTAACATACTAGGTGAGTGTGAGCCAAATTCTGGATGCATTAATGAGCCATAATAGGCAAAAAAATTACAGTGATGATGATTGGCTCAGCTGCAGTTCTCTGCAGCTCACTAGGTGGTACTTTACCTATGTGTTTAACCCAATTAGTAGGTGTAATACATACCTTCTTACTGGAGTAGACAGGACTAACCACTGTCAATGTGTTAGCGATTTGCAGTGTTTTACAGTTAGAGCACAGGAAGTGTAATATAAATGTACTGCAGTGTTTTACAGTTAGTGCGCAGGAAGTGTAATATAAATGTACTGCAGGAAGTGTAATATTAATTTACTATACTGTTTTACCGTTAGCGTGCAGGAAGTGTAATATAAATGTACTGCAGTGTTTTACAGTTAGCGTGCAGGAAGTGTAATATAAATGTACTGTACTGTTTTACCGTTAGCGTGCAGGAAGTGTAATATAAATGTACTGCAGTGTTTTACAGTTAGTGTGCAGGAAGTGTAATATAAATGTACTGTAGTGTTTTACAGTTAGCGTGCAGGAAGTGTAATATAAATGCACTGCAGGAAGTGTAATATAAATGTACTGTACTGTTTTAAAGTTAGTGCGCAGGAAGTGTAATATAAATGTACTGCAGTGTTTTCCAGTTAGGGCACAGGAAATGTAATATAAATGTACTGCAGTGTTTTCCAGTTAGTGTGCAGGGAGTGTAATATAAATGTACTGTAGTGTTTTACAGTTAGCGTGCAGCGAGTGTAATATAAATGTACTGTAGTGTTTTACAGTTAGCGTGCAGGAAGTGTAATATAAATGTACTGTACTGTTTTACCGTTAGTGCGCAGGAAGTGTAATATAAATGTACTGAAGTGTTTTACAGTTAGCGTGCAGGAAGTATAATATAAATGTACTGCTGTGTTCAACGTTAGCGCGCAGGAAGTGTAATATAAATGTACTGCAGGAAGTGTAATATAAATGTACTGCAGGAAATGTAATATAAGTGTACTGCAGTGTTTTACAGTTAGCGCGCAGGAAGTGTAATATAAATGTACTGCAGTGTTTTACAGTTAGCGTGCAGGAAGTATAATATAAATGTACTGCTGTGTTTTACGTTAGCGCGCAGGAAGTGTAATATAAATGTACTGCAGGAAGTGTAATATAAGTGTACTGCAGTGTTTTACAGTTAGCGCGCAGGAAGTGTAATATAAATGTACTGCAGTGTTTTATAGTTAGCGTGCAGGAAGTATAATATAAATGTACTGCAGTGTTTTACAGTCAGCGTGCTGGAAGTGTAATATAAATGTACTACAGTGTTTTACAGTTAGTGCACAGGAAGTGTAATATAAATGTACTGCAGTGTTTTACAGTTAGTGCGCAGGAAATGTAATATAAATGTACTGCAGTGTTTTACAGTTAGTGCGCAGGAAGTGTAATATAAATGTACTGCAGTGTTTTACCGTTAGTGCGCAGGAAATGTAATATAAATGTACTGTAGTGTTTTATCGTTAGTGCGCAGGAAGTGTAATATAAATGTACTGCAGTGTTTTACAGTTAGCGTGCAGGAAGTGTAATAAAAATGTACTGCAGTGTTTTACAGTTAGTGCTCAGGAAGTGTAATATTTATGTACTGCAGGAAGTGTAATATAAATGTACTGCAGTGTTTTACCGTTAGTGCACAGGAAGTGTAATATAAATGTACTGCAGTGTTTTACAGTTAGCGTGCAGGAAGTATAATATAAATGTACTGCAGTGTTTTACCGTTAGTGCGCAGGAAGTGTAATATAAATGTACTGCAGTGTTTTACAGTTAGCGTGCAGGAAGCGTAATATAAATGTACTGCAGTGTTTTACAGTTAGTGGGCAGGAAGTGCAATATAAATGTACTTCAGTGTTTTACAGTTAGTGCGCAGGAAGTGTAATATAAATGTACTGCAGTGTTTTATAGTTAGCGTGCAGGAAGTATAATATAAATGTACTGCAGTGTTTTACAGTCAGCGTGTGGGAAGCGTAATATAAATGTACTGCAGTGTTTTACAGTTAGTGCGCAGGAAGTGCAATATAAATGTACTTCAGTGTTTAACAGTTAGTGCGCAGGAAGTGTAATATAAATGTACTGCAGTGTTTTATAGTTAGCGTGCAGGAAGTATAATATAAATGTACTGCAGTGTTTCACAGTCAGCGTGTGGGAAGCGTAATATAAATGTACTGCAGTGTTTTACAGTTAGTGCGCAGGAAATGTAATATAAATGTACTGTAGTGTTTTACCGTTAGTGCACAGGAAATGTAATATAAATGTACTGTAGTGTTTTACAGTTAGTGCGCAGGAAGTGTAATATAAATGTACTGTAGTGTTTTACCGTTAGTGCCATGGAAATCTAATATAAATGTACTGCAGTGTTTTAAAGTTAGTGCGCAGGAAGTTTAATACAAAATGTACTGTAGCGTTTTACCGTTAGTGCGCATGAAATGTAATATAAATGTACTGCAGAGTTTTACAGTTAGCTTGCAGGAAGTGTAATATAAATGTACTGCAGTGTTTTACAGTTAGTGCGCAGGAAGTGTAATATAAATGTACTGCAGGAAGTGTAATATAAATGTACTGCAGTGTTTTATAGTTAGCGTGCAGGAAGTATAATATAAATGTACTGCAGTGTTTTACAGTCAGCGCTCGTGAAGTGTAATATAAATGTACTGCAGTGTTTTACAGTCAGCGTGCGGGAAGTGTAATATAAATGTACTGCAGTGTTTAACAGTTAGTGTGCAGAAAGTATAATATAAATGTACTGCAGTGTGTTACCATTAGTGCGCAGGAAGTGTAATATAAATGTACTGCAGTGTTTTACAGTTAGCATGCAAGAAGCGTAATATAAATGTACTGCAGTGTTTTACAGTTAGTGCACAGGAAGTATAATATAAATGTACTGAAGTGTTTTACAGTTAGTGCACAGGAAGTGTAATATAAATGTACTGCAGTGTTTTACAGTTAGTGCTCAGGAAATGTAATATAAATGTACTGTAGTGTTATACTGCTAGTGCGCAGGAAATGTAATATAAATGTACTGTAGTGTTTTTCAGTTAGTGCGCAGGAAATGTAATATAAATGTACTGCAGGAAGTGTAATGTAAATGTACTGCAGTGTTTTACCGTAAGCATGCAGAAAGTGTAATATAAATGTACTGTAATGTTTTACAGTTAGATCACAGGAAGTGTAATATAAATGTACTGCAGTGTTTTACAGTTAGCATGCAGGAAGTATAATATAAATGTACTGTAGTGTTTTACCGTAGTGCGCAGGAAGTGTAACATAAATGCACTGCAGTGTTTTACAGTTAGTGTGCAGGAAGTGTAATATAAATGTACTGCAGTTTTTTACAGTTAGCGCACAGGAAGTGTAATATGCATGTACTGCAGTGTTTTACAGTTAGCATGCAGGAAGTGTAATATAAATGTACTGCAGTGTTTTACAGTTAGCGTGCAGGAAGTTTAATATAAATGTACTGCAGTGTTTTACAGTTAGTGCGCAGGAAGTGTAATATAAATGTACTGCAGGAAGTGTAATATAAATGTACTGCAATGTTTTACCGTTAGTGCGCAGGAAGTGTAATATAAATGTTCTGCAGGAAGTATAATATAAATTTAATGCAGTGTTTTACAGTTAGAGCACAGACAGTGTAATATAAATGTACTGCAGTGTTTTACAGTTAGAGCAAAGGTAGTGTAATATAAATGTACTGCAGTGTTTTACAGTTAGCGCACAAGAAGTGTAATATACATGTACTGCAGTGTTTTACAGTTAGCATGCAGGAAGTGTAATATAAATGTACTGCAGTGTTTTACAGTTAGCGTGCAGGAAGTGTAATATAAATGTACTGCAGGAAGTGTAATATAAATGTACTGCAATGTTTTACCGTTAGTGCGCAGGAAGTGTAATATAAATGTTCTGCAGGAAGTATAATATAAATGTAATGCAGTGTTTTACAGTTAGAGCACAGGCAGTGTAATATAAATGTACTATGGTGTTTTACAGTTAGAGCAAAGGTAGTGTAATATAAATGTACTGCAGTGTTTTACAGTTAGTGCGCAGGAAGTGTAATGTAAATGTACTGTAGTGTTTTACAGTTAGTGCGCAGGAAATGTAATATAAATGTACTGTAGTGTTTTACCGTTAGTGCACAGGAAGTGTAATATAAATGTACTGCAGTGTTTTACCGTTAGTGCGCAGGAAATCTAATATAAATGTACTGCAGTGTTTTACCGTCAGCGTGCTGGAAGTGTAATATAAATGTACTGCAGTGTTTTACAGTTAGTGCACAGGAAGTGTAATATAAATGTACTGTAGTGTTTTACAGTTAGCGTGCAGGAAGTGTAATATAAATGCACTGCAGGAAGTGTAATATAAATGTACTGTACTGTTTTAAAGTTAGTGCGCAGGAAGTGTAATATAAATGTACTGCAGTGTTTTCCAGTTAGGGCACAGGAAATGTAATATAAATGTACTGCAGTGTTTTCCAGTTAGTGTGCAGGGAGTGTAATATAAATGTACTGTAGTGTTTTACAGTTAGCGTGCAGCGAGTGTAATATAAATGTACTGTAGTGTTTTACAGTTAGCGTGCAGGAAGTGTAATATAAATGTACTGTACTGTTTTACCGTTAGTGCGCAGGAAGTGTAATATAAATGTACTGAAGTGTTTTACAGTTAGCGTGCAGGAAGTATAATATAAATGTACTGCTGTGTTCAACGTTAGCGCGCAGGAAGTGTAATATAAATGTACTGCAGGAAGTGTAATATAAGTGTACTGCAGTGTTTTACAGTTAGCGCGCAGGAAGTGTAATATAAATGTACTGCAGTGTTTTACAGTTAGCGTGCAGGAAGTATAATATAAATGTACTGCTGTGTTTTACGTTAGCGCGCAGGAAGTGTAATATAAATGTACTGCAGGAAGTGTAATATAAGTGTACTGCAGTGTTTTACAGTTAGCGCGCAGGAAGTGTAATATAAATGTACTGCAATGTTTTATAGTTAGCGTGCAGGAAGTATAATATAAATGTACTGCAGTGTTTTACAGTCAGCGTGCTGGAAGTGTAATATAAATGTACTACAGTGTTTTACAGTTAGTGCACAGGAAGTGTAATATAAATGTACTGCAGTGTTTTACAGTTAGTGCGCAGGAAATGTAATATAAATGTACTGCAGTGTTTTACAGTTAGTGCGCAGGAAGTGTAATATAAATGTACTGCAGTGTTTTACCGTTAGTGCGCAGGAAATGTAATATAAATGTACTGTAGTGTTTTATCGTTAGTGCACAGGAAGTGTAATATAAATGTACTGCAGTGTTTTACAGTTAGCGTGCAGGAAGTGTAATAAAAATGTACTGCAGTGTTTTACAGTTAGTGCTCAGGAAGTGTAATATAAATGTACTGCAGGAAGTGTAATATAAATGTACTGCAGTGTTTTACCGTTAGTGCACAGGAAGTGTAATATAAATGTACTGCAGTGTTTTACAGTTAGCGTGCAGGAAGTATAATATAAATGTACTGCAGTGTTTTACCGTTAGTGCGCAGGAAGTGTAATATAAATGTACTGCAGTGTTTTACAGTTAGCGTGCAGGAAGCGTAATATAAATGTACTGCAGTGTTTTACAGTTAGTGGGCAGGAAGTGCAATATAAATGTACTTCAGTGTTTTACAGTTAGTGCGCAGGAAGTGTAATATAAATGTACTGCAGTGTTTTATAGTTAGCGTGCAGGAAGTATAATATAAATGTACTGCAGTGTTTTACAGTCAGCGTGTGGGAAGCGTAATATAAATGTACTGCAGTGTTTTACAGTTAGTGCGCAGGAAGTGCAATATAAATGTACTTCAGTGTTTAACAGTTAGTGCGCAGGAAGTGTAATATAAATGTACTGCAGTGTTTTATAGTTAGCGTGCAGGAAGTATAATATAAATGTACTGCAGTGTTTCACAGTCAGCGTGTGGGAAGCGTAATATAAATGTACTGCAGTGTTTTACAGTTAGTGCGCAGGAAATGTAATATAAATGTACTGTAGTGTTTTACCGTTAGTGCACAGGAAATGTAATATAAATGTACTGTAGTGTTTTACAGTTAGTGCGCAGGAAGTGTAATATAAATGTACTGTAGTGTTTTACCGTTAGTGCGCTGGAAATCTAATATAAATGTACTGCAGTGTTTTAAAGTTAGTGCGCAGGAAGTTTAATACAAATGTACTGTAGCGTTTTACCGTTAGTGCGCATGAAATGTAATATAAATGTACTGCAGAGTTTTACAGTTAGCTTGCAGGAAGTGTAATATAAATGTACTGCAGTGTTTTACAGTTAGTGCGCAGGAAGTGTAATATAAATGTACTGCAGGAAGTGTAATATAAATGTACTGCAGTGTTTTATAGTTAGCGTGCAGGAAGTATAATATAAATGTACTGCAGTGTTTTACAGTCAGCGCTCGTGAAGTGTAATATAAATGTACTGCAGTGTTTTACAGTCAGCGTGCGGGAAGTGTAATATAAATGTACTGCAGTGTTTAACAGTTAGTGTGCAGAAAGTATAATATAAATGTACTGCAGTGTGTTACCATTAGTGCGCAGGAAGTGTAATATAAATGTACTGCAGTGTTTTACAGTTAGCATGCAAGAAGCGTAATATAAATGTACTGCAGTGTTTTACAGTTAGTGCACAGGAAGTATAATATAAATGTACTGAAGTGTTTTACAGTTAGTGCACAGGAAGTGTAATATAAATGTACTGCAGTGTTTTACAGTTAGTGCTCAGGAAATGTAATATAAATGTACTGTAGTGTTATACTGCTAGTGCGCAGGAAATGTAATATAAATGTACTGTAGTGTTTTTCAGTTAGTGCGCAGGAAATGTAATATAAATGTACTGCAGGAAGTGTAATGTAAATGTACTGCAGTGTTTTACCGTAAGCATGCAGAAAGTGTAATATAAATGTACTGTAATGTTTTACAGTTAGATCACAGGAAGTGTAATATAAATGTACTGCAGTGTTTTACAGTTAGCATGCAGGAAGTATAATATAAATGTACTGTAGTGTTTTACCGTAGTGCGCAGGAAGTGTAACATAAATGCACTGCAGTGTTTTACAGTTAGTGTGCAGGAAGTGTAATATAAATGTACTGCAGTTTTTTACAGTTAGCGCACAGGAAGTGTAATATGCATGTACTGCAGTGTTTTACAGTTAGCATGCAGGAAGTGTAATATAAATGTACTGCAGTGTTTTACAGTTAGCGTGCAGGAAGTTTAATATAAATGTACTGCAGTGTTTTACAGTTAGTGCGCAGGAAGTGTAATATAAATGTACTGCAGGAAGTGTAATATAAATGTACTGCAATGTTTTACCGTTAGTGCGCAGGAAGTGTAATATAAATGTTCTGCAGGAAGTATAATATAAATTTAATGCAGTGTTTTACAGTTAGAGCACAGACAGTGTAATATAAATGTACTGCAGTGTTTTACAGTTAGAGCAAAGGTAGTGTAATATAAATGTACTGCAGTGTTTTACAGTTAGCGCACAAGAAGTGTAATATACATGTACTGCAGTGTTTTACAGTTAGCATGCAGGAAGTGTAATATAAATGTACTGCAGTGTTTTACAGTTAGCGTGCAGGAAGTGTAATATAAATGTACTGCAGGAAGTGTAATATAAATGTACTGCAATGTTTTACCGTTAGTGCGCAGGAAGTGTAATATAAATGTTCTGCAGGAAGTATAATATAAATGTAATGCAGTGTTTTACAGTTAGAGCACAGGAAGTGTAATATAAATGTACTATGGTGTTTTACAGTTAGAGCAAAGGTAGTGTAATATAAATGTACTGCAGTGTTTTACAGTTAGTGCGCAGGAAGTGTAATGTAAATGTACTGTAGTGTTTTACAGTTAGTGCGCAGGAAATGTAATATAAATGTACTGTAGTGTTTTACCGTTAGGGCACAGGAAGTGTAATATAAATGTACTGCAGTGTTTTACCGTTAGTGCGCAGGAAATCTAATATAAATGTACTGCAGTGTTTTACCGTCAGCGTGCTGGAAGTGTAATATAAATGTACTGCAGTGTTTTACAGTTAGTGCACAGGAAGTGTAATATAAATGTACTGCAGTGTTTTACAGTTAGTGCGCAGGAAATGTAATATAAATGTACTGTAGTGTTTTATCGTTAGTGCGCAGGAAGTGTAATATAAATGTACTGCAGTGTTTTACAGTTAGCGTGCAGGAAGTGTAATAAAAATGTACTGCAGTGTTTTACAGTTAGTGCGCAGGAAGTGTAATATAAATGTACTGTAGTGTTTTACCGTTAGTGCGCAGGAAATGTAATATGAATGTACTGCAGTGTTTTATCGTTAGTGCGCAGGAAGTGTAATATAAATGTACTGCAGTGTTTTACAGTTAGCGTGCAGGAAGTGTAATAAAAATGTACTGCAGTGTTTTACCGTTAGTGCACAGGAAGTGTAATATAAATGTACTGCAGTGTTTTACAGTTAGCGTGCAGGAAGTATAATATAAATGTACTGCAGTGTTTTACCGTTAGTGCGCAGGAAGTGTAATATAAATGTACTGCAGTGTTTTACAGTTAGCGTGCAGGAAGCGTAATATAAATGTACTGCAGTGTTTTACAGTTAGTGGGCAGGAAGTGCAATATAAATGTACAGCAGTGTTTTACAGTTAATGCGCAGGAAGTGTAATATAAATGTACTGCAGTGTTTTATAGTTAGCGTGCAGGAAGTATAATATAAATGTACTGCAGTGTTTTACAGTCAGCGTGTGGGAAGCGTAATATAAATGTACTGCAGTGTTTTACAGTTAGTGCACAGGAAATGTAATATAAATGTACTGTAGATTTTTACCGTTAGTGCGCAGGAAATGTAATATAAATGTACTGTAGTGTTTTACAGTTAGTGCGCAGGAAGTGTAATATAAATGTACTGCAGTGTTTAACTGTTAGTGCGCAGGAAGTGTAATATAAATGTACTGTAGTGTTTTACCGTTAGTGCGCTGGAAATCTAATATAAATGTACTGCAGTGTTTTAAAGTTAGTGCGCAGGAAGTGTAATACAAATGTACTGTAGCGTTTTACCGTTAGTGCGCATGAAATGTAATATAAATGTATTGCAGAGTTTTACAGTTAGCTTGCAGGAAGTGTAATATAAATGTACTGCAGTGTTTTACAGTTAGTGCGCAGGAAGTGTAATATAAATGTACTGCAGGAAGTGTAATATAAATGTACTGCAGTGTTTTATAGTTAGCGTGCAGGAAGTATAATATAAATGTACTGCAGTGTTTTACAGTCAGCGTGCGGGAAGTGTAATATAAATGTACTGCAGTGTTTTACAGTTAGTGTGCAGAAAGTATAATATAAATGTACTGCAGTGTGTTACCATTAGTGCGCAGGAAGTGTAATATAAATGTACTGCAGTGTTTTACCGTTAGTGCGCAGGAAATCTAATATAAATGTACTGCAGTGTTTTACCGTCAGCGTGCTGGAAGTGTAATATAAATGTACTGCAGTGTTTTACAGTTAGTACACAGGAAGTGTAATATAAATGTACTGCAGTGTTTTACAGTTAGTGCGCAGGAAATGTAATATAAATGTACTGTAATGTTTTACAGTTAGTGCGCAGGAAGTGTAATATAAATGTACTGCAGTGTTTTTCTGTTAGTGCGCAGGAAATGTAATATAAATGTACTGCAGTGTTTTATCGTTAGTGCGCAGGAAGTGTAATATAAATGTACTGCAGTGTTTTACAGTTAGCGTGCAGGAAGTGTAATAAAAACATAATTTATGTAAGAACTTACCTGATAAATTCATTTCTTTCATATTAACAAGAGTCCATGAGCTAGTGACGTATGGGATATACATTCCTACCAGGAGGGGCAAAGTTTCCCAAACCTCAAAATGCCTATAAATACACCCCTCACCACACCCACAAATCAGTTTAACGAATAGCCAAGAAGTGGGGTGATAAGAAAAAAAGTGCGAAGCATATAAAATAAGGAATTGGAATAATTGTGCTTTATACAAAAAAATCATAAC
The DNA here is from genome assembly GCF_027579735.1 of Bombina bombina. Lineage (NCBI taxonomy): Eukaryota > Metazoa > Chordata > Amphibia > Anura > Bombinatoridae > Bombina > Bombina bombina. The sequence continues at coordinate 241,137,661 of NC_069505.1, read as the reverse complement.
CACCACAAAAAAGGGTGGGCCTCATGGACTCTTGTTAATATGAAAGAAATGAATTTATCAGGTAAGTTCTTACATAAATTATGTTTTCTTTCATGTAATTAACAAGAGTCCATGAGCTAGTGACGTATGGGATAATGACTACCCAAGATGTGGATCTTTCCACACAAGAGTCACTAGAGAGGGAGGGATAAAATAAAGACAGCCAATTCCTGCTGAAAATAATCCACACCCAAAATAAAGTTTAACAAAAAACATAAGCAGAAGATTCAAACTGAAATCGCTGCCTGAAGAACTGTTCTACCAAAAACTGCTTCAGAAGAAGAAAAGACATCAAAATGGTAGAATTTAGAAAAAGTATGCAAAGAGGACCAAGTTGCTGCTTTGCAGATCTGGTCAACCGAAGCTTCATTCCTAAACGCCCAGGAAGTAGATACTGACCTAGTAGAATGAGCTGTAATTCTCTGAGGCGGAATTTTACCCGACTCAACATAGGCAAGATGAATTAAAGATTTCAACCAAGATGCCAAAGAAATGGCAGAAGCTTTCTGGCCTTTCCTAGAACCGGAAAAGATAACAAATAGACTAGAAGTCTTACGGAAAGATTTCGTAGCTTCAACATAATATTTCAAAGCTCTAACAACATCCAAAGAATGCAATGATTTCTCCTTAGAATTCTTAGGATTAGGACATAATGAAGGAACCACAATTTCTCTACTAATGTTGTTGGAATTCACAACTTTAGGTAAAAATTCAAAAGAAGTTCGCAACACCGCCTTATCCTGATGAAAAATCAGAAAAGGAGACTCACACGAAAGAGCAGAAAATTCAGAAACTCTTCTAGCAGAAGAGATGGCCAAAAGGAACAAAACTTTCCAAGAAAGTAATTTAATGTCCAATGAATGCATAGGTTCAAACGGAGGAGCTTGAAGAGCTCCCAGAACCAAATTCAAACTCCAAGGAGGAGAAATTGACTTAATGACAGGCTTTATACGAACCAAAGCTTGTACAAAACAATGAATATCAGGAAGAATAGCAACCTTTCTGTTGAAAAAGAACAGAAAGAGCAGAGATTTGACCTTTCAAGGAACTTGCGGACAAACCCTTATCTAAACCATCCTGAAGAAATTGTAATATTCTCGGTATTCTAAAAAAATGCCAAGAAAAATGATGAGAAAGACACCAAGAAATATAAGTCTTCCAGACTCTATAATATATCTCTCTGGATACAGATTTACGAGCCTGTAACATAGTATTAATCACAGAGTCAGAGAAACCTCTTTGACCAAGAATCAAGCGTTCAATCTCCATACCTTTAAATTTAAGGATTTCAGATCCTGATGGAAAAAAGGACCTTGAGACAAAAGGTCTGGTCTTAACGGAAGAGTACACGGTTGGCAAAAGGCCATCCGGACAAGATCCTCATACCAAAACCTGTGAGGCCATGCCGGAGCTACCAGCAGAACAAACGAGCATTCCTTCAGAATCTTGGAGATTACTCTTGGAAGAAGAACTAGAGGCAGAAAGATATAGGCAGGATGATACTACCAAGGAAGTGATAATGCATCCACTGCCTCCGCCTGAGGATCCCGGGATCTGGACAGATACCTGGGAAGTTTCTTGTTTAGATGAGAAGCCATCAGATCTATTTCTGGAAGTTCCCACATTTGAACAATCTGAAGAAATACCTCTGGGTGAAGAGACCATTCGCCCGGATGCAACGTTTGGCGACTGAGATAATCCGCTTTCCAATTGTCCATACCTGGGATATAAACCGCAGAGATTAGACAGGAGCTGGATTCCGCCCAAACCAAAATTCGAGATACTTCTTTCATAGCCAGAGGACTGTGAGTCCCTCCTTGATGATTGATGTATGCCACAGATGTGACATTGTCTTATCTGAAAACAAATGAACAACTCTCTCTTCGGAAGAGGCCAAGACTGAAGAGCTCTGAAAATTGCACGGAGTTCCAAAATATTGATCGGAAATCTCACCTCCTGAGATTCCCAAACCCCTTGTGCCGTCAGATACCCCCATACAGCTCCCCAACCTGTAAAACTAGCATCTGTTGAGATTATAGTCCAGGTCGGAAGAACAAAGAAGCCCCCTGAACTAAACGATGGTGATCTGTCCACCATGTCAGAGAGTGTCATAAAATCGGTTTAAAGATATTAATTGAGATATCTTTGAGTAATCCCTGCACCATTGGTTCAGCATACAGAGCTGAAGAGGTCGCATGTAAAAACGAGCAAAGGAGATCGCATCTGATGCGGCAGTCCTAAGACCCAACATTTCCATGCATAAGGCTACCAAAGGGAATGATTGTGACTGAAGGTTTTGACAAGCTGATATCAATGATAAACTTCTCTTGACTGACAAGGACAGAGTCATAGACACTGAATTTATCTAGAAACCTAAAAAGGTTACCCTTGTCTGAGGAATCAATGAACTGATTGGTAAATTGATCCTCCAACCATGAACTTGAAGAAACAACACAAGTCGATTCGTATGAGATTCTACGAAAATGAGAAGACTGAGCAAGTACCAAGATATCGTCCAAATAAGGAAATACCAACACTCTATTCTCTGAATAGAGAAAGAAGGGCACCGAGAACCTTTGAAAAAAATTCTTGGAACTGAGGCTAGGCCAAACGGTAGAGCCACAAAACTGGTAATGCTTGTCTAAAAAGAGAATCTCAGACACTAAAAGTAATCTGGATGAATCGGAATATGCAGATACACATCCTGTAAATCTATTGTAGACATATAATGCCCTTGCTAAACAAAAGGCAGGATAGTCCTACAGTAACCATCTTGAATGTTGGTATCCTAACATAACGATTCAATAATGATAGATCCAGAACTGGTCTGAAGGAATTGACCTTCTTTGGTACAATGAAGAGATAAAATAAAACCCCAGCCCCTGTTCCAGAACTGGAACTGGTATAAATACTCCAGCCAACTCTAGATCTGAAACACATTTCAGAAATGCTGAGCCTTGCTGTGTTAACTGGGACACGGGGAAGAAAAGAATCTCTTAGCAGGAGGCCTTAACTTGAAGCCAATTCTGTACCTTTCTGAAACAATGTTTCTGAAACCAGAGATTAAGAACGGAATTGATCCAAATTTCTTTGAAGAAAACGTAATCTGCCCCATACCAGCTGAGCTGGAATAAGGGCCGCACCTTCATAGGTACTTAGGAGCTGGCTATAGGTTTCTATAAAGCTCGGATATATTCCAAACTGGAAATAGTTTCCAAACTGATACCGCTCCTGAGGATGAAGGATCAGGCTTTTGTTCCTTGTTGTGAGGAAAGGAACGAAATGATTATTTACCCTGGAAAGAAAGGGAAAGCAAAGTTGACTTAGAAGACATGTCAGTATTCCAAGTTTAATCCATAAAGCTTTTCTAGCTAAAATAGCTAGAGACATATACCTGACATCAACTCTAATGATATCAAAAGATGGTATCACCAATAAAATTATTAGCATGTTATAAAATAATAATAATGCTATAAAATTATGATCTGTTACTTGTTGCGCTAAAGCTTCTAACCAAAAAGTTGAAGCTGCAGCAACATCCGCTAAAAATATAGCAGGTCTAAGAAGATTACCTGAACATAAGTAAGCTTTTCTTAGAAAGGATTCAATTTTCCTATCTAAAGGATCCTTAAATGAAGTACTATCTGCCATAGGAATAGTAGTACATTAGCAGGAGTAGAGACAGCCCCATAACCTTAGGGATTTTTGTCCCAAAAAACTCTAATCTGTCAGATGGCACAGGATATAAATTGCTTAAACGTCTAGAAGGAGTAAATAAATTACCCAAATTATTCCATTCCCTGGAAATTACTTCAGAAATAGCATCAGGGAGATAAAACACTTCTGGAATAACTACCTTATTTAAACGTTTACATTTAGTATCAAGAGGACCAGAATCCTCTATTTCTAATGCAAATAACACTTCTTTAAGTAAAGAACGAATAAATTCCATCTTGGACAAATACAAAGATTTATCAGCATCAAAATGATGATGTTCATTTAAAAATTCATCTAAAAAAAAGAGAAGTTTTAAAAGACTTTTATGTATACTAGAAGGAGAAATAGCCTTCTTAATGGATTTAAAATAAATAAAATCTCTTATGTTATCAGGAACACTCTGAAAATTAGATGTTGACGGAACAGCAACAGGTAATGTAACAGTACTAAAGGAAATTTTATCTGCATTAATAAGTTTGACATGACATGCAATACAAATAACAGCTGGAGAAACAGATACCAAAAGTTTATAACAGACTTAGCTTGGTAGCTCCAGCACTGTGCAGTGATTTTCCTGTAGTAACTTCTGACTCAGTTGCAACGTGGAACATCTTGCAATATGTAAAAGAAAAAAACAACATATAAAGCAAAATTGATCAAATTCCTTAAATGACAGTTTCAGGAATGGGAAAAAAATGCCAGTGAACAAGCTTCTAGCAACCAGAAGCAATAAATAATGAGACTTAAATAATGTGGAGACAAAAATGACGCCCAAATTTTTTAGCGCCAAAAAAGACGCCCACATTATTTGGCGCCTAAATGCTTTTGGCGCCAAAAATGACGCCACATCCGGAACGCCGACATTTTTGGCGCAAAATAACGTCAAAGAATGACGCAACTTCCGGCGACACGTATGACGCCGGAAACGGAAATAGAATTTTTGCGCCAAAAAAGTCCGCGCCAAAAATGACGCAATAAAATGAAGCATTTTCAGCCCCCGCGAGCCTAACAGCCCACAGGGAAAAAGTCAAATTTTAAGGTAAAATATGTTAAATTAAAATGCATTATCCCAAATATGAAACTGACTGTCTGGAAAATAAGGAAAGTTGAACATTCTGAGTCAAGGCAAATAAATGTTTGAATACATATATTTAGAACTTTATAAATAAAGTGCCCAACCATAGCTTGGAGTGTCACAGAAAATAAGACTTACTTACCCCAGGACACTCATCTACATGTTTGTAGAAAGCCAAACCAGTACTGAAACGAGAATCAGTAGAGGAAATGGTAAATATAAGAGTATATCGTCGATCTGAAAAGGGAGGTAAGAGATGAATCTCTACGACCGATAACAGAGAACCTATGAAATAGACCCCGTAGAAGGAGATCACTGCATTCAAATAGGCAATACTCTCCTCACATCCCTCTGACATTCACTGCACGCTGAGAGGAAAACCGGGCTCCAACTTGCTGCGGAGCGCATATCAACGTAGAATCTAGCACAAACTTACTTCACCACCTCCATCGGAGGCAAAGTTTGTAAAAACTGATTTGTGGGTGTGGTGAGGGGTGTATTTATAGGCATTTTGAGGTTTGGGAAACTTTGCCCCTCCTGGTAGGAATGTATATCCCATACGTCACTAGCTCATGGACTCTTGTTAATTACATGAAAGAAAATGTACTGCAGTGTTTTACCGTTAGTGCACAGGAAGTGTAATATAAATGTACTGCAGTGTTTTACAGTTAGCGTGCAGGAAGTATAATATAAATGTACTGCAGTGTTTTACCGTTAGTGCGCAGGAAGTGTAATATAAATGTACTGCAGTGTTTTACAGTTAGCGTGCAGGAAGCGTAATATAAATGTACTGCAGTGTTTTACAGTTAGTGGGCAGGAAGTGCAATATAAATGTACAGCAGTGTTTTACAGTTAATGCGCAGGAAGTGTAATATAAATGTACTGCAGTGTTTTATAGTTAGCGTGCAGGAAGTATAATATAAATGTACTGCAGTGTTTTACAGTCAGCGTGTGGGAAGCGTAATATAAATGTACTGCAGTGTTTTACAGTTAGTGCGCAGGAAATGTAATATAAATGTACTGTAGTGTTTTACCGTTAGTGTGCAGGAAATGTAATATAAATGTACTGTAGTGTTTTACAGTTAGTGCGCAGGAAGTGTAATATAAATGTACTGCAGTGTTTAACCGTTAGTGCGCAGGAAGTGTAATATAAATGTACTGTAGTGTTTTACCGTTAGTGCGCTGGAAATCTAATATAAATGTACTGCAGTGTTTTAAAGTTAGTGCGCAGGAAGTGTAATACAAATGTACTGTAGCGTTTTACCGTTAGTGCGCATGAAATGTAATATAAATGTACTGCAGAGTTTTACAGTTAGCTTGCAGGAAGTGTAATATAAATGTACTGCCGTGTTTTACAGTTAGTGCTCAGGAAGTGTAATATAAATGTACTGCAGGAAGTGTAATATAAATGTACTGCAGTGTTTTATAGTTAGCGTGCAGGAAGTATAATATAAATGTACTGCAGTGTTTTACAGTCAGCGTGCGGGAAGTGTAATATAAATGTACTGCAGTGTTTTACAGTTAGTGTGCAGAAAGTATAATATAAATGTACTGCAGTGTGTTACGATTAGTGCGCAGGAAGTGTAATATAAATGTACTGCAGTGTTTTACAGTTAGCATGCAAGAAGCGTAATATAAATGTATTGCAGTGTTTTACAGTTAGTGCACAGGAAGTATAATATAAATGTACTGAAGTGTTTTACAGTTAGTGCACAGGAAGTGTAATATAAATGTACTGCAGTGTTTTACAGTTAGTGCGCAGGAAATGTAATATAAATGTACCTTAGTGTTATACCGTTAGTGCGCAGGAAATGTAATATAAATGTACTGTAGTGTTTTTCAGTTAGTGCGCAGGAAATGTAATATAAATGTACTGCAGGAAGTGTAATGTAAATGTACTGTAGTGTTTTACAGTTAGTTCACAGGAAGTGTAATATAAATGTACTGCAGTGTTTTACAGTTAGCATGCAGGAAGTATAATATAAATGTACTGTAGTGTTTTACCGTAGTGCGCAGGAAGTGTAATATAAATGTACTGGAGTGTTTTACAGTTAGCATGCAGGAAGTGTAACATAAATGCACTGCAGTGTTTTACAGTTAGTGTGCAGGAAGTGTAATATAAATGTACTGCAGTGTTTTACAGTTAGTGCACAGGAAGTGTAAGATAAATGTACTGCAGTGTTTTACAGTTAGTGCGCAGGAAATGTAATATAAATGTACTGTAGTGTTTTACAGTTAGTGCACAGGAAGTGTAATATTAATGTACTGCAGTGTTTTACCGTTAGTGCGCAGGAAATGTAATATAAATGTACTGTAGTGTTTTATCGTTAGCGCGCAGGATGTGTAATATAAATGTACTGCAGTGTTTTAAAGTTAGTGCGCAGGAAGTGTAATACAAATGTACTGCAGGAAGTGTAATATAAATGTACTGCAGTGTTTTACCGTTAGTGCACAGGAAGTGGAATATAAATGTACTGCAGTGTTTTACAGTTAGCGTGCAGGAAGTATAATATAAATGTACTGCAGTGTTTTACCGTTAGTGCGCAGGAAGTGTAATATAAATGTACTGCAGTGTTTTACAGTTAGCGTGCAGGAAGCGTAATATACATGTACTGCAGTGTTTTACAGTTAGTGGGCAGGAAGTGCAATATAAATGTACTGCAGTGTTTTATAGTTAGCGTGCAGGAAGTATAATATAAATGTACTGCAGTGTTTTACAGTCAGCGTGTGGGAAGCGTAATATAAATGTACTGCAGTGTTTTACAGTTAGTGCGCAGGAAATGTAATATAAATGTACTGTAGTGTTTTACCGTTAGTGCGCAGGAAATGTAATATAAATGTACTGTAGTGTTTTACAGTTAGTGCGCAGGAAGTGTAATATAAATGTACTGCAGTGTTTAACCGTTAGTGCGCAGGAAGTGTAATATAAATGTACTGTAGTGTTTTACCGTTAGTGCGCTGGAAATCTAATATAAATGTACTGCAGAGTTTTACAGTTAGCTTGCAGGAAGTGTAATATAAATGTACTGCAGTGTTTTACAGTTAGTGCGCAGGAAGTGTAATATAAATGTACTGCAGGAAGTGTAATATAAATGTACTGCAGTGTTTTATAGTTAGCGTGCAGGAAGTATAATATAAATGTACTGCAGTGTTTTACAGTCAGCGCTCGGGAAGTGTAATATAAATGTACTGCAGTGTTTTACAGTCAGCGTGCGGGAAGTGTAATATAAATGTACTGCAGTGTTTTACAGTTAGTGTGCAGAAAGTATAATATAAATGTACTGCAGTGTTTTACCGGTAGCGTGCAGGAAGCGTAATATAAATGTACTGCAGTGCTTTACAGTTAGCATGCAAGAAGCATAATATAAATGTACTGCAGTGTTTTACAGTTAGTGCACAGGAAGTATAATATAAATGTACTGAAGTGTTTTACAGTTAGTGCATAGGGAGTGTAATATAAATGTACTGCAGTGTTTTACAGTTAGTGCGCAATAAATGTAATATAAATGTACTGTAGTGTTATACCGTTAGTGCGCAGGAAATGTAATATAAATGTACTGTAGTGTTTTTCAGTTAGTGCGCAGGAAATGTAATATAAATGTACTGCAGGAAGTGTAATGTAAATGTACTGCAGTGTTTTACCGTAAGCATGCAGAAAGTGTAATATAAATGTACTGTAGTGTTTTACAGTTAGTTCACAGGAAGTGTAATATAAATGTACTGCAGTGTTTTACAGTTAGTGCGCAGGAAGTGTAATATAAATGTACTGCAGGAAGTGTAATATAAATGTACTGCAGTGTTTTATAGTTAGCGTGCAGGAAGTATAATATAAATGTACTGTAGTGTTTTACAGTCAGCGCTCGTGAAGTGTAATATAAATGTACTGCAGTGTTTTACAGTCAGCGTGCAGAAAGTATAATATAAATGTACTGCAGTGTGTTACCATTAGTGCGCAGGAAGTGTAATATAAATGTACTGCAGTGTTTTACAGTTAGCATGCAAGAAGCGTAATATAAATGTACTGCAGTGTTTTACAGTTAGTGCACAGGAAGTATAATATAAATGTACTGAAGTGTTTTACAGTTAGTGCACAGGAAGTGTAATATAAATGTACTGCAGTGTTTTACAGTTAGTGCGCAGGAAATGTAATATAAATGTACTGTAGTGTTATACTGTTAGTGCGCAGGAAATGTAATATAAATGTACTGTAGTGTTTTTCAGTTAGTGCGCAGGAAATGTAATATAAATGTACTGCAGGAAGTGTAATGTAAATGTATTGCAGTGTTTTACCGTAAGCATGCAGAAAGTGTAATATAAATGTACTGTAATGTTTTACAGTTAGATCACAGGAAGTGTAATATAAATGTACTGCAGTGTTTTACAGTTAGCATGCAGGAAGTATAATATAAATGTACTGTAGTTTTTTACCGTAGTGCGCAGGAAGTGTAATATAAATGTACTGCAGTGTTTTACAGTTAGCATGCAGGAAGTGTAACATAAATGCACTGCAGTGTTTTACAGTTAGTGTGCAGGAAGTGTAATATAAATGTACTGCAGTTTTTTACAGTTAGCGCACAGGAAGTGTAATATACATGTACTGCAGTGTTTTACAGTTAGCATGCAGGAAGTTTAATATAAATGTACTGCAGTGTTTTACAGTTAGTGCGCAGGAAGTGTAATATAAATGTACTGCAGGAAGTGTAATATAAATGTACTGCAATGTTTTACCGTTAGTGTGCAGGAAGTGTAATATAAATGTTCTGCAGGAAGTATAATATAAATTTAATGCAGTGTTTTACAGTTAGAGCACAGGCAGTGTAATATAAATGTACTGCAGTGTTTTACAGTTAGAGCAAAGGTAGTGTAATATAAATGTACTGCAGTGTTTTACAGTTAGTGCGCAGGAAGTGTAATGTAAATGTACTGTAGTGTTTTACAGTTAGTGCGCAGGAAGTGTAATATAAATGTACTGCAGTGTTTTACAGTTAGCGTGCAGGAAGTGTAACATAAATGCACTGCAGTGTTTTACAGTTAGTGTGCAGGAAGTGTAATATAAATGTACTGCAGTGTTTTACAGTTAGCGCACAGGAAGTGTAATATAAATGTACTGCAGTGTTTTACAGTTAGCGTGCAGGAAGTGTAATATAAATGTACTGCAGTGTTTTACAGTTAGTGCGCAGGAAGTGTAATATAAATGTACTGCAGGAAGTGTAATATAAATGTACTGCAATGTTTTACCGTTAGTGCGCAGGAAGTGTAATATAAATGTTCTGCAGGAAGTATAATATAAATGTAATGCAGTGTTTTACAGTTAGAGCACAGGCAGTGTAATATAAATGTACTGTGGTGTTTTACAGTTAGAGCAAAGGTAGTGTAATATAAATGTACTGCAGTGTTTTACAGTTAGTGCGCAGGAAGTGTAATGTAAATGTACTGTAGTGTTTTACAGTTAGTGCGCAGGAAATGTAATATAAATGTACTGTAGTGTTTTACCGTTAGTGCACAGGAAGTGTAATATAAATGTACTGCAGTGTTTTACCGTTAGTGCGCAGGAAATCTAATATAAATGTACTGCAGTGTTTTACCGTCAGCGTGCTGGAAGTGTAATATAAATGTACTGCAGTGTTTTACAGTTAGTGCACAGGAAGTGTAATATAAATGTACTGCAGTGTTTTACAGTTAGTGCGCAGGAAATGTAATATAAATGTACTGTAGTGTTTTATCGTTAGTGCGCAGGAAGTGTAATATAAATGTACTGCAGTGTTTTACAGTTAGCGTGCAGGAAGTGTAATAAAAATGTTCTGCAGTGTTTTACAGTTAGTGCGCAGGAAGTGTAATATAAATGTACTGTAGTGTTTTACCGTTAGTGCGCAGGAAATCTAATATAAATGTACTGCAGTGTTTTACCGTCAGCGTGCTGGAAGTGTAATATAAATGTACTGCAGTGTTTTACTGTTAGTGCACAGGAAGTGTAATATAAATGTACTGCAGTGTTTTACAGTTAGTGCGCAGGAAATGTAATATAAATGTACTGTAATGTTTTACAGTTAGTGCGCAGGAAGTGTAATATAAATGTACTGCAGTGTTTTACCGTTAGTGCGCAGGAAATGTAATATAAATGTACTGTAGTGTTTTATCGTTAGTGCGCAGGAAGTGTAATATAAATGTACTGCAGTGTTTTACAGTTAGCGTGCAGGAAGTGTAATAAAAATGTACTGCAGTGTTTTACAGTTAGTGCGCAGGAAGTGTAATATAAATGTACTGCAGTGTTTTACCGTTAGTGCACAGGAAGTGTAATATAAATGTACTGCAGTGTTTTACAGTTAGCGTGCAGGAAGTATAATATAAATGTACTGCAGTGTTTTACTGTTAGTGTGCAGGAAGTGTAATATAAATGTACTGCAGTGTTTTACAGTTAGCGTTCAGGAAGCGTAATATAAATGTACTGCAGTGTTTTACAGTTAGTGGGCAGGAAGTGCAATATAAATGTACAGCAGTGTTTTACAGTTAGTGCACAGGAAGTGTAATATAAATGTACTGCAGTGTTTTATAGTTAGCGTGCAGGAAATATAATATAAATGTACTGCAGTGTTTTACGGTCAGCGTGTGGGAAGCATAATATATATGTACTGCAGTGTTTTACAGTTAGTGCGCAGGAAATGTAATATAAATGTACTGTAGTGTTTTACCGTTAGTGCGCAGGAAATGTAATATAAATGTACTGTAGTGTTTTACAGTTAGTGCGCAGGAAGTGTAATATAAATGTACTGCAGTGTTTAACCGTTAGTGCGCAGGAAGTGTAATATAAATGTACTGTAGTGTTTTACCGTTAGTGCGCTGGAAATCTAATATAAATGTACTGCAGTGTTTTAAAGTTAGTGCGCAGGAAGTGTAATACAAATGTACTGTAGCGTTTTACCGTTAGTGCGCATGAAATGTAATATAAATGTACTGCAGAGTTTTACAGTTAGCTTGCAGGAAGTTTAATATAAATGTACTGCAGTGTTTTATAGTTAGCGTGCAGGAAGTATAATATAAATGTACTGCAGTGTTTTACAGTCAGCTTGCGGGAAGTGTAATATAAATGTACTGCAGTGTTTTACAGTTAGTGTGCAGAAAGTATAATATAAATGTACTGCAGTGTGTTACCATTAGTGCGCAGGAAGTGTAATATAAATGTACTGCAGTGTTTTACAGTTAGTGCACAGGAAGTATAATATAAATGTACTGAAGTGTTTTACAGTTAGTGCACAGGAAGTGTAATATAAATGTACTGCAGTGTTTTACAGTTAGTGCGCAGGAAATGTAATATAAATGTACTGTAGTGTTTTTCAGTTAGTGCGCAGGAAATGTAATATAAATGTACTGCAGGAAGTGTAATGTAAATGTACTGCAGTGTTTTACCGTAAGCATGCAGAAAGTGTAATATAAATGTACTGTAGTGTTTTACAGTTAGTTCACAGGAAGTGTAATATAAATGTTATGCAGTGTTTTACAGTTAGCATGCAGGAAGTATAATATAAATGTACTGTAGTGTTTTACCGTAGTGCGCAGGAAGTGTAATATAAATGTACTGGAGTGTTTTACAGTTAGCATGCAGGAAGTGTAACATAAATGCACTGCAGTGTTTTACAGTTAGTGTGCAGGAAGTGTAATATAAATGTATTGCAGTGTTTTACAGTTAGTGCACAGGAAGTGTAATATAAATGTACTGCAGTGTTTTACAGTTAGTGCGCAGGAAATGTAATATAAATGTACTGTAGTGTTTTACAGTTAGTGCGCAGGAAGTGTAATATTAATGTACTGCAGTGTTTTACCGTTAGTGCACAGGAAGTGTAATATAAATGTACTGCAGTGTTTTACAGTTAGCGTGCAGGAAGTATAATATAAATGTACTGCAGTGTTTTACCGTTAGTGCGCAGGAAGTGTAATATAAATGTACTGCAGTGTTTTACAGTTAGCGTGCAGGAAGCGTAATATAAATGTACTGCAGTGTTTTACAGTTAGTGGGCAGGAAGTGCAATATAAATGTACTGCAGTGTTTTACAGTTAGTGCGCAGGAAGTGTAATATAAATGTACTGCAGTGTTTTATAGTTAGCGTGCAGGAAGTATAATATAAATGTACTGCAGTGTTTTATAGTTAGCGTGCTGGAAATCTAATATAAATGTACTGCAGTGTTTTAAAGTTAGTGCGCAGGAAGTGTAATACAAATGTACTGTAGCGTTTTACCGTTAGTGCGCATGAAATGTAATATAAATGTACTGCAGTGTTTTACAGTTAGCTTGCAGGAAGTGTAATATAAATGTACTGCAGTGTTTTACAGTTAGTGCGCAGGAAGTGTAATATAAATGTACTGCAGGAAGTGTAATATAAATGTACTGCAGTGTTTTATAGTTAGCGTGCAGGAAGTATAATATAAATGTACTGCAGTGTTTTACAGTCAGCGTGCGGGAAGTGTAATATAAATGTACTGCAGTGTTTTACAGTTAGTGTGCAGAAAGTATAATATAAATGTACTGCAGTGTGTTACCATTAGTGCGCAGGAAGTGTAATATAAATGTACTGCAGTGTTTTACAGTTAGCATGCAAGAAGCGTAATATAAATGTACTGCAGTGTTTTACAGTTAGTGCACAGGAAGTATAATATAAATGTACTGAAGTGTTTTACAGTTAGTGCACAGGAAGTGTAATATAAATGTACTGCAGTGTTTTACAGTTAGTGCGCAGGAAATGCAATATAAATGTACTGTAGTGTTTTTCAGTTAGTGCGCAGGAAATGTAATATAAATGTACTGCAGGAAGTGTAATGTAAATGTACTGCAGTGTTTTACCGTAAGCATGCAGAAAGTGTAATATAAATGTACTGTAGTGTTTTACAGTTAGTTCACAGGAAGTGTAATATAAATGTACTGCAGTGTTTTACAGTTAGCATGCAGGAAGTATAATATAAATGTAATGTAGTGTTTTACCGTAGAGCGCAGGAAGTGTAATATAAATGTACTGGAGTGTTTTACAGTTAGCATGCAGGAATTGTAACATAAATGCACTGCAGTGTTTTACAGTTAGTGTGCAGGAAGTGTAATATAAATGTACTGCAGTGTTTTACAGTTAGTGCACAGGAAGTGTAATATAAATGTACTGCAGTGTTTTACAGTTAGTGCGCAGGAAGTGTAATATAAATGTACTGCAGTGTTTTACAGTTAGTGCACAGGAAGTGTAATATAAATGTACTGTAGTGTTTTACAGTTAGTGCGCAGGAAGTGTAATATTAATGTACTGCAGTGTTTTACCGTTAGTGCGCAGGAAATGTAATATAAATGTACTGTAGTGTTTTATCGTTAGTGCGCAGGAAGTGTACTGGAGTGTTTTACAGTTAGCATGCAGGAAGTGTAACATAAATGTACTGCAGGAAGTGTAATATAAATGTACTGCAGTGTTTTATAGTTAGCGTGCAGGAAGTATAATATAAATGTACTGCAGTGTTTTACAGTCAGCATTCGGGAAGTGTAATATAAATGCACTGCAGTGTTTTACAGTTAGTGTGCAGGAAGTGTAATATAAATGTACTGCAGTGTTTTACAGTTAGTGCACAGGAAGTGTAATATAAATGTACTGTAGTGTTTTACAGTTAGTGCACAGGAAGTGTAATATTAATGTACTGCAGTGTTTTACCGTTAGTGCGCAGGAAATGTAATATAAATGTACTGTAGTGTTTTATCGTTAGTGCGCAGGAAGTGTAATATAAATGTACTGCAGTGTTTTACAGTTAGCGTGCAGAAAGTGTAATAAAAATGTACTGCAGTGTTTTACAGTTAGTGCGCAGGAAGTGTAATATAAATGTACTGCAGGAAGTGTAATATAAATGTACTGCAGTGTTTTACCGTTAGTGCACAGGAAGTGTAATATAAATGTACTGCAGTGTTTTACAGTTAGCGTGCAGGAAGTATAATATAAATGTACTGCAGTGTTTTACCGTTAGTGCGCAGGAAGTGTAATATAAATGTACTGCAGTGTTTTACAGTTAGCGTGCAGGAAGCGTAATATAAATGTACTGCAGTGTTTTACAGTTAGTGGGCAGGAAGTGCAATATATAAATGTACTGCAGTGTTTTACAGTTAGTGCACAGGAAGTGTAATATAAATGTACTGCAGTGTTTTATAGTTAGCGTGCAGGAAGTATAATATAAATGTACTGCAGTGTTTTACAGTCAGCGTGTGGGAAGCGTAATATAAATGTACTGCAGTGTTTTACAGTTAGTACGCAGGAAATGTAATATAAATGTACTGTAGTGTTTTACCGTTAGTGCGCAGGAAATGTAATATAAATGTAATGTAGTGTTTTACAGTTAGTGCGCAGGAAGTGTAATATAAATGTACTGCAGTGTTTAACCGTTAGTGCGCAGGAAGTGTAATATAAATGTACTGTAGTGTTTTACCGTTAGTGCGCTGGAAATCTAATATAAATGTACTGCAGAGTTTTACAGTTAGCTTGCAGGAAGTGTAATATAAATGTACTGCAGTGTTTTACAGTTAGTGCACAGGAAGTGTAATATAAATGTACTGCAGTGTTTTACAATCAGCATGCGGGAAGTGTAATATAAATGTACTGCAGTGTTTTACAGTTAGTGAGCAGAAAGTATAATATAAATGTACTGCAGTGTGTTACCATTAGTGCGCAGGAAGTGTAATATAAATGTACTGCAGTGCTTTACAGTTAGCATGCAAGAAGCATAATATAAATGTACTGCAGTGTTTTACAGTTAGTGCACAGGAAGTATAATATAAATGTACTGAAGTGTTTTACAGTTAGTGCACAGGAAGTGTAATATAAATGTACTGCAGTGTTTTACAGTTAGCGTGCAGGAAGTGTAATAAAAATGTTCTGCAGTGTTTTACAGTTAGTGCGCAGGAAGTGTAATATAAATGTACTGTAGTGTTTTACCGTTAGTGCGCAGGAAATCTAATATAAATGTACTGCAGTGTTTTACCGTCAGCGTGCTGGAAGTGTAATATAAATGTACTGCAGTGTTTTACCGTTAGTGCACAGGAAGTGTAATATAAATGTACTGCAGTGTTTTACAGTTAGTGCGCAGGAAATGTAATATAAATGTACTGTAATGTTTTACAGTTAGTGCGCAGGAAGTGTAATATAAATGTACTGCAGTGTTTTACCGTTAGTGCGCAGGAAATGTAATATAAATGTACTGTAGTGTTTTATCGTTAGTGCGCAGGAAGTGTAATATAAATGTACTGCAGTGTTTTACAGTTAGCGTGCAGGAAGTGTAATAAAAATGTACTGCAGTGTTTTACAGTTAGTGCGCAGGAAGTGTAATATAAATGTACTGCAGTGTTTTACCGTTAGTGCACAGGAAGTGTAATATAAATGTACTGCAGTGTTTTACAGTTAGCGTGCAGGAAGTATAATATAAATGTACTGCAGTGTTTTACTGTTAGTGTGCAGGAAGTGTAATATAAATGTACTGCAGTGTTTTACAGTTAGCGTTCAGGAAGCGTAATATAAATGTACTGCAGTGTTTTACAGTTAGTGGGCAGGAAGTGCAATATAAATGTACAGCAGTGTTTTACAGTTAGTGCACAGGAAGTGTAATATAAATGTACTGCAGTGTTTTATAGTTAGCGTGCAGGAAATATAATATAAATGTACTGCAGTGTTTTACGGTCAGCGTGTGGGAAGCGTAATATATATGTACTGCAGTGTTTTACAGTTAGTGCGCAGGAAATGTAATATAAATGTACTGTAGTGTTTTACCGTTAGTGCGCAGGAAATGTAATATAAATGTACTGTAGTGTTTTACAGTTAGTGCGCAGGAAGTGTAATATAAATGTACTGCAGTGTTTAACCGTTAGTGCGCAGGAAGTGTAATATAAATGTACTGTAGTGTTTTACCGTTAGTGCGCTGGAAATCTAATATAAATGTACTGCAGTGTTTTAAAGTTAGTGCGCAGGAAGTGTAATACAAATGTACTGTAGCGTTTTACCGTTAGTGCGCATGAAATGTAATATAAATGTACTGCAGAGTTTTACAGTTAGCTTGCAGGAAGTTTAATATAAATGTACTGCAGTGTTTTATAGTTAGCGTGCAGGAAGTATAATATAAATGTACTGCAGTGTTTTACAGTCAGCTTGCGGGAAGTGTAATATAAATGTACTGCAGTGTTTTACAGTTAGTGTGCAGAAAGTATAATATAAATGTACTGCAGTGTGTTACCATTAGTGCGCAGGAAGTGTAATATAAATGTACTGAAGTGTTTTACAGTTAGTGCACAGGAAGTGTAATATAAATGTACTGCAGTGTTTTACAGTTAGTGCGCAGGAAATGTAATATAAATGTACTGTAGTGTTTTTCAGTTAGTGCGCAGGAAATGTAATATAAATGTACTGCAGGAAGTGTAATGTAAATGTACTGCAGTGTTTTACCGTAAGCATGCAGAAAGTGTAATATAAATGTACTGTAGTGTTTTACAGTTAGTTCACAGGAAGTGTAATATAAATGTTATGCAGTGTTTTACAGTTAGCATGCAGGAAGTATAATATAAATGTACTGTAGTGTTTTACCGTAGTGCGCAGGAAGTGTAATATAAATGTACTGGAGTGTTTTACAGTTAGCATGCAGGAAGTGTAACATAAATGCACTGCAGTGTTTTACAGTTAGTGTGCAGGAAGTGTAATATAAATGTATTGCAGTGTTTTACAGTTAGTGCACAGGAAGTGTAATATAAATGTACTGCAGTGTTTTACAGTTAGTGCGCAGGAAATGTAATATAAATGTACTGTAGTGTTTTACAGTTAGTGCGCAGGAAGTGTAATATTAATGTACTGCAGTGTTTTACCGTTAGTGCACAGGAAGTGTAATATAAATGTACTGCAGTGTTTTACAGTTAGCGTGCAGGAAGTATAATATAAATGTACTGCAGTGTTTTACCGTTAGTGCGCAGGAAGTGTAATATAAATGTACTGCAGTGTTTTACAGTTAGCGTGCAGGAAGCGTAATATAAATGTACTGCAGTGTTTTACAGTTAGTGGGCAGGAAGTGCAATATAAATGTACTGCAGTGTTTTACAGTT
Source organism: Bombina bombina (assembly GCF_027579735.1). Lineage (NCBI taxonomy): Eukaryota > Metazoa > Chordata > Amphibia > Anura > Bombinatoridae > Bombina > Bombina bombina. The sequence goes on along the minus strand of NC_069505.1, from coordinate 241,119,743 downwards.
AGTGCGCAGGAAGTGTAATATAAATGTACTGCAGTGTTTTATAGTTAGCGTGCAGGAAGTATAATATAAATGTACTGCAGTGTTTTATAGTTAGCGTGCTGGAAATCTAATATAAATGTACTGCAGTGTTTTAAAGTTAGTGCGCAGGAAATGTAATACAAATGTACTGTAGCGTTTTACCGTTAGTGCGCATGAAATGTAATATAAATGTACTGCAGAGTTTTACAGTTAGCTTGCAGGAAGTGTAATATAAATGTACTGCAGTGTTTTACAGTTAGTGCGCAGGAAGTGTAATATAAATGTACTGCAGGAAGTGTAATATAAATGTACTGCAGTGTTTTATAGTTAGCGTGCAGGAAGTATAATATAAATGTACTGCAGTGTTTTACAGTCAGCGTGCGGGAAGTGTAATATAAATGTACTGCAGTGTTTTACAGTTAGTGTGCAGAAAGTATAATATAAATGTACTGCAGTGTGTTACCATTAGTGCGCAGGAAGTGTAATATAAATGTACTGCAGTGTTTTACAGTTAGCATGCAAGAAGCGTAATATAAATGTACTGCAGTGTTTTACAGTTAGTGCACAGGAAGTATAATATAAATGTACTGAAGTGTTTTACAGTTAGTGCACAGGAAGTGTAATATAAATGTACTGCAGTGTTTTACAGTTAGTGCACAGGAAGTATAATATAAATGTACTGAAGTGTTTTACAGTTAGTGCACAGGAAGTGTAATATAAATGTACTGCAGTGTTTTACAGTTAGTGCGCAGGAAATGTAATATAAATGTACTGTAGTGTTTTTCAGTTAGTGCGCAGGAAATGTAATATAAATGTACTGCAGGAAGTGTAATGTAAATGTACTGCAGTGTTTTACCGTAAGCATGCAGAAAGTGTAATATAAATGTACTGTAGTGTTTTACAGTTAGTTCACAGGAAGTGTAATATAAATGTTATGCAGTGTTTTACAGTTAGCATGCAGGAAGTATAATATAAATGTACTGTAGTGTTTTACCGTAGTGCGCAGGAAGTGTAATATAAATGTACTGGAGTGTTTTACAGTTAGCATGCAGGAAGTGTAACATAAATGCACTGCAGTGTTTTACAGTTAGTGTGCAGGAAGTGTAATATAAATGTATTGCAGTGTTTTACAGTTAGTGCACAGGAAGTGTAATATAAATGTACTGCAGTGTTTTACAGTTAGCGTGCAGGAAGTATAATATAAATGTACTGCAGTGTTTTACCGTTAGTGCGCAGGAAGTGTAATATAAATGTACTGCAGTGTTTTACAGTTAGCGTGCAGGAAGCGTAATATAAATGTACTGCAGTGTTTTACAGTTAGTGGGCAGGAAGTGCAATATAAATGTACTGCAGTGTTTTACAGTTAGTGCGCAGGAAGTGTAATATAAATGTACTGCAGTGTTTTATAGTTAGCGTGCAGGAAGTATAATATAAATGTACTGCAGTGTTTTACCGTTAGTGCGCAGGAAGTGTAATATAAATGTACTGCAGTGTTTTACAGTTAGCGTGCAGGAAGCGTAATATAAATGTACTGCAGTGTTTTACAGTTAGTGGGCAGGAAGTGCAATATAAATGTACTGCAGTGTTTTACAGTTAGTGCGCAGGAAGTGTAATATAAATGTACTGCAGTGTTTTATAGTTAGCGTGCAGGAAGTATAATATAAATGTACTGCAGTGTTTTATAGTTAGCGTGCTGGAAATCTAATATAAATGTACTGCAGTGTTTTAAAGTTAGTGCGCAGGAAGTGTAATACAAATGTACTGTAGCGTTTTACCGTTAGTGCGCATGAAATGTAATATAAATGTACTGCAGAGTTTTACAGTTAGCTTGCAGGAAGTGTAATATAAATGTACTGCAGTGTTTTACAGTTAGTGCGCAGGAAGTGTAATATAAATGTACTGCAGGAAGTGTAATATAAATGTACTGCAGTGTTTTATAGTTAGCGTGCAGGAAGTATAATATAAATGTACTGCAGTGTTTTACAGTCAGCGTGCGGGAAGTGTAATATAAATGTACTGCAGTGTTTTACAGTTAGTGTGCAGAAAGTATAATATAAATGTACTGCAGTGTGTTACCATTAGTGCGCAGGAAGTGTAATATAAATGTACTGCAGTGTTTTACAGTTAGCATGCAAGAAGCGTAATATAAATGTACTGCAGTGTTTTACAGTTAGTGCACAGGAAGTATAATATAAATGTACTGAAGTGTTTTACAGTTAGTGCACAGGAAGTGTAATATAAATGTACTGCAGTGTTTTACAGTTAGTGCACAGGAAGTATAATATAAATGTACTGAAGTGTTTTACAGTTAGTGCACAGGAAGTGTAATATAAATGTACTGCAGTGTTTTACAGTTAGTGCGCAGGAAATGTAATATAAATGTACTGTAGTGTTTTTCAGTTAGTGCGCAGGAAATGTAATATAAATGTACTGCAGGAAGTGTAATGTAAATGTACTGCAGTGTTTTACCGTAAGCATGCAGAAAGTGTAATATAAATGTACTGTAGTGTTTTACAGTTAGTTCACAGGAAGTGTAATATAAATGTTATGCAGTGTTTTACAGTTAGCATGCAGGAAGTATAATATAAATGTACTGTAGTGTTTTACCGTAGTGCGCAGGAAGTGTAATATAAATGTACTGGAGTGTTTTACAGTTAGCATGCAGGAAGTGTAACATAAATGCACTGCAGTGTTTTACAGTTAGTGTGCAGGAAGTGTAATATAAATGTATTGCAGTGTTTTACAGTTAGTGCACAGGAAGTGTAATATAAATGTACTGCAGTGTTTTACAGTTAGTGCGCAGGAAATGTAATATAAATGTACTGTAGTGTTTTACAGTTAGTGCGCAGGAAGTGTAATATTAATGTACTGCAGTGTTTTACCGTTAGTGCACAGGAAGTGTAATATAAATGTACTGCAGTGTTTTACAGTTAGCGTGCAGGAAGTATAATATAAATGTACTGCAGTGTTTTACCGTTAGTGCGCAGGAAGTGTAATATAAATGTACTGCAGTGTTTTACAGTTAGCGTGCAGGAAGCGTAATATAAATGTACTGCAGTGTTTTACAGTTAGTGCGCAGGAAGTGTAATATAAATGTACTGCAGTGTTTTATAGTTAGCGTGCAGGAAGTATAATATAAATGTACTGCAGTGTTTTATAGTTAGCGTGCTGGAAATCTAATATAAATGTACTGCAGTGTTTTAAAGTTAGTGCGCAGGAAGTGTAATACAAATGTACTGTAGCGTTTTACCGTTAGTGCGCATGAAATGTAATATAAATGTACTGCAGAGTTTTACAGTTAGCTTGCAGGAAGTGTAATATAAATGTACTGCAGTGTTTTACAGTTAGTGCGCAGGAAGTGTAATATAAATGTACTGCAGGAAGTGTAATATAAATGTACTGCAGTGTTTTATAGTTAGCGTGCAGGAAGTATAATATAAATGTACTGCAGTGTTTTACAGTCAGCGTGCGGGAAGTGTAATATAAATGTACTGCAGTGTTTTACAGTTAGTGTGCAGAAAGTATAATATAAATGTACTGCAGTGTGTTACCATTAGTGCGCAGGAAGTGTAATATAAATGTACTGCAGTGTTTTACAGTTAGCATGCAAGAAGCGTAATATAAATGTACTGCAGTGTTTTACAGTTAGTGCACAGGAAGTATAATATAAATGTACTGAAGTGTTTTACAGTTAGTGCACAGGAAGTGTAATATAAATGTACTGCAGTGTTTTACAGTTAGTGCGCAGGAAATGCAATATAAATGTACTGTAGTGTTTTTCAGTTAGTGCGCAGGAAATGTAATATAAATGTACTGCAGGAAGTGTAATGTAAATGTACTGCAGTGTTTTACCGTAAGCATGCAGAAAGTGTAATATAAATGTACTGTAGTGTTTTACAGTTAGTTCACAGGAAGTGTAATATAAATGTACTGCAGTGTTTTACAGTTAGCATGCAGGAAGTATAATATAAATGTAATGTAGTGTTTTACCGTAGAGCGCAGGAAGTGTAATATAAATGTACTGGAGTGTTTTACAGTTAGCATGCAGGAATTGTAACATAAATGCACTGCAGTGTTTTACAGTTAGTGTGCAGGAAGTGTAATATAAATGTACTGCAGTGTTTTACAGTTAGTGCACAGGAAGTGTAATATAAATGTACTGCAGTGTTTTACAGTTAGTGCGCAGGAAGTGTAATATAAATGTACTGCAGTGTTTTACAGTTAGTGCACAGGAAGTGTAATATAAATGTACTGTAGTGTTTTACAGTTAGTGCGCAGGAAGTGTAATATTAATGTACTGCAGTGTTTTACCGTTAGTGCGCAGGAAATGTAATATAAATGTACTGTAGTGTTTTATCGTTAGTGCGCAGGAAGTGTACTGGAGTGTTTTACAGTTAGCATGCAGGAAGTGTAACATAAATGTACTGCAGGAAGTGTAATATAAATGTACTGCAGTGTTTTATAGTTAGCGTGCAGGAAGTATAATATAAATGTACTGCAGTGTTTTACAGTCAGCATTCGGGAAGTGTAATATAAATGCACTGCAGTGTTTTACAGTTAGTGTGCAGGAAGTGTAATATAAATGTACTGCAGTGTTTTACAGTTAGTGCACAGGAAGTGTAATATAAATGTACTGTAGTGTTTTACAGTTAGTGCACAGGAAGTGTAATATTAATGTACTGCAGTGTTTTACCGTTAGTGCGCAGGAAATGTAATATAAATGTACTGTAGTGTTTTATCGTTAGTGCGCAGGAAGTGTAATATAAATGTACTGCAGTGTTTTACAGTTAGCGTGCAGAAAGTGTAATAAAAATGTACTGCAGTGTTTTACAGTTAGTGCGCAGGAAGTGTAATATAAATGTACTGCAGGAAGTGTAATATAAATGTACTGCAGTGTTTTACCGTTAGTGCACAGGAAGTGTAATATAAATGTACTGCAGTGTTTTACAGTTAGCGTGCAGGAAGTATAATATAAATGTACTGCAGTGTTTTACCGTTAGTGCGCAGGAAGTGTAATATAAATGTACTGCAGTGTTTTACAGTTAGCGTGCAGGAAGCGTAATATAAATGTACTGCAGTGTTTTACAGTTAGTGGGCAGGAAGTGCAATATAAATGTACTGCAGTGTTTTACAGTTAGTGCGCAGGAAGTGTAATATAAATGTACTGCAGTGTTTTATAGTTAGCGTGCAGGAAGTATAATATAAATGTACTGCAGTGTTTTACAGTCAGCGTGTGGGAAGCGTAATATAAATGTACTGCAGTGTTTTACAGTTAGTACGCAGGAAATGTAATATAAATGTACTGTAGTGTTTTACCGTTAGTGCGCAGGAAATGTAATATAAATGTAATGTAGTGTTTTACAGTTAGTGCGCAGGAAGTGTAATATAAATGTACTGCAGTGTTTAACCGTTAGTGCGCAGGAAGTGTAATATAAATGTACTGTAGTGTTTTACCGTTAGTGCGCTGGAAATCTAATATAAATGTACTGCAGAGTTTTACAGTTAGCTTGCAGGAAGTGTAATATAAATGTACTGCAGTGTTTTACAGTTAGTGCACAGGAAGTGTAATATAAATGTACTGCAGTGTTTTACAATCAGCGTGCGGGAAGTGTAATATAAATGTACTGCAGTGTTTTACAGTTAGTGAGCAGAAAGTATAATATAAATGTACTGCAGTGTGTTACCATTAGTGCGCAGGAAGTGTAATATAAATGTACTGCAGTGCTTTACAGTTAGCATGCAAGAAGCATAATATAAATGTACTGCAGTGTTTTACAGTTAGTGCACAGGAAGTATAATATAAATGTACTGAAGTGTTTTACAGTTAGTGCACAGGAAGTGTAATATAAATGTACTGCAGTGTTTTACAGTTAGTGCGCAGTAAATGTAATATAAATGTACTGTAGTGTTATACCGTTAGTGCGCAGGAATTGTAATATAAATGTACTGTAGTGTTTTTCAGTTAGTGCGCAGGAAATGTAATATAAATGTACTGCAGGAAGTGTAATGTAAATGTACTGCAGTGTTTTACCGTAAGCATGCAGAAAGTGTAATATAAATGTACTGTAGTGTTTTACAGTTAGTTCACAGGAAGTGTAATATAAATGTACTGCAGTGTTTTACAGTTAGCATGCAGGAAGTATAATATAAATGTACTGTAGTGTTTTACCGTAGTGCGCAGGAAATGTAATATAAATGTAATGCAGTGTTTTACAGTTAGAGCACAGGCAGTGTAATATAAATGTACTGCAGTGTTTTACAGTTAGAGCAAAGGTAGTGTAATATAAATGTACTGCAGTGTTTTACAGTTAGTGCGCAGGAAGTGTAATGTAAATGTACTGTAGTGTTTTACAGTTAGTGCGCAGGAAATGTAATATAAATGTACTGTAGTGTTTTACAGTTAGTGCCCAGGAAGTTTAATATAAATGTACTGCAGTGTTTTACAGTTAGCGTGCAGGAAGTGTAACATAAATGCACTGCAGTGTTTTACAGTTAGTGTGCAGGAAGTGTAATATAAATGTACTGCAGTGTTTTACAGTTAGCGCACAGGAAGTGTAATATACATGTACTGCAGTGTTTTACAGTTAGCATGCAGGAAGTGTAATATAAATGTACTGCAGTGTTTTACAGTTAGCGTGCAGGAAGTGTAATATAAATGTAGTGCAGTGTTTTACAGTTAGTGCGCAGGAAGTGTAATATAAATGTACTGCAGGAAGTGTAATATAAATGTACTGCAATGTTTTACCGTTAGTGCGCAGGAAGTGTAATATAAATGTTCTGCAGGAAGTATAATATACATATAAGCAGTGTTTTACAGTTAGAGCACAGGCAGTGTAAAATAAATGTACTGCAGTGTTTTACAGTTAGAGCAAAGGTAGTGTAATATAAATGTACTGCAGTGTTTTACAGTTAGTGCGCAGGAAGTGTAATGTAAATGTACTGTAATGTTTTACAGTTAGTGCGCAGGAAATGTAATATAAATGTACTGTAGTTTTTTACCGTTAGTGCACAGGAAGTGTAATATAAATGTACTGCAGTGTTTTACCGTTAGTGCGCAGGAAATCTAATATAAATGTACTGCAGTGTTTTACCGTCAGCGTGCTGGAAGTGTAATATAAATGTACTGCAGTGTTTTACAGTTAGTGCACAGGTAGTGTTTTATAAATGTACTGCAGTGTTTTACAGTTAGTGCGCAGGAAATGTAATATAAATGTACTGTAGTGTTTTACAGTTAGTGCGCAGGAAGTGTAATATAAATGTACTGCAGTGTTTTACCGTTAGTGCGCAGGAAATGTAATATAAATGTACTGTAGTGTTTTATTAATAGTGCGCAGGAAGTGTTAAATAAATGTACTGCAGTGGTTTACAGTTAGCGTGCAGGAAGTGTAATAAAAATGTACTGCAGTGTTTTACAGTTAGTGCGCAGGAAGTGTAATATAAATGTACTGCAGGAAGTGTTATATAAATGTACTGCAGTGTTTTACCGTTAGTGCACAGGAAGTGTAATATAAATGTACTGCAGTGTTTTACAGTTAGCGTGCAGGAAGTATAATATAAATGTACTGCAGTGTTTTACCGTTAGTGCGCAGGAAGTGTAATATAAATGTACTGCAGTGTTTTACAGGTAGCGTGCAGGAAGCGTAATATAAATGTACTGCAGTGTTTTACAGTTAGTGCGCAGGAAGTGCAATATAAATGTACTGCAGTGTTTTACAGTTAGTGCGCAGGAAGTGTAATATAAATGTACTGCAGTGTTTTATAGTTAGCGTGCAGGAAGTATAATATAAATGTACTGCAGTGTTTTACAGTCAGCGTGTGGGAAGCGTAATATAAATGTACTGCAGTGTTTTACAGTTAGTGCGCAGGAAATGTAATATAAATGTACTGTAGTGTTTTACCGTTAGTGCGCAGGAAATGTAATATAAATGTACTGTAGTGTTTTACAGTTAGTGCGCAGGAAGTGTAATATAAATGTACTGCAGTGTTTAACCGTTAGTGCGCAGGAAGTGTAATATAAATGTACTGTAGTGTTTTACCGTTAGTGCGCTGGAAATCTAATATAAATGTACTGCAGTGTTTTAAAGTTAGTGCGCAGGAAGTGTAATACAAATGTACTGTAGCGTTTTACCGTTAGTGCGCATGAAATGTAATATAAATGTACTGCAGAGTTTTACAGTTAGCTTGCAGGAAGTGTAATATAAATGTACTGCAGTGTTTTACAGTTAGTGCGCAGGAAGTGTAATATAAATGTACTGCAGGAAGTGTAATATAAATGTACTGCAGTGTTTTACAGTTAGCGTGCAGGAAGTAAAATTTAAATGTACTGCAGTGTTTTACAGTCAGCGCTCGGAAAGTGTAATATAAATGTACTGCAGTGTTTTACAGTTAGTGTGCAGAAAGTATAATATAAATGTACTGCAGTGTGTTACCATTAGTGCGCAGGAAGTGTAATATAAATGTACTGCAGTGTTTTACAGTTAGCATGCAAGAAGCGTAATATAAATGTACTGCAGTGTTTTACAGTTAGTGCACATGAAGTATAATATAAATGTACTGACGTGTTTTACAGTTAGTGCACAGGAAGTGTAATATAAATGTACTGCAGTGTTTTACAGTTAGCATGCAGGAAGTATAATATAAATGTACTGTAGTGTTTTACCGTAGTGCGCAGGAAGTGTAATATAAATGTACTGCAGTGTTTTACAGTTAGCATGCAGGAAGTGTAACATAAATGCACTGCAGTGTTTTACAGTTAGTGTGCAGGAAGTGTAATATAAATGTACTGCAGTGTTTTACAGTTAGCGCACAGGAAGTGTAATATACATGTACTGCAGTGTTTTACAGTTAGCATGCAGGAAGTGTAATATAAATGTACTGCAGTGTTTTACAGTTAGCGTGCAGGAAGTTTAATATAAATGTACTGCAGTGTTTTACAGTTAGTGCGCAGGAAGTGTAAAATAAATGTACTGCAGGAAGTGTAATATAAATGTACTGCAATTTTTTAACGTTAGTGCGCAGGAAGTGTAATATGAATGTTCTGCAGGAAGTATAATATAAATGTAATGCAGTGTTTTACAGTTAGAGCACAGGCAGTGTAATATAAATGTACTGCAGTGTTTTACAGTTAGAGCAAAGGTAGTGTAATATAAATGTACTGCAGTGTTTTACAGTTAGTGCGCAGGAAGTGTAATGTAAATGTACTGCAGTGTTTTACAGTTAGTGCACAGGAAATGTAATATAAATGTACTGTAGTGTTTTACAGTTAGTGCCCAGGAAGTGTAATATAAATGTACTGCAGTGTTTTACAGTTAGCGTGCAGGAAGTGTAACATAAATGCACTGCAGTGTTTTACAGTTAGTGTGCAGGAAGTGTAATATAAATGTACTGCAGTGTTTTACAGTTAGCGCACAGGAAGTGTAATATACATGTACTGCAGTGTTTTACAGTTAGCATGCAGGAAGTGTAATATAAATGTACTGCAGTGTTTTACAGTTAGAGTGCAGGAAGTGTAATATAAATGTACTGCAGTGTTTTACAGTTAGTGCGCAGGAAGTGTAATATAAATGTACTGCAACGTTTTACCGTTAGTGCGCAGGAAGTGTAATATAAATGTTCTGCAGGAAGTATAATATAAATTTAATGCAGTGTTTTACAGTTAGAGCACAGGCAGTGTAATATAAATGTACTGCAGTGTTTTACAGTTAGAGCAAAGGTAGTGTAATATAAATGTACTGCAGTGTTTTACAGTTAGTGCGCAGGAAGTGTAATGTAAATGTACTGTAGTGTTTTACAGTTAGTGCGCAGGAAATGTAATATAAATGTACTGTAGTGTTTTACCGTTAGTGCACAGGAAGTGTAATATAAATGTACTGCAGTGTTTTACCGTTAGTGTGCAGGAAATCTAATATAAATGTACTGCAGTGTTTTACCGTTAGTGCGCAGGAAGTGTAATATAAATGTACTGTAGTGTTTTACCGTTAGTGCGCAGGAAGTGTAATATAAATGTACTGCAGAGTTTTACAGTTAGCGTGCAGGAAGTGTAATATAAATGTACTGTAGTGTTTTACCGTTAGTGCACAGGAAGTGTAATATAAATGTACTGCAGAGTTTTACAGTTAGCGTGCAGGAAGTGTAATATAAATGCACTGCAGTGTTTTACAGTTAGTGCACAGGAAGTGTAATATAAATGTAGTGCAGGAAGTGTAATATAAATGTACTGCAGTGTTTTACCGTTAGTGCGCAGGAAGTGTAATGTAAATGTACTGCAGAGTTTTACAGTTAGGGTGCAGGAAGTGTAATATAAATGCACTGCAGTGTTTTACAGTTAGTGCGCAGGAAGTGTAATATAAATGTACTGCAGGAAGTGTAATATAAATGTACTGCAGTGTTTTACCGTTAGTGCGCAGGAAGTGTAATATAAATGTACTGCAGGAAGTGTAATATAAATGTACTGCAGTGTTTTATATTTAGAGCACAGGTAGTGTAATATAAATGTACTGCAGTGTTTTACCGTTAGTGCGCAGGAAGTATAATATAAATGTACTGCAGTGTTTTACAGTTAGCGTGCAGGAAGTATAATATAAATGTACTGCAGTGTTTTACCGTTAGTGCCCAGGAAGTGTAATATAAATGTACTGCAGTGTTTTATGGTTAGCGTGCAGGAAGCGTAATATAAATGTACTGCATTGTTGTACAGTTAGCGTGCAGGAAGCGTAATCTAAATGTACTGCAGTGTTTTACCGTTAGTGCGCAGGAAAAGCAATATAAATATACTGCAGTGTTTTACAGTTAGCGCGCAGGAAGTGTAATATAAATGTACTGCAGTGTTTTAGAGTTAGCGTGCAGACTACCTTAACTACTTAAATAGTAACAACCATTATACACCTGGTTGTTACAATACAACAGATATTCTATTACAAAGTAACGTGTACGGCTAAAACTGCAGACCTTTTACAGAGAGTCGTTCACTCCAAGAAACAGAGAGGACAAACCAATACACAGTATACTAGCCGCTGTATAAGGTGCTAGCAGGCGAGATTGCACTGGTCACAGAACGGTGCCGATTCCTTTGGTAAGCATAATACATGTTTCCTCCATCTTTTTGAAAAGACATATTACACTATGTGGAGTCCCCTCTCTACTTTTTAAGGTTTATACATCCTTGAGTGGAACCCACGGAGCATCCGGAGGATACATGCCTATACACAGTGTACTGGCCGCTGAGTAAAGTGCCAGCAGGCGATATAGCACTGGTCAGAGTTCAGTGCAACTTGCTTTGGTAAGCGCAATATTTGTGTTTTATTATCTGCTGTGAACCAAACAATATCACACTATTGGCGCCCTCTTTTTTTTCTTTCTTAGCGTGCAGGAAGTCTAATATAAATGTACTGCAGTGCTTTACAGTTAGTGCACAGGAAGTGTAATATAAATGTACTGTAGTGTTTTACAGTTAGTGCGCAGGAAGTGTAATATAAATGTACTGCAGTGTTTTACCGTTAGCATGCAGGAAGTGTAATATAAATGTACTGCAGTGTTTTACAGTTAGTGCACAGGAAGCATAATATAAATGTACTGAAGTGTTTTACAGTTAGTGCGCAGGAAGTGTAATATAAATGTACTGCAGTGTTTTACAGTTAGTGCGCAGGAAGTGTAATATAAATGTACTGCAGGAAGTGTAATGTAAATGTACTGCAGTGTTTTACTGTAAGCAAGCAGGAAGTGTAATATAAATGTACTGTAGTGTTTTACCGTAGTGCGCAGGAAGTGTAATATAAATGCACTGCAGTGTTTTACAGTTAGTGTGCAGGAAGTAAAATATAAATGTACGGCAGTGTTTTACACTTAGCGTGCAGGAAGTGTAATATAAATGTACTGCAGTTTTTTACCGTTAGTGCGCAGGAAGTGTAATATACATGTACTGCAGTGTTTTACAGTTAGCGTGCAGGCAGTGTAATATAAATGTACTGCAGTGTTTTACAGTTAGTGCGCAGGAAGTGTAATATAAATGTACTGCAGGAAGTGTAATGTAAATGTACTGCAGTGTTTTACAGTTAGAGCGCAGGAAGTGTAATATAAATGTACTGCATTGTTTTACTGTTAGCATGCAGGAAGTATAATATAAATGTACTGTAGTCTTTTACCGTAGTGGGCAGGAAGTGTAATATAAATGCACTGCAGTGTTTTACAGTTAGTGTGCAGGAAGTAAAATATAAATGTACGGCAGTGTTTTACACTTAGCATGCAGGAAGTGTAATATAAATGTACTGCAGTGTTTTACAGTTAGTGCGCAGGAAGTGTGATATAAATGTACTGCAGGAAGTGTAATATAAATGTACTGCAGTGTTTTACCGTTAGTGTGCAGGAAGTGTAATATAAATGTACTGCAGTGTTTTACAGTTAGCGTGCAGGAAGTATAATATAAATGTACTGCAGTGCTTTACAGTTAGTGCACAGGAAGTGTAATATAAATGTACTGTAGTGTTTTACAGTTAGTGCGCAGGAAGTGTAATATAAATGTACTGCAGTGTTTTACCGTTAGCATGCAGGAAGTGTAATATAAATCTACTGCAGTGTTTTACAGTTAGTGCACAGGAAGCATAATATAAATGTACTGAAGTGTTTTACAGTTAGTGCGCAGGAAGTGTAATATAAATGTACTGCAGTGTTTTACAGTTAGTGCGCAGGAAGTGTAATATAAATGTACTGCAGGAAGTGTAATGTAAATGTACTGCAGTGTTTTACTGTAAGCAAGCAGGAAGTGTAATATAAATGTACTGTAGTGTTTTACCGTAGTGCGCAGGAAGTGTAATATAAATGCACTGCAGTGTTTTACAGTTAGTGTGCAGGAAGTAAAATATAAATGTACGGCAGTGTTTTACACTTAGCGTGCAGGAAGTGTAATATAAATGTACTGCAGTTTTTTACCGTTAGTGCGCAGGAAGTGTAATATAAACGTACTGCAGGAAGTGTAATATACATGTACTGCAGTGTTTTACAGTTAGTGCGCAGGAAGTGTAATATAAATGTACTGCAGGAAGTGTGATGTAAATGTACTGCAGTGTTTTACAGTTAGAGCGCAGGAAGTGTAATATAAATGTACTGCATTGTTTTACTGTTAGCATGCAGGAAGTATAATATAAATGTACTGTAGTCTTTTACCGTAGTGCGCAGGAAGTGTAATATAAATGCACTGCAGCGTTTTACAGTTAGTGTGCAGGAAGTAAAATATAAATGTACGGCAGTGTTTTACACTTAGCGTGCAGGAAGTGTAATATAAATGTACTGCAGTGTTTTACAGTTAGTGCGCAGGAAGTGTGATATAAATGTACTGCAGGAAGTGTAATATAAATGTACTGCAGTGTTTTACTGTTAGTGTGCAGGAAGTGTAATATAAATGTACTGCAGGAAGTATAATAACAAAATTTATGCTTACCTGATAAATTTCTTTCTTTTGCGATGTACCGAGTCCACGGTTTCATCCTTACTTGTGGGATATTATCCTTCCTAACAGGAAGTGGCAAAGAGTGCACCCACAGCAGAGCTGTCTATATAGCTCCCCCCTTAACTCCACCCCCAGTCATTTGACCAAAGGCCAAGGAAGAAAAAGGAGAAACTATAAGGTGCAGAGGTGACTGAAGTTTTTAATAAAAAATACTATCTGTCTTGAAAAGACAGGGCGGGCCGTGGACGTGCGCAGGAAGTGTAATATAAATGTACTGCAGTGTTTTACCATTAGTGCGCAGGAAGTGTAATATAAATTACTGCAGTGTTTTACAGTTAGTGCACAGGAAGTGTAATAGAAATGTACTGCAGTGTTTTACAGTTAGTGCGCAGGAAGTGTAATATAAATGTACTGCAGTGTTTTATAGTTAGAGCACAGGTAGTGTAATATAAATGTACTGCAGTGTTTTACAGTTAGTGTGCAGAAAGTATAATATAAATGTACTGCAGTGTTTTACCGTTAGTGTGCAGGAAGTGTAATATACATGTACTGCAGTGTTTTTTTTTTTTTTATTGAGGCAAACAGAAAATACAATTAAAAGCATCATTTGCTTCAGGAACAGAATAATATCCATAGTCAAGGAAAATAAAGAATACACAATACCATAACCGCTATGTACTGTATACATAAGTGAGTACATCATAATCATAGCAGTCAAGCGGCAAGTCGCAAGAATTGGACTATAAACATATATAACAAATGCTAGATAACTGAGCCCCATTTTTTTTTTTTTGTATAAAGTGTAACACATATTACCCCAGTTGAACTCTAGCAGCCTCTCTTGGACTGCTGAAACTCTAGAGAGAAAGATATCTGGGGGCATGCAGGGGGAAAAGATAAAAGGGCCACTTTTGGACCCACAGGAACAAGTTAGTTGAAAATTAAATTGAGAAGGAAACCCTCATTACTAGTGATTGAGAGAATGCATTTGGGGGAGGAATTAAAGCAAAACATCTTGGCGCATACCAACAGCATAGGGTTCCACAAAGTAGGGCATGATAAAAGTATTTTGCATAGAAAGAATGCTATGTCAGCAGACAAGTATTTTAAATTATACATTTGAGGGAGGGCTAGCAACAAACATTATCTCTAGGTACAATGAGATGTGAAGGAGATATCATAAGAGTAAGAGTATATGCAGCAATCTAGGGTCAGCAAATAGATAATTACCCATATCAATATGGTAGAGTGAGTGGCTTCCCATCCCCTATGTGTGTACCAATTATTTTAAGGACAATGGCGGGAATAAGAATTCAGCAGAGTACACTGACTTATGCACAGACTAGTAGTTACCTAAATTAATCAGATGTTATGTCATATAGTGTAATATATGAAGGATCCTGCATCTCTACCTAAGTGAGAACTATGGTGTCTTGTTATAAAGGTGTGTGAGGGATAAAGAAAATTGCACACATTCATAAACAGTGGATAAAATAAGTGCAGAAATATCATTCCACATTGTGATGAAGTACAGTGACAGACAGAGTGATCAACATATATTAAGTGAGGTAAAGTTCACTGCATAGCGTAACTTGGGGAATAGTCTTTGCAGGATCAAGTAGTGGAAAAGTCATTATTGGAAAGTTCTCTTCAAACACAAGCCCTCAGCAATAAAATGGACATCAATCCTCATGGGGGGCATTAATAATGTACAGAGTGATAGGGGGTAGCTAAACCCTCCGAATGGCAAGCAGGTCATTCCCCAGACAATTGCCATTAGTAACCCGCGCCAAGTCTGCAAACCTACCATTCACCTTCTGATGCGTCCGGGACTCCAGTTAAATTGCAGCAACATCAGAGCCGCCACCCCGACACCTGTGGGGTAAAAGCTATATGTTTAACCCACTCCGTCTCTACCAAAGGATCCGGCTGAAAGCTGTAGCGCAAGTCTTTGCAGTATGTCCAGAGACTCCCAGCGCCAGCAGTCTCCGGTCGCCATCTTGGACTCATTGTGCGGAGGGGGGATCTGACCAGGGACGTGCACTCATAAGAGGCAGGGGAGGCAGTGCCTACCCTGCCATATGTGGCCAAAGCTTAATTAAATTTTAATTAAAACAAAAAAAAAAAAGTACAAAAATATATTTCCCCCAATGTAATGCTATGGAGAGGCAGGTACAGGAACGCTTCTCTCCATTGCAGTACATGGGTCAAAGGAAAAGCTGTGCTGCAGCACCACCTGTGTTCTGTCAATATATTAGCAGCAAAAATTGGGACCAATAGGAGGCACCCCTCTTAATGCTTCCTGGGAAGTGAAGGATATGTAGAATAATCAGGAGGCTGCAGTGAGCAGGGTCATGTGACACAACTGGAAGCTGAGGTAACCTAAGAACAGATGACACCAAGCAGAAGAGTAAAGTAGTATTCTGCATCTCTTGTGATTCACAACTTGTGTTCAGATGCAGCTCATTAACAGGGGGACAGTAAGTGAGCATAACCCAATACTGACAGGAAGTCAAAGGGTCAATTCAAATTTAAATCCATAATTTAAAACCCAGAGTTTGAAGTTAAGTGTGCAGTGTCCACATTATTTAAATTAAAGTTTTTGACATTAAATATTGCTAAGCCTCCCTTTTTTATGGTTATTTGATTTATCTAGGTACAAACTCAATATATGTTATGTCTGTTCAGTCAGAGGATGCAGTATCTCTTTTTATTTTTCTCTGTGTCTCCATTTATTTAAAGACTGCTGTTAACTTGTAATTCACAAATCAATTGAAAGCTGTTGCATTGTGTTTTTAATATGTGCTGCTTTTATACAAGTTTATATTAATAAAATGAGATAATGAGTCATTTAAAAAATATATGTAATATTGCAGTTAAATGTTTTTAGAAATAATGCCACTGTAAAGTAACTGGTTAAACACATAGTCAAAGGGAGACATTTAAAATTAAACTTTCATGATTGAGGTAGAGCATGCTATTTTAATAGACTTTTCTAGTTATTTATATTTTGAGAATTAGCATCAACTGTTACTGGCCCCATGTCAGCAAATCAAATTAGTTTTTGAAAGGAACATGAAAGTCATAATTACATTTCTTTCATGTAATTAGCAAGAGTCCATGAGCTAGTGACGTATGGGATATACATTCCTACCAGGAGGGGCAAAGTTTCCCAAACCTCAAAATGCCTATAAATACACCCTCACCACACCCACAATTCAGTTTTACAAACTTTGCCTCCGATGGAGGTGGTGAAGTAAGTTTGTGCTAGATTCTACGTTGATATGCGCTCCGCAGCAAGTTGGAGCCCGGTTTTCCTCTCAGCGTGCAGTGAATGTCAGAGGGATGTGAAGAGAGTATTGCCTATTTGAATTCAATGATCTCCTTCTACGGGGTCTATTTCATAGGTTCTCTGTTATCGGTCGTAGAGATTCATCTCTTACCTCCCTTTTCAGATCGACGATATACTCTTATATATACCATTACCTCTACTGATTCTCGTTTCAGTACTGGTTTGGCTTTCTACTACATGTAGATGAGTGTCCTGGGGTAAGTAAGTCTTATTTTCTGTGACACTCTAAGCTATGGTTGGGCACTTTTATATAAAGTTCTAAATATATGTGTTCAAACATTTATTTGCCTTGACTCAGGATGTTCAACATTCCTTATTTCAGACAGTCAGTTTCATATTTGGGATAATGCATATGAATTAATCAATTTTTTTCTTACCTTAAAATTTGACTTTTTCCCTGTGGGCTATTAGGCTCGCGGGGGCTGAAAATGCTTCATTTTATTGCGTCATTCTTGGCGCGGACTTTTTTTGCGCAATAATTTTTTTCTGTTTCTGGCGTCATACGTGTCGCCGGAAGTTGCGTCATTTTTTTGACGTTTTTTTGCGCCAAAAGTGTCGGCGTTCCGGATGTGGTGTCATTTTTGGCGCCAAAAGCATTTAGGCGCCAAATAATGTGGGCGTCTTTTTTGGCGCTAAAAAATATGGGCGTCTCTATTGTCTCCACATTATTTAAGTCTCATTATTTATTGCTTCTGGTTGCTAGAAGCTTGTTCACTGGCATTTTTTCCCATTCCTGAAACTGTCATTTAAGGAATTTGATCAATTTTGTTTTATATGTTGTTTTTTCTATTACATATTGCAAGATGTCTCCGTTTGTCCCTGAGTCAGAAGCCACTTCTGGAAAAATGCTTAACTGAGTTTCAGTTCTACCAAAGTTCATTTATTTTAAATGTTATAAATGTTTATCTTTAGCTATGGTTTGTAATAAGTTATTATGATATACTTTTACATGCAGATTCCATTAGTATTTATGCTTTATACATTTCCATTCTTAAGTGCAAGAAATGTTTAGAAGATTTATAAGAAATATTTTTTCTGATTAAGGCTATGTCTGACTTCGTGCTTTCTAATACGATTTTTAGGTCTTTTTCACTTCTTTTTTAATTATTGAAGTTTCAAATGACCAACAACATACTGATTTATCCTTCTCTGATGATGTTTTTTTCTCTTTCAGAAATTCTCTTCATCAGATATTGACACTAACAAATCTACTTTTTGATATAATTTTTGTATTATTAAAGTACATTTGTTCTTTGTTGAAGAGGTGTTGATTATTTTGGATATTAAGGTAACTAGTTCTTTAAGACTAGCTGACACTATTTCTGCCTTTTTTTTTTTTTCTGTGATTTTAGAGGTTTTCTTTCCAATTCCCCATACTAGGGAATGGAATAGGCTGAGAATTTTCTTTTATTTTTAAACTATATTCTTTGTCAGCAGTTAAATTCAATTTGGAGGGTTCTCCAATTTATTGGAGCCATCTCTACTCCTACTAATTATGCTATTGTTTTTATAGCAAAATAGTATTTATTTTCCTTTATATAGTTGTATCTTATTTTTGGAAAATTATTTAGTATCAGGTACTTTTCTTGGTCCTGTGATATTGCAATTGCTTCATTTTTTCTGTTTACTTTAAGATCAAGTATCAGATCATGATTTATTTTAGCATTGTTAAGGGACAACATTTACTAGACTAGGTGCCGTTGCATTTGTCTTGTTGTTTTGCATTTTGCAAGTCCTCTGTTTTGACTGGTCCTTTAAACTGGACTATCATGCTAATGATTTCATTTGTGTCTTCATTTTATTGAATATATTCGCAAATGAGGGTTAATCTATGTCTTTAGCTATTTTAGCTAGAAGAATTCTGTGATAAAAAAAAAATAAAAAATCCATATTTCTTTTGTTCTAAGATAATCAATTATAATTGGATTCAATTCTTAACTGTTACTATGGGCTTCAAGATTGAGTTCTAAGACTAAAACTTTAAGCTTATACTAGTTTGGTTGTTCTTATTAAGGAATGAATCCTGAGTTCTTTCCCAAGTAACATGTTTTTAATTGGGGTTCGAAATTAGCTCCCTAATGTTGCGATGCACGTGCCGTATTCCAGCTTGGCTGGTAAGGGGCAGGTTAAGACTTCTTTGAAATTTATTTGGTTCTATTTTGTCCAAATTTCTTTGTTTTTATTCCAGTAAGGCTAACACTTTCTTTCAGTGTGTTTCTGTCCTATATATTTTGGATACTGTTGAGGCATGGCTGGGTACCCATGGGGTTCAAGCGCTGCTCAGACCTGGAATCTTCTGGGGTTTTTATTCCAGTTCCTTTTCTAGGAACTGGGTTTTGGAGTTTTATTCAAACTTTTTTGCCTTTTTGTGGTCATTGATAGCATTATTTGTTTTCTTTAGATACAATAAATGCGTATTCTTCATTTTTCTGTTTTCATTCAGATTATTTCCTGAGGATGCGGATTCTCATATGTTTCACTTGCTCTTCAGGACATAGTTAGAGGATCTTTTTTCAAAAGCTCTTGATTCCTCACACAAGGGTCACCTTTTTTTTTAGGTTTCCAGATGGTTTATGTCACTATCTTTGTCTCTATCAGACAAGGGACAATTTGTATTGGGTTCCGTCTGTCGGTACCTTTAGTCTCTATTATTTCCTTCAGTTGCTATATATGCATAGAAGTTTTAACAGCATTGGATTCAATTCCCTTTGCTCATTTTCAATGGAAAGATCATTTCCAGCTTTTTATGAGTGTTGTTTCTTCAAGAACATGGTTGGAGGATCAATTAACCAAAAAAGTTTGTTGATTCCTCAGACAAGAGTAACCTTTTTTAGATTTCCGGATAGGTTCAGTGTCCATGACTCTGTCTCTGTTGGACAGGAGACGTGTGAAATTGGTTTCAGCTTATCGAAACCTTCAGTCTCAATCATTCCCTTCGGTAGCCTTATGCATGGAAATTCTAGGTTCTTATGACTGCTGCATTGGACGTGTTCCCCTTTGCTCATTTTCACATGCGACCTCTTCAGCTCTGTATGCTGAACCAGTGGTGCCGGGATTATACAAAGATATCTCATTTAATATCTTTAAAACTGATTGTTGGACACCCTCTGACGTGGTACAGACCACCATCGTTTAGTTCAGGGGGCTTCTTTTTTTCTTCCAACCTGGACTGTGATCTCAACAGATGCAAGTCTGACAGGTTGGGGAGCTGTATGGGGGTTTCTGACAGCACAAGGGGTTTGAGAAATCTCAGGAGGTGAGATTACCAATCAATATTTTGGAACTCCGTGCAATTTTCAGAAGCTCTTCAGTCATGGCCTCTTCTAAAGAGAGAATCGTTCATTTGTTTTCAGACAGACAATGTCACAACTGTGGCATATATCAATCATCAAGGAGGGACTCACAGTCCTCTGGCTATGAAAGAAGTATCTCGAATAATGGTATGGGCGGAATCCAGCTCCTGTCTAATCTCTGTGGTTCATATCCCAGGTATTGACAATTGGAAAGCGGATTATCTCAGTCGCCAAACGTTACATCCGGGCGAGTGGTCTCTTCACCCAGAGGTGTTTCTTCAGATTGTTCAAATGTGGGGACTTCCAGAAATAGATCTGATAGCTTCTCATCTAAACAAGAAACTTCCCAGGTATCTGTCCAGATCCAGGGATCCTCAGGCGGAAGCAGTGGATGCATTGTCACTTCCTTGGAAGTATCATCCTGCCTATATCTTTCCGCCTCTAGTTCTTCTTCCAAGAGTAATCTCCAAGATTCTGAAAGAATGCTCGTTTTTTCTGCTGGTGGCTCCAGCATGGTCTCACAGGTTTTGGTATACGGATCTTGTCCGCATGGCTTCTTGCCAACCGTGGACTCTTCCGTTAAGACCAGACCTTCTGTCACAAGGTCCTTTTTTACCATCAGGATCTCAAATCCTTAAATTTAAAGGTATGGAGATTGAACGCTTGATTCTTAGTCAAAGAGGTTTCTCTGACTCTGTGATTAATACTATGTTACAGGCTCGTAGATCTGTATCTAGGAAGATATATTATCAAGTCTGGAAGACTTACATTTCTTGGTGTCTTTCTCATCATTTTTCCTGGCATTCTTTTAGAATTCCGAGTATTTTTTAGTTTCTTCAGGATGGTTTGGATAAAGGTTTGTCTGCAAGTTCCTTGAAAGGACAAATCTCTGCTCTTTCTGTTCTTTTTCACAGAAGGATTGCTATTCTTCCTGATATTCATTGTTTTGTACAAGCTTTGGTTCGTATAAAACCTGTTATTAAGTCAATTTCTCCTCCTTGGAGTTTGAATTTGGTTCTGGGGGCTCTTCAAGCTCTTCCGTTTGAACCTATGCATTCACTGGACATTAAATTACTTTCTTGGAAAGTTTTTTTTTTTTTTGGCCATCTCTTCTGCTAGAAGAGTTTCTGAATTATCTGCTCTTTCTTGTGAATCTCCTTTTCTGATTTTCCATCAGGATAAGGCGGTGTTGCGAACTTCTTTTAAATTTTTACCTAAGGTTGTGAATTCTAACAACATTAGTAGAGAAATTGTGGTTCCTTCATTATGTTCTAATCCTAAGAATTCTAAGGAGAGATCATTGCATTCTTTGGATGTAGTTAGAGCTTTGAAATATTATGTTGAAGCTACTAAGAATTTCCGAAAGACTTCTAGTCTATTTGTTATCTTTTCCGGTTCTAGGAAAGGTCAGAAGGCCTCTGCCATTTCTTTGGCATCTTGGTTGAAATCTTTAATTCATCATGCTTATGTCGAGTCGGGTAAATCTCCGCCTCAAAGGATTACAGCTCATTCTACTAGGTCAGTTTCTACTTCCTGGGCGTTTAGGAATGAAGCTTCGATTGATCAGATTTGCAAAGCAGCAACTTGGTCTTCTTTGCATACATTTACTAAATTCTACCATTTTGATGTGTATTCTTCTTCTGAAGCAGTTTTTGGTAGAAAAATACTTCAGGCAGATGT
The DNA here is from genome assembly GCF_027579735.1 of Bombina bombina. Taxonomy (NCBI): domain Eukaryota; kingdom Metazoa; phylum Chordata; class Amphibia; order Anura; family Bombinatoridae; genus Bombina; species Bombina bombina. The sequence goes on along the minus strand of NC_069505.1, from coordinate 241,097,959 downwards.
TTCAGTTTGATTCTTCTGCTTATAATTTCAGTTTTCTTCATTATAAGATTTAAACTTTATTTTGGGTGTGGATTATTTTTCAGCGGAATTGGCTGTCTTTATTTTATCCCTCCCTCTCTAGTGACTCTTGCGTGGAAGATCCACATCTTGGGTAGTCATTATCCCATACGTCACTAGCTCATGGACTCTTGCTAATTACATGAAAGAAAACATAATTTATGTAAGAACTTACCTGATAAATTAATTTCTTTCATATTAGCAAGAGTCCATGAGGCCCACCCTTTTTTGTGGTGGTTATGATTTTTTTGTATAAAGCACAATTATTCCTTGTTTTTTATGATTTCGCACTTTTTTCTTATCACCCCACTTCTTGGCTATTCGTTAAACTGATTTGTGGGTGTGGTGAGGGGTGTATTTATAGGCATTTTGAGGTTTGGGAAACTTTGCCCCTCCTGGTAGGAATGTATATCCCATACGTCACTAGCTCATGGACTCTTGCTAATATGAAAGAAATGAATTTATCAGGTAAGTTCTTACATAAATTATGTTTTCCATCATTCAGATAGAAATTGCACAAATTTTTTTTTTATAAACTTTCTATTTTACTTTTATTATTATGTACTTCATTCTTTTGGTATCCTTTGGTGTACTTTGTTGAAGAGCATACCTAAGTGGGATGTGCATGTGCGTTTCTTGAACACCATATTGCAGCAGCTGTGTTGGCAGTATTGATAACTTGTCCTTTGTGTAAAACTTGTATGGTAAATTATTTCTATTTTTACAATACAGTAGTGAGTAGAGAGGAGATTGTGTATCATTCTAATTACTTAGTAACTGGCACTGTGCCACAGAATTGTGTGAGTGTGTATATGAGCAGAGTGTGTGTGGGTGTCAGTGAGCAAAGTATGTGTGCTTTATTCTCCAGGTAATCAATACATTTCCGATGAGCTGGTGCTTTAGTGCAGTGTTTCTTAACAATGGTCCTCAAGTACCCCCAACAGGCCAGGTTTTCATTATAGCTGAATCAGTGCACAGGTGAAGTAATCAGCTGATCAATAACTCAGTGGTTACTAACTTGCTCTCACCCATCACCTGATTATGTCACCTGTGCACTGGTTCAGCTATCATTTAAACCTACCCTGTTGGGGGTACTTGCGACCCTCTGTACATGTGTTTCTCCGGCGTATCATATCTAGTGCCTCACCAGCCTCTGACCTCACTGCACGTCACTGATATATATATATGAGACTCATTTCTAAGTGCCATCCTTTAGGAATTATATATTATACATCAGCAGTATAGAAAGTTCATATAAGGATATGGGTGATCTTCTTTAAAATCTCAGCTCCTCCGATGTTTCTTATTTCATCCTCATGAAAAGGAAACAAAAATGTACCACATAGTGTAACTCTGTAACACTATTCATGAGATAAAGAACACTTGTATACAAATGGTTACTCACATGGGTGGAGCTTATAGCCAAGCTCAGGGAAATGCGCACACCCACTTTATACTGGTGGGTAAACAGTACTCTCACAAGATAATAAAGTAAAAAGGATTTATTAAAACATGTATATAAAAGCGTCACAAGAACTGCATTTACACCGTACACAGGAGAATAAAGCAACAAAATGTCTTATTATTGCTCTAATCTAAGGCCACACTAACAGAAGCACAAACATCATTCTTAAATAAAGGATTACATTTTGCCCCTAGCTACAGAATTAACAAGTTTGACACATTCATAGGAATACAGAAATTCATACGTAATTTATGTATTAAAAAACATTTTTTGAATAGCCCTATCATAAAGAACAATGCTCTAAAACCAAACAAATATAAACATATAGAAGTTAGCAGTAGGTCCTCATTTAACCCTACACAATACAAATCAGCTCCGATGGAAACCTTTGTAGAACTGGTTCATAGGGATATTAAGAACCTGAAAACTAACTATACATCAAACATGACTAGAGAGGAACAAACAGCTTTAATGGAATTACAGAATAATAACAAAGTAGTGATAAAGCCAGCGGACAAGGGCGGAGGCACAGTCATAATGGACAAAACCAAATATAATGAAGAATGCCTTAGGCAACTAAATGACGTTAACACATATAAAAAATTAGCTTCAAATCCAGTATTAGATTTTAAAAAAAGAGTAGAAAAATATCTGGCAAAAGGGTTAAAAGAAAACATTCTCAATAAAAAAGAATATCAATATATATTTAAGCAATTCCCCAAGACTTCTACCTTTTACATACTCCCAAAGATCCGTAAGGATCTATGTAACCCCCCAGGGAGACCCATCGTGTCGGGTGTTAATTCACTCACCAGCAACCTCTCAGCATACATCGACCAATTTTTACAAGTATACGTTAAGGGGACTAAGTCATATTTGAAGGATACTATCAGTATCTTAAATCACTTAGAGGGCATTAAATGGAATCAGGATTGGTTGCTGTTCACCAGTGATGTAACATCACTGTACACAATAATAGATAAGGAACTTGGCATCGCATCAGTGAGAAATATCCTAAAGGAAGATAAAACTTTAGATCCTTAACAACTACAGTTCATCCTTGATGGAATTAGTATCATTTTGGAAACCAATTATTTTTGGTTCAATAAGGAGTATTATCTCCAGATAAGTGGTACGGCGACGGGCACCAGATTTGCGCCCAGTTATGCCAATTTGTATATGGCAAACTGGGAAAACCAATACATCTATAATTCCCATGGGCGCAATATCTGGTGTCCTATCACTGCTATATTGATGATCTGTTCCTTAAATGGTCAGGTAGTGAGAGCCAACTATCAGAATTTAAAGAACATCTGAAAATGAATTAATTTAAGGTAGCTTTAACTTGGACCAAAGTAAAACCAAAGTAGATTTTCTGGATTTAGAATTTTATATAGAAAACAACATACTAAAATCAAAACATTTCTTTAAAAGCATAGATGTGAATAATTATATTAGTTTAAATAGTTGCCATCAAAAACATTGGTTAAAAAATGTGCCAAAAGGCCAGTTTGTCCGACTCTGGCCTCGCTTCCATTGAGTTGTAATTCAGTTTGCGTGCACTTGCAAACCGTTAAATATGCTGTCGAAAGCAATATCGTTTAACGACTGTTTCCAATGGCGCGTTATACCTCAATATCGGCAGCCGGACTTCGGCTGCCGAAAAGATCTTCGCGTCCCATAGAAAGTAATAGAAGCCGTTAATCGATAAATTATACCAGGTTTCCAATGAAAGCGCTAACCGTTAATACACTGTCGGAGGCTGTCGATACATTGAGACATATTACCCCCAGCTCAACTAGGTGTAAAAGAGGAAAATTGTGCTTTTTGAGACCTATTTTCTATTGAAATTATAAAACTTGCAAATAATGCAAGTGTTTTAATGTAGAAATAAATTGTTATAAGTAATATTTATTGTTGTCTCATGTATAGAATCAGTATATATTTAAATATAATAATATATGCAAGAACATATCTACAGAATGCAAACTAGACCTATGCCTAGGGCAGCAATCAATATTACTTATATTTATGAAGTGTTAAATATAATTATATTAGAAAATAGTATTTGATTATTAAAAATATGGATAAGTGTTTCTTTATTTTTCTTGAGAGGTGATCACCGGTAAGGAGCACGGACGTTAAACGTAAATTCTATAGTGTAAGGTCGGGTTACCTTAGCAACTAATTGATTTTCAAGAAATCTGATGTCAGATGGAAGCGTTAATACAACGTTAACTTACAGCTACACGAAAAGAGCGACTGCACGCTATCCGCAAAATATTTCAATGGAAACCTGGTACTAAAATGGAGCCGTAAATTACTTTTAGCTGTCGGCCGCTTCGGTAGCTTACGGCTCCATTTTTAACGACTCAATGGAAGCGAGGCCTAAGACGGAACTGTAGGGACAGAGGTATACCAAGTCCAATCCAAAATATTGAAAGAACGTTTTTTGGAAAAAAACTATTCGAGCACTTTTCTGGATGAAAAGATAGATGAAGTTGCCAACCTAGAGAGGGGGGAGTTACTGAAATATAAAACCAAGATTGACAATAGGGCAGATACAAACAATAAGAATTTAGCCAACAGGCTTATTTTTCAACATAGCACTCAGAGCAGGGAAGTAAGAGAGATTATTCAAAGGCATTGGGGGATTCTATCCAGGGATTCTAGTCTAACCGAATTTCTAGGAGAGGGACCAAATATAATGTTCAAGAAAGTTCCCAATCTAAAATTGCAACTCTCCCATAGGTTGAAAAATGCAGATGATACTGAGCATGCAACAAAAAATTGGTTGCTTCCATCTCAAATGGGATTCAGAAGATGCCAGTTCTGCAATGCATGCAACAAAATGAAAAAGGAACTGAGACTATGTAACAAATTCCACTCAGCAGATGGTACTAAGATCTATGATATAAATCAGTTCATCACTTGCAATAGCAAAAATGTGATTTATATGTTACGCTGTTCGTGCAATTTGGTATACATAGGACGCACCTCTAGACTTCTGAAAACCAGACTTAGTGAACACATATATAATATAGAAAATGGATATCAAAATCGCACATTATCGGCACATTTTGATAGGAAACACAATAGAAAGATAAATGACCTAGAATTTCTGGGTATAAGGAAAGTGGAACCAGGTTGGAGAGGAGGTGATGTACAAAATCAGTTGGGTGGATGAAGTGGATACACATTATGGATAGCTTCATACCCAACGGGCTAAATAAAGATTTTGAGTTACATCATTTCCTATGAAGTAGGTTATTCATGTGAACATATGCATTATCTGTCTCTCAAGCCATTCTGATTCATAATAATATACACTATGTAATAAGCCCCTTACGCATATATAGTGTGGCAATTCGTATGTTAAAGGTAGCCTAATTGGGTTAATTCTATTCATAATAATACACACCGTATAATCAGCCTTTGGTGCATATATTTCTAAATAAAGTATGTGACTCAGTCAGCTCGTTTATACTTACAGCATAATATATTACACAACCAGCGCCTTATGCACATATATTATAATAATGTAATGTATTAAGGTAGCGCAATTAGGTATCAAACTGCAGGTACACACATTATAGGTATTAGGCTATTCACATACATTTTATATATTTTATATTTTCAGATATTTAGTATTGCCATCAGTATTGTTATCAGTTATTATAAATCACAAATAACAGCTAGCGACTAGTAGTAATAAGAGTTATGAATTACCAGCTTTTTCATTTCTTACAAATGACGTATAGTATTGCAAAGAATAATTATAACAGTTATAATACCACACATAAGGTGGTGATAAGGGTTTGTATGAACACTATGAATTTGGTATATATCTGTTAATTTTGTATCAATTTTGTATCTGTTTTGCAAATATAAAATGTGACTGTTATCATTAATTTTCCTTAATCTGCATATGCATATATTTCTGTAAATATGTTTACAGTTTGTTCCACACATTGATATCACACTTTGAGGCAAATTAGCCTTGTTCTTCTAGGGACTAGATGCCCTTTTCCAAAATGGAGGACGAGACACTGGATATCCGGTTTGACAAACCTCAAGGGTTTAAAAGGATATACGGACATGCGCACATCATTTCCTTGACAAAGCTTAATTGCGAAACGTACGTCGGATATACTATCTCTCCATTGCGTCTGTTCAATTATCTGCACACCTTAGGGAGGAGCAACCTAAGCTGGTCACAAGGTGGACGGTATATTGCGGTTAAGCTTCTGCTTTCCTATCCACTGACTCACAGCATTGGGCTTCGCTCATTAGCGCAATAATAAGACATTTTGTTCCTTTATTCTCCTGTGTACGGTGTATATGCAGTTCTTGTGACGCTTTTATATATATGTTTTATAAAATCCTTTTTACTTTATTATCTTGTGAGAGTACTGTTTACCCACCAGTATAAAGTGGGTGTGCGCATTTCCCTGAGCTTGGCTATAAGCTCCAACCCATGTGAGTAACCATTCGTATACAAGTGTTATTTATCTCCTGAATAGTGTTACAGAGTTACACTATGTGGTACATTTTTGTTTCCTTTTCATGAGGATGAAATAAGAAACATCGGAGGAGCGGAGATTTTAAAGAAGATCACCCATATCCTTATATGAACTTTCTGTACTAATTTTTTGCATCACATTTATTTCGCACATTTTTTTGTTTTGTGAAATTTTGGTATTTTATGTTACATCAGCAGGATAAGCACGGCACAGCAGCCCCTCTAAAATAAGCATATAGACCCCAGCAGTACCCAGGCAGACTGACACTGTGGGAACGTACAGCAGACATCAGCGAGGCTGTACATGAACCTGTCCTCATGCACACTGAGTAAGGGCAAAGAACGTAACACTGGCTCCTCAGACACTGCAGAAAAAAATTCACTAAAGAAAAAATCTCATTGCAGAAAATGAAAAAAAGTTCTGTGAATTCTGTTAAGAACCAATTTTGAGGAAAAAAAAATATAAACAAAAATAATGACATTTCATATATTCTGGGCTAGATTACAAGTGGCGAGCTAATGTTAGCACTGGAAACGATAATATCACCACTGTGCTAGTTAGCGCATGTATTAAAAGTTGAAAATAAAGGGTGTACTCAAGTGAAAACAAGATGTATGCTCAACAGATTAACGTGACTGAAGACTTTATGTAAAGTGTAATGTATTTATTTATATGTGTAAATATGGATATACATAAATATACACACATATAAACACGTGTATACTTATACACACACGTATATATATATATGGACACAAGAAATATCAGCGCTATTAATATGAAAATCAGTAATTGCACGTTATTATCAGTGTAGCTTCTATATCTATTGTCTGTGTATTTAAACTAGACTAGTAGTATAGATAACCAAATTATTGGACCAATAGTACATACATATATATATATATATATATATATATAAAAGTTAGCAAACACTGTCCTTATATCTATGAGATGGTAACAGATTACCACAAAAAAAGTCACTCTTTATCTCGATAAGGATGGAAGGAGACCTTCTTGCAGCCTTTCTCCAAAAGTAAAAAACCAAGGTCCTCTGGGAGGTCTTAGTAGATTCTGAAATAGGTAGAAGAAGGGAGGGGCGCACAGAAAAGCCAGATCCTAGTGCAGTATATTATGGCAAGTTCTTATAACACACAAGCTGGTATACAAATGGACACTCACTTGATTCAACCTCAATCCTATGAGGTAAGGGAATGGTGTGGAGGCTATATATAGCCAAGATGAAATTTGAAAGATGTAATCCGTTTCTCTACTTGCTTCCCCTTTCAGACAGGTGTTTGAAGGCAGGTTTATCCCACTTGTATTCAGAACAATAGCACCTTGTCACTCGCTCCTGGATCCCCTTTTACTCCTGAGTATTATTCATAAATTGTGGTATGGGAGGGAGGGGGTGGCCGTAATAATATGGTTGCAAGCAAGTATATGCAATGAAACTCAGAATTTTATTGGTGTATAAAATCATGTGTCAACAGTCCACAAAGACACAAAAGCAAGCAGACGTTAATGGTGTATACATACCAGTGTGAAAAACTTGTTCATAACAAATGCGCTAAGCAAAACAAAAAAACGTTGTTAAAATGACAGTTAGATAAAGTAAGTATAAAACACACCTCTCCCAATCGCACTAAGCTTAACAGGATAGTCTGCAGAACCTTAACCACTGACTTCCTATGCGCTTATTGTGCTAAAGGAGTGTGTTCGTGTCGGGGGGGCGGAGCCTGACGCGTTTCGCGACGCTATTGGTCACTTCTTCAGAGGTGGGGCCGCCCCCCTACAGCTCTGTATTTATTCGTTCAGGTCCTAATAGTGTTTGAGATAGGTCGCCATTTTGTTTACTGGCAATACCTGCTTATTTGTGGGCATTCATGTTAGTCTAGCTTTCATCCCTAACTACACACAAAGTGTTAATGTTATTACCAAATCTTTTACACATAAAATAAAAAATGAGGTATGGAATGAATGCAGTTTACACTCTATTTTACCTTAAACTAAATTTATGGTGAATAACGTTCTAAGTTACCTATAAAATGTTTTAAAACTAGTCTTAGTGTCTCTAGGTAGATTATAATTCTATGGAAAAAAAAGTTTTTATTCCCTTTTCTTCATAAAATCATGCAGTACAGCTGGTCAGAATTCACAGAGAATTTAAATTGCAATGATTTTAATCTCTCCTTCACTAATAGTATAGACGAGTATAAAATTAACTTTTTAGACTTGGTGCTATTTCAAGATGAGGGGAAAATATCCACTAGTATTTACAGAAAAGAAACAGATACTAATGGGTACCTTGATGCAAAAAGTGGACATCATCCACGATGGGTTGAAAATATACCTTACGGTCAGTTTTTAAGAGTGAAGAGAAACTGCACACGTTTGAGTGATTTTGAAACAGAAGCTGGAATTCTTAAAGAACGTTTTAAAGCAAAGAGATACTCTGAGGATCTAATAGAGAAATCATATAACAGGGTAAAGAATGCTGACAGAGATCAAATGATCACAAAGAAAAAACAAAATATGACTCAAAATGTTCCTAAAAAAAAGAGGTCTTAATTTTGTAACTACTTTTAATGCAGGTCACTCAAATATTAGGAAAATCCTTCGAAAACATTGGGGGATCTTGAAAAAAGACGCACTCTTAAAAGAAAACATTGGAAAGAACCCAGAAATAGTTTTTAGAAAAAACAGGAATATAAAAAATATTATAGCACCAAGTATAATTAAAACTGAAAGGAAAGAAATAAGTCAAGGTCTTGTACACACCAAGGCTTTAAATGGTTTTTTTAAATGTTTTAGAAAAAATTGTGTGTGTTGTGAGCATGTAAATCCCGCAAAGGAATACAATAGACATATTGGTATAGACCAGAGCTTTCCAAACTTGTTATGTTGGCGACACACTTTTTAGACCTACATCATTTCGCGACACAGTAATTCAGTTGTACTAGCAAACAGGAGGTTAAACTAACTTGTTTTAAGAGATACGGACACATACATAAATTATATAATAACAAAATGTATTTACAAGTAACAGTATGTATGTGCAAGAATTAAAAAAAAGTTTAATAGCACCAATATTACTTACTATTTTAATGGGTTGTATGAGGTTGATGGGATGAACACAGTTTCTGAATATTTGGTGGACTATTAGAGAAAGACACTCACATTTCATCATCAAGCATTTTTAACCTTCCACTTCCTATCCATATATCAAGAGCAGGAGCAGCAATGCACTACTGGGAGCTAGTTGCCAAAAAAACCTCACTGACTTCAGCTCAGAGTTTAAGCTGCCGCCCTCAGAGCTCTGTGAGTTCGACTGACTACTGCCCGTGCTGCAAACACACTGCTGTCCCACTCACTGACTACACGTGCAGTTACGAGCCGATTGAGGAGACTACACGTGCAGTCAGGAGCCAATGTGCCGCCAATGGGAATAGTTTCAGTTCCCACTGAGCTGCACCAATAGGTTAAGATGATCTGTATCCCCCTAGGTATCAATCACATGTCAACCATGTGATATGCGTAGCAGGAAGGCGGAAAGTCAGAAACCAAAAAAATAAAAATAAATTTGTGCTGAAGCTGGGACACACCTACACACTATTGCCGACACACTAGTGTGTCCCGACACACAGTTTGGAAAGCACTGGTATAGACCAAAGAGGTCAACTGACTGAAATAAAAGGCAGATTAAACTGCAAGTCAGACTTTGTAGTCTATATGATAGAATGTAAATGTATTAATCCTTTGAAATATATAGGAAGAACAAAACGCTCAATAAAAATTAGATGTTTAGAACACATCAAAAATATTGAAGCAGGAATATTAAAACCCCCACTGATTAGACATTTTAAAGAGCATCACAATAGTGACCCTTCAGTTTTATTTTAAGGCCATAGAGCAAGTACAAACAGGTCCTAGGGGTGGTAGCAGACTACTGGCTCTGAGGAAGAGAGAAATGTATTGCATTCAAGCTCTTGGTACCTTGTTCCCTGCTGGACTCAATAAAGATATTGACCTTGCAGGATTCCTTTAGCATATTATTATTATTATTTTTAAATAATACTTTTAAATCTTTTAAGATATTATATTCACTTTTAACAAAGTTTTTTTAGAAATGTATTTCCATGATAATAATTTTTATTAATGTAATATTATAATCTAATTTTGTTAATGTAATGTTATAATTATATTATGTCTCTAATCATGTACTAGAATTTTAAATAGATAAATAGTGTACTGCATGATTTTATGAAGAAAAGGGGATAAAAACTTTTTTTTTCATAGAATTATAATCTACCTAGAGACACTAAGACTAGTTTTAAAACATTTTATATGTAACTTAGAACGTTATTCACCATAAATTTAGTTTAAGGTAAAATAGAGTGTAAACTGCATAAGTGCAATGAATCGAAATTGATTCATTCCAAATTGATTCATTCCATACCTCATTTTTTATTTCATGTGTAAAAGATTTGGTAATAACATTAACACTTTGTGTGTAGTTAGGGATGAAAGCTAGACTAACATGAATGCCCACAAATAAGCAGGTATTGCCAGTAAACAAAATGGCGACCTATCTCAAACACTATTAGGACCTGAACGAATAAATACAGAGCTGTAGGGGGGTGGCCCCACCTGTGAAGAAGCGACCAATAGCGTCGCAAAACGCGCCAGGCTCCGCCCCCCGACACGAACACACTCCTTTAGCACAATAAGCGCATAGGAAGTCAGCGGTTAAGGTTCTGCAGACTATCCTGTTAAGCTTAGTGCGATTGGGAGAGGTGTGTTTTATACTTACTTTATCTAACTGTCATTTTAACAACGTTTTTTTGTTTTGCTTGGCGCATTTGTTATTAACAAGTTTTTCACACTGGTATGTATACACCAGTAACGTCTGCTTGCTTTTGTGTCTTTGTGGACTGTTGACACATGATTTTATACACCAATAAAATTCTGAGTTTCATTGCATATACTTGCTTGCAACCATATTATTACGGCCACCCCCTCCCTCCCATACCCCAATTTAAGAATAATACTCAGGAGTAAAAGGGGATCCAGGAGCGAGTGACAAGGTGCTATTGTTCTGAATACAAGTGGGATAAACCTGCCTTCAAACACCTGTCTGAAAGGGGAAGCAAGTAGAGAAACGGATTACATCTTTCAAATTTCATCTTGGCTATATATAGCCTCCACACCATTCCCTTACCTCATAGGATTGAGGTTGAATCAAGTGAGTGTCCATTTGTATACTAGCTTGTGTGTTATAAGAACTTGCCATAATATACTGCACTAGGATCTGGCTTTTCTGTGCGCCCCTCCCTTCTTCTACCTATGTATATATATATATATATATATATATATATATATATATATATATATATACACACACAGTATATATATATATATATATATATATATATATATATATATATATACACATACATACACATATACACACATACACTTTTGAGCCCTTTCCAGTCAAATACCTTTATACTAAAAAAATTTTTTTAATTTTAATGTGTTAATGTGTTTACTGTGTTATTAGTATAAATATTTTACATTCAACTCCTCTTAACTTAGAGGAGAATGGTCTTAGAATAAAATATATATATATATATATATATATATATATATATATATATATATATATATATATATATATATATATACAGGGAGTGCAGAATTATTAGGCAAATTAGTATTTTGACCACATCATCCTCTTTATGCATGTTGTCTTACTCCAAGCTGTATAGGCTCGAAAGCCTACTACCAATTAAGCATATTAGGTGATGTGCATCTCTGTAATGAGAAGGGGTGTGGTCTAATGACATCAACACCCTATATCAGGTGTGCATAATTATTAGGCAACTTCCTTTGCTTTGGCAAAATGGGTCAAAACAAGGACTTGACAGGCTCAGAAAAGTCAAAAATAGTGAGATATCTTGCAGAGGGATGCAGCACTCTTAAAATTGCAAAGCTTCTGAAGCGTGATCATCGAACAATCAAGCGTTTCATTCAAAATAGTCAACAGGGTCGCAAGAAGCGTGTGGAAAAACCAAGGCGCAAAATAACTGCCCATGAACTGAGAAAAGTCAAGCGTGCAGCTGCCAAGATGCCACTTGCCACCAGTTTGGCCATATTTCAGAGCTGCAACATCACTGGAGTGCCCAAAAGCACAATGTGTGCAATACTCAGAGACATGGCCAAGGTAAGAAAGGCTGAAAGACGACCACCACTGAACAAGACACACAAGCTGAAACGTCAAGACTGGGCCAAGAAATATCTCAAGACTGATTTTTCTAAGGTTTTATGGACTGATGAAATGAGAGTGAGTCTTGATGGGCCAGATGGATGGGCCCGTGGCTGGATTGGTAAAGGGCAAAGAGCTCCAGTCTGACTCAGACGCCAGCAAGGTGGAGGTGGAGTACTGGTTTGGGCTGGTATCATCAAAGATGAGCTTGTGGGGCCTTTTCGGGTTGAGGATGGAGTCAAGCTCAACTCCCAGTCCTACTGCCAGTTTCTGGAAGACACCTTCTTCAAGCAGTGGTACAGGAAGAAGTCTGCATCCTTCAAGAAAAACATGATTTTCATGCAGGACAATGCTCCATCACACGCGTCCAAGTACTCCACAGCGTGGCTGGCAAGAAAGGGTATAAAAGAAGAAAATCTAATGACATGGCCTCCTTGTTCACCTGATCTGAACCCCATTGAGAACCTGTGGTCCATCATCAAATGTGAGATTTACAAGGAGGGAAAACAGTACACCTCTCTGAACAGTGTCTGGGAGGCTGTGGTTGCTGCTGCACGCAATGTTGATGGTGAACAGATCAAAACACTGACAGAATCCATGGATGGCAGGCTTTTGAGTGTCCTTGCAAAGAAAGGTGGCTATATTGGTCACTGATTTGTTTTTGTTTTGTTTTTGAATGTCAGAAATGTATATTTGTGAATGTTGAGATGTTATATTGGTTTCACTGGTAAAAATAAATAATTGAAATGGGTATATATTTGTTTTTTGTTAAGTTGCCTAATAATTATGCACAGTAATAGTCACCTGCACACACAGATATCCCCCTAAAATAGCTATAACTAAAAACAAACTAAAAACTACTTCCAAAACTATTCAGCTTTGATATTAATGAGTTTTTTTGGGTTCATTGAGAACATGGTTGTTGTTCAATAATAAAATTAATCCTCAAAAATACAACTTGCCTAATAATTCTGCACTCCCTGTATATATATATATATATATATATATATATATATATATATATATATATATATATATATATATATATATATATATAGTCCCAATCAGGATACGCACAAACATCAAAACGTCATGGACTTTTTTCAATAAAAGCCAAGTTTTAATTTTATACTAAATCCAGCCAGTGGTTTCTTTTTTCGAGACTTCATTTAACTACGCTGATTAGCACCCTGGTAGCTGCTGCTGTTGAGGTGTTTACACCAGGAGTGTCTATCCTGATTGGGACTTTATATATTATATATAATAATATATATATATATATATATACACACACACACACACACATATATACTGTATATAAATATATATTCACACACATATATATATATATATATATATATATATATATATATATATATATATATATATATATATATATATATATATATATAATGATAAGAAATCTCCCAAAGGAGAAAAACGAGGCCAGTCTGAAGAGCAGGAACCAAGTTCAAAAAGTTGATTTATTAGACAAAGTTGCAGGTGCACAGGTAGGTAGCAAGCTTAACACCTGACGTGTTTCGCGCATGCATACATGCGCTTCATCAGAGGTGATGAGTTCTAGGTGAGTATGGACCTATATACAGCAGTGCAGCCAATCGGAGGCCCAGATAAACTAATCAGGGACAACACCTTAAAAATGGAAGTAAAATATGCAGGCTGCTGTGATGCATACAGGTAAGAAAACATATATAATTCATATTTGATACATACAATAGGATACAATACTAAACATATGAAAGGGAAAAAAAATTTAAAAATATATATAAATATATATATATACATATATATATATACACACACACACACACACACATATACATATATATACACATACATACATACATACATACACACACACACACACATATATATATATATATATATACACATACTCACACACATACACATATGCACAGTTGTATGCAAAAGTTTAGGCACCCATGACAATTTCCATGATTTTCATTTATAAATAATTGGGTGTTTAGATCAGCAATTTCATTTTAATATATCAAATAACTGAAGGACACAGTAATATTTCAGTAGTGAGATGAGGTTTATTGGATTAACCGAAAATGTGCAATATGCATCGAAACGAAATTAGACCGGTGCATAAATTTGGGCACCCTTGTCATTTTGTTGATTTGAATACCTGTAACTACCTAGCACTGATTAATTGGAACACACAATTGGTTTGGTGAGCCCATTAAGCCTTGAACTTTATAGACAGGTGCATCAAATCATGAGAAAAGGTATTTAAGGTGGCCAATTGCAAGTTGTTGTTCTCCTTAACTCTCCACTGAAGAGTGGCAACATGGGGACCTCAAAACAACTTTCAAATGACTTAAAAACAAAGATTGTTCAACATTATGGTTTAAGGGAAGGCTACAAAAAGCAGATCAGATCAGAGATTTAAGCTGTCAGTGTCCACTGTGAGGAACATAGTGAGGAAATGGAAGACCACAGGCACAGTTCCTGTTAAGGCCAGAAGTGGCAGGCCAAGTAAAATAAGTGGCAGGCAAAGGACGGAGAAAACAGTAAAAAAAAAGCCCACAGACCACCTCCAAAGACCTACAACATCATCTTGTTGCAGATGGTGTCACTGTGCATCGTTCAACAATTCAGCATACTTTGCACAAGGAGAAGCTGTATGGGAAAGTGAGGCGGAAGAAGCCTTTTTTGCACACACGCCACAAACAGAGTTGCTTGAGGTATGCAAACACACATTTGGACAAGCCAGCTTCATTTTGGAAGAAGGTGCTGTGGACTGATGAAACAAAGATTAAGTTATTTGGTCATAACAAGGGGCGTTATGCATGGCGGCAAAAGAACACAGTGTTCCACGACAAACACTTGCTACCCACAGTAAAATTTGGTGGATGTTCCATCATGCTGTGGGGCTGTGTAGCCAGTGCCGGTACTGGGAATCTTGTTAAAGTTGAGGGTCGCATGGATTCCACTCAATATCAGCAGATATATATGAGAAAAATGTTGAGGAATCAGTCACAAAGTTGAAGTTACGCTGGGGCTGGATATTTCAACAAGACAACGACCCAAAACACTGCTCAAAATCTACTCTGGCATTTACGCAGAGGAACAAGTACAATGTTCTGGAATGGCCATCCCAGTCCCCAGACCTGACTATCATTGAAAATATGTGGGGTGATTTAAAGCGGGCTGTCCATGCTCGACAACCATCAAACCTAACTGAACTGGATATGTTTTGCAATGTGGAATGGTCCAAGATACCTTCATCCAGAATCCAGACACTCATTACAGGATATAGGAAGCGTCTAGAGGCTGTTATTTCTGCTAAATGAGGCTCTACTAAATATTGATGCAATATTTCTGTTGGGGTGCCCAAATTTATGCACCTGTCTACTTTCGTTTTGATGCATATTGCACATTTTTTGCTAATCCAATAAACCTCATTTCACTACTGAAATATTACTGTGTCCTTCAGTTATTTGATAGATCAAAATGAAATTGCTGATCCAAACACCCAAATATTTATAAATCAAAATAATGGAAATTGTCAGGGGTGCCTAAAATTTTGCATACAACTGTATGTGTATATATATATATATATATATATATATATATATATATATATATATATATATATATATATATATATATATATATATATATATATATATATATATATATATAGTCATGTATATAGTCAGTCATGACCAGAAATATTGACACCCCTGCATTTTTGTAAGATAATGCACCACTTTGCCCAGAAAATTGTTGCAATTACAAATGTTAAGGCATTCTCATGTTTATTTTATTTTGTTTGCATTGGTATGACACAAAAAAGTGGAGAAAAAAAGCCAAATCTGACACATTTCACGCAAAACTCCAAAAATGGACTGGACAAAATTATTGGCACCCTCAATTTAATATTTGGTAGCACACCCCTTAGAGCAAATAACTGAAATCAATTGCTTCCTGTAACCATCAATGAGTTTCTTACACCTCTCTACTGGAAATTTGGACCACTCTTCTTTCACCAACTGCTCCAGGTCTCTCAGATTGGAAGGGTTCCTTTTTCCCAACTGCTTTTTTGAGATCTCTCCACAAGTGATCTATGGGATTGAGATCTGGACTCATTGCTGGCCAGTTCAGTACTCTTCATCATTTTGTCTAAAACCATTTCTGGGAGCTTTTTGACGTGTGCTTTTGGTCATTGTCCTGCTGTAAGACCCATGACCTCTAACAGAGACCCAACTTTCTGACACTGGGCCCTACACTGCACCACATAATTCTTTGCTACTATTTAGATTTCATAATGCCATGCACACAGTCAAGACGTCCAGCAAAGCAACCCCAAATCAGTGAACCTCCACCATGTTTGACTGTAGGGACTTTATTCTTTTCTTTAAAAGCCTCATTACTTTTTCTGAAATCAGTAGAATGATGGGCTTTACCAAAAAGCTGTAATTTTGTTTTGTCTGTCCACAGCACATTCTCCCAAAAGGATTTTGGCTTCCTCAGGTAACTTTTGGCAACCTCCAATCTGACTTTTTTATGTTTCTGTGTCAGCAGTGGGGTCCTCCTGGGTCTCCTACCATAGCGTCCCTTTTCATTCAGATAGTGCGAGCTAACACATTTGTACCCTGTGCTTGAAGGTCAGCTTGAATTTGTCTGGGAGTTGATAGAGGTTCTTTATCCACCATTCAGACAATCCTTAGTTGCAATCTTTCATCAATTTTTCTCTTTCGTCCACGTCCAGAGAGATTAGCTAAAGTGCCATGGGCTGTAAACTTCTTGACAATGTTGCGCAGTGGACACAGGAACATTAAGATCTTTGGAGATGGACTTCTAATCATGAGATTGTCTATGCTTTTCCACAATTTTTGCTCTGAAATCATCAATTATTTTCTGTTCTTTCTCTTCTCCATGCTCAGTGTGGCACACGGAGACACACAACAGAAAGGTTGAGTCAATTGTTCACCATTTTAACTGGTTGCCAGTGTGATTTCTTTATTGTCAGCACCAGTTAATTGACACAGGTGAGTTTAATTACAGGAGCATCACAAACTTGGAATGCAACTATTTCTTACAATTTTGAGAAGGTGCCAATAATTTTGTCCAGCCCATTTTTGGAGTTTTGCATGGAATGTGTCAGATTTGGCTTCTTTTCTCCACTTTTTTTGTGTCATACCAATACAAGCAAAAGAAATAAACATGAGAATGCCTAAACACTTGTATTTGCAACAATTTTCTAAGCGAAGTGGTGCATTATCCGACAGAAATGCAGGGGTGCCACTGACTATATATATATATATATATATATATATATATATATAAATAAATGAATAAAACTGCTCATTGAAACACAGACAGAGCTTTTAATTTTCGTAACTGGGCTTGATCCTGTGTCTTTGTTCGACCACAATAAAGCCTTTTGACTTCATATGTTCCCTGTGAGTATTTGCCATTAGTTGCCCCAATTGGGAATTGCATATTGCACTATTGTGGATATATTGTGTGTTTTTTTCAGAAATCTGAAGAGGAAAAGTGTTTAAATGGATCCTCTGAAGACCTGCACCCCTCATCATACAAGCATGGTATATCTAACTATCTATATCCCTTGTTGTGGTTGGGCTTGATCCTTTGGCGTCAAATCTAACTGACTTCCCCCAGTTTTGCTTTTAAACATTACTGTGAATCTGCTGGCGAGTGCCAAGTTTTCTGTGTGTTGTGTCTATCTATCTATCTAAACATTTTCTTCTATGTGAAGAACATTAGAATGTAAAAACAGAATTTATGTTTACCTGATAAATTTCTTTCTCCAACGGTGTGTCCGGTCCACGGCGTCATCCTTACTTGTGGGATATTCTCTTCCCCAACAGGAAATGGCAAAGAGCCCAGCAAAGCTGGTCACATGATCCCTCCTAGGCTCCGCCTACCCCAGTCATTCGACCGACGTTAAGGAGGAATAATAGCATAGGAGAAACCATATGGTACCGTGGTGACTGTAGTTAAAGAAAATAAATTATCAGACCTGATTAAAAAACCAGGGCGGGCCGTGGACCGGACACACCGTTGGAGAAAGAAATTTATCAGGTAAACATAAATTCTGTTTTCTCCAACATAGGTGTGTCCGGTCCACGGCGTCATCCTTACTTGTGGGAACCAATACCAAAGCTTTAGGACACGGATGAAGGGAGGGAGCAAATCAGGCCACCTAAATGGAAGGCACCACGGCTTGCAAAACCTTTCTCCCAAAAATAGCCTCAGAAGAAGCAAAAGTATCAAACTTGTAAAATTTGGTAAAAGTGTGCAGTGAAGACCAAGTCGCTGCCCTACATATCTGATCAACAGAAGCCTCGTTCTTGAAGGCCCATGTGGAAGCCACAGCCCTAGTGGAATGAGCCGTGATTCTTTCGGGAGGCTGCCGTCCGGCAGTCTCGTAAGCCAATCTGATGATGCTTTTAATCCAAAAAGAGAGAGAGGTAGAAGTTGCTTTTTGACCTCTCCTTTTACCTGAATAAACAACAAACAGGGAAGATGTTTGTCTAAAATCCTTTGTAGCATCTAAATAGAATTTTAGAGCGCGAACAACATCCAAATTGTGCAACAAGCGTTCCTTCTTTGAAACTGGTTTCGGACACAGAGAAGGTACGATAATCTCCTGGTTAATGTTTTTGTTAGAAACAACTTTTGGAAGAAAACCAGGTTTAGTACGTAAAACCACCTTATCTGCATGGAACACCAGATAAGGAGGAGAACACTGCAGAGCAGATAATTCTGAAACTCTTCTAGCAGAAGAAATTGCAACTAAAAACAAAACTTTCCAAGATAATAACTTAATATCAACGGAATGTAAGGGTTCAAACGGAACCCCCTGAAGAACTGAAAGAACTAAATTGAGACTCCAAGGAGGAGTCAAAGGTTTGTAAACAGGCTTGATTCTAACCAGAGCCTGAACAAAGGCTTGAACATCTGGCACAGCTGCCAGTTTTTTGTGAAGTAACACCGACAAGGCAGAAATCTGTCCCTTCAGGGAACTTGCCGATAATCCTTTTTCCAATCCTTCTTGAAGGAAGGATAGAATCCTAGGAATCTTAACCTTGTCCCAAGGGAATCCTTTAGATTCACACCAACAGATATATTTTTTCCAAATTTTGTGGTAAATCTTTCTAGTTACAGGCTTTCTGGCCTGAACAAGAGTATCGATAACAGAATCTGAGAAACCTCGCTTCGATAAAATCAAGCGTTCAATCTCCAAGCAGTCAGCTGGAGTGAAACCAGATTCGGATGTTCGAACGGACCCTGAACAAGAAGGTCTCGTCTCAAAGGTAGCTTCCAAGGTGGAGCCGATGACATATTCACCAGATCTGCATACCAAGTCCTGCGTGGCCACGCAGGAGCTATCAAGATCACCGACGCCCTCTCCTGATTGATCCTGGCTACCAGCCTGGGGATGAGAGGAAACGGCGGGAACACATAAGCTAGTTTGAAGGTCCAAGGTGCTACTAGTGCATCCACTAGAGCCGCCTTGGGATCCCTGGATCTGGACCCGTAGCAAGGAACTTTGAAGTTCTGACGAGAGGCCATCAGATCCATGTCTGGAATGCCCCAAAGTTGAGTGACTTGGGCAAAGATTTCCGGATGGAGTTCCCACTCCCCCGGATGCAATGTCTGACGACTCAGAAAATCCGCTTCCCAATTTTCCACTCCCGGGATGTGGATAGCAGACAGGTGGCAGGAGTGAGACTCCGCCCATAGAATAATCTTGGTCACTTCTTCCATCGCTAGGGAACTCCTTGTTCCCCCCTGATGGTTGATGTACGCAACAGTCGTCATGTTGTCTGATTGAAACCGTATGAACTTGGTCCTCGCTAGCTGAGGCCAAGCCTTGAGAGCATTGAATATCGCTCTCAGTTCCAGAATATTTATCGGTAGAAGAGATTCTTCCCGAGACCAAAGACCCTGAGCTTTCAGGGATCCCCAGACCGCGCCCCAGCCCATCAGACTGGCGTCGGTCGTGACAATGACCCACTCTGGTCTGTGGAATGTCATCCCTCGTGACAGGTTGTCCAGGGACAGCCACCAACGGAGTGAGTCTCTGGTCCTCTGATTTACTTGTATCTTTGGAGACAAGTCTGTATAGTCCCCATTCCACTGACTGAGCATGCACAGTTGTAATGGTCTTAGATGAATGCGCGCAAAAGGAACTATGTCCATTGCCGCTACCATCAACCCGATCACTTCCATGCACTGAGCTACGGAAGGAAGAGGAACGGAATGAAGTATTCGACAAGAGTCCAGAAGCTTTGTCTTTCTGGCCTCTGTTAGAAAAATCCTCATTTCTGAGGAGTCTATAATTGTTCCCAAGAAGGGAACCCTTGTTGACGGGGATAGAGAACTCTTTTCCACGTTCACTTTCCAGCCGTGCGATCTGAGAAAGGCCAGGACGATGTCCGTGTGAGCCTTTGCTCGAGGGAGGGACGACGCTTGAATCAGAATGTCGTCCAGGTAAGGTACTACTGCAATGCCCCTTGGTCTTAGCACAGCTAGAAGGGACCCTAGTACCTTTGTGAAAATCCTTGGAGCAGTGGCTAATCCGAAAGGAAGCGCCACGAACTGGTAATGTTTGTCCAGGAATGCAAACCTTAGGAACCGATGATGTTCCTTGTGGATAGGAATATGTAGATACGCATCCTTTAAATCCACCGTGGTCATGAATTGACCTTCCTGGATGGAAGGAAGGATAGTTCGAATGGTTTCCATCTTGAAAGATGGGACCTTGAGAAATTTGTTTAAGATCTTGAGATCTAGGATTGGTCTGAATGTTCCCTCTTTTTTGGGAACTATGAACAGATTGGAGTAGAACCCCATCCCTTGTTCTCTCAATGGAACAGGATGAATCACTCCCATTTTTAACAGGTCTTCTACGCAATGTAAGAACGCCTGTCTTTTTATGTGGTCTGAAGACAACTGAGACCTGTGGAACCTTCCCCTTGGGGGAAGTCCCTTGAATTCCAGAAGATAACCCTGGGAGACTATTTCTAGCGCCCAAGGATCCAGAACATCTCTTGCCCAAGCCTGAGCGAAGAGAGAGAGTCTGCCCCCCACCAGATCCGGTCCCGGATCGGGGGCCGATATTTCATGCTGTCTTGGTAGCAGTGGCAGGTTTCTTTGCCTGCTTTCCCTTGTTCCAGCCTTGCATTGGTCTCCAAGCTGGCTTGGCCTGAGAAGTATTACCTTCTTGCTTAGAGGACGTAGCACCTTGGGCTGGTCCGTTTTTACGAAAGGGACGAAAATTAGGTCTATTTTTTGCCTTGAAAGGCCGATCCTGAGGAAGGGCATGGCCCTTACCCCCAGTGATATCAGAGATAATCTCTTTCAAGTCAGGACCAAACAGCGTTTTCCCCTTGAAAGGAATGTTTAGTAGCTTGTTCTTGGAAGACGCATCTGCCGACCAAGATTTCAACCAAAGCGCTCTGCGCGCCACAATAGCAAACCCAGAATTCTTAGCCGCTAACTTAGCCAATTGCAAAGAGGCGTCTAGAGTGAAAGAATTAGCCAATTTGAGAGCATTGACTCTGTCCATAATCTCCTCATAAGGAGGAGAGTCACTATCGAGCACCTTAATCAGTTCATCAAACCAGAAATATGCGGCTGTAGTGACAGGGACAATGCATGAAATGGGTTGTAGAAGGTAACCCTGCTGAACAAACATCTTTTTAAGCAAACCTTCTAATTTTTTATCCATAGGATCTTTGAAAGCACAACTATCCTCTATGGGAATAGTGGTGCGTTTGTTTAAAGTAGAAACCGCTCCCTCGACCTTGGGGACTGACTGCCATAAGTCCTTTCTGGGGTCGACCATAGGAAACAATTTTTTAAATATGGGGGGAGGGACGAAAGGAATACCGGGCCTTTCCCATTCTTTATTAACAATGTCCGCCACCCGCTTGGGTATAGGAAAAGCTTCTGGGAGCCCCGGCACCTCTAGGAACTTGTCCATTTTACATAGTTTCTCTGGGATGACCAAATTTTCACAATCATCCAGAGTGGATAATACCTCCTTAAGCAAAATGCGGAGATGTTCCAATTTAAATTTAAAAGTAATCACATCAGATTCAGCCTGCTGAGAAATGTTCCCTAAATCAGTAATTTCTCCCTCAGACAAAACCTCCCTGGCCCCCTCAGATTGGGTTAGGGGCCCTTCAGAGATATTAATATCAGCGTCGTCATGCTCTTCAGTAACTAAAACAGAGCATCCACGCTTACGCTGACAAGGGTTCATTTTGGCTAAAATGTTTTTGACAGAATTATCCATTACAGCCGTTAATTGTTGCATAGTAAGGAGTATTGGCGCGCTAGATGTACTAGGGGCCTCCTGAGTGGGCAAGACTCGTGTAGACGAAGGAGGGAATGATGCAGTACCATGCTTACTCCCCTCACTTGAGGAATCATCTTGGGCATCATTGTCATTATCACACAAATCACATTTATTTAAATGAATAGGAATTCTGGCTTCCCCACATTCAGAACACAGTCTATCTGGTAGTTCAGACATGTTAAACAGGCATAAACTTGATAAGAAAGTACAAAAAACGTTTTGAAATAAAACCGTTACTGTCACTTTAAATTTTAAACTGAACACACTTTATTACTGCAATTGCGAAAAAACATGAAGGAATTGTTCAAAATTCACCAAACTTTCACCACAGTGTCTTAAAGCCTTGAAAATATTGCACACCAATTTTGGAAGCTTTAACCCTTAAAATAACGGAACCGGAGCCGTTTTAAGCTTTAACCCCTTTACAGTCCCTGGTATCTGCTTTGCTGAGACCCAACCAAACCCAAGGGGAATACGATACCAAATGATGCCTTCAGAAGTCTTTTATAAGTATCAGAGCTCCTCTCACATGCGACTGCATGCCATGCCTCTCAAAAACAAGTGCGCAACACCGGCGCGAAAATGAGACTCTGCCTATGCTTTGGGAAAGCCCCTAAAGAATAAGGTGTCTAAAACAGTGCCTGCCGATATTATTATATCAAAATACCCAGAATAAATGATTCCTCAAGGCTAAATAAGTGTTAATATCAATCGATTTAGCCCAAAAAATGTCTACAGTCTAAATAAGCCCTTGTGAAGCCCTTATTTACAATCGTAATAAACATGGCTTACCGGATCCCATAGGGAAAATGACAGCTTCCAGCATTACATCGTCTTGTTAGAATGTGTCATACCTCAAGCAGCAAAGGACTGCAAACTGTTCCCCCAACTGAAGTTAATGCTCTCAACAGTCCTGTGTGGAACAGCCATGGATTTTAGTTACGGTTGCTAAAATCATTTTCCTCATACAAACAGAATTCTTCATCTCTTTTCTGTTTCTGAGTAAATAGTACGTACCAGCACTATTTGAAAATAACAAACTCTTGATTGAATAATGAAAAACTACAGTTAAACACTAAAAAACTCTAAGCCATCTCCGTGGAGATGTTGCCTGTACAACGGCAAAGAGAATGACTGGGGTAGGCGGAGCCTAGGAGGGATCATGTGACCAGCTTTGCTGGGCTCTTTGCCATTTCCTGTTGGGGAAGAGAATATCCCACAAGTAAGGATGACGCCGTGGACCGGACACACCTATGTTGGAGAAATATTCTTACTACGATAAGTTTAAGTCTATGGGGAGAAGTTAACATTGTTGCAATATCCACAGCCCTGCAGTTAGCGCACATTGTACTTTTTACATTTACAAACGTTTTATAATAGATGTTTGATGCTCTATGCTGCAGGACAAGACGTTGGATAGTATACTTGTACCCATAGATATTTTGTATGTAACGTGATTCCTCAGTACAGACAACATGCTGGCTTTACACAAATGTTCATTTGTTTTTCTCGCTTTCATTTATGTTGTAACATGACCAAGGGTTTGAAGAAGGATATGGTGTTTAGAATCTCATTATAAGGGGAAGTTTTTCTATTGCCACAATCCCAAACAGTTGCTTATAGGAAATGTGTGAATATTCTTCATTACCCTCACCAATAACAAACATCAGAAATGAGATAATAAAAATGATATAAAGTTTACAAGCACGTGACCCCTGCAGTTTCCAGCAGGACCGTCACAGAGCTTTGTGTACAACTGACAACACTTAAAGGTCGAGTAAGGTTTTTACGCTGCAAAATGGTTTAGTGAAGAATGGGACAGTCTGGACTGATTATTTATACATTTGATGGACGATAATAACCAACATAGGAGTCAAATCCCTATTTGAGTCTTTCATCCAAATTGTACCAATGTATAGTATAGTGGAGACTGAAATGTGGCATCTCCTTGATATTAACCTGGTTGTAATAAAATGTAAAGTCTTGATACAGACATCCCAAGAGCTCCTTAATTTCTTCATTAAACTTTAAAACTTAACATATATTTTCCTACCTGGCACCTGGTAAAGGCTCTTAGTGCATCTCTATCCAAGTGCGGGGACAATAGCGGAGAAAACAATGTTCAAGAATTAGAAAAACAAAAATTATCAATTTCACCAGAATGTGGTCTATGATGTGTGCCCAAAAGTCCCTTGTACACCTCAGAGGTGTCCTGTTAAAGTGCTTTGATCCACATGAAACCAGCAGGCACTGCTACGCGCTAGGCCCGGTGATCTGCCCATTGTATTCTGCTGTCTCCATCTTAAGGATGTAAGGAATGATGCTGTCAATAGGAACATTGCCAATGAGACCAGTAAAAAAAAGTTCTTCTGTGATGCTGGAACTCATAAGCCTGAGGGCTGGGAGTCTCACTAAGATGCGGGTCAGTCTGTAAAAAACAAAATATGGAAACGTGAGAAGTTCTAAGAGGGAAACAACAGCTATGTAAGGATTCTGTGAACAGTAACAAGAGGGAAAAAGGGCACATACAGTGCACTCTTAGTAGAACAAATTAGGAGGGAATGTCCTTTCCAGGATATATTAACCCTTTAATGGGTAATACATTATAAAAATGTAACACTCACAATACAACTTTTTGACCTTACTATGATACATTAGGCATTGAGCACCCCCCACCACCAGATATTAATTCATTAGTGGGGTTTTATATATACATACTACATCCCTAGCTGACATTTATTCTGTGAACAGTAACCTTAGCAGAGATTAATCAGAAGCGTAGTCTTGAGCTACAACATGATATAAACACTGGGTCACACAGATCATTAATGTTTGAACAAAGTGATGAAGAATGATACTGAAGACCCAATGGGGCCTATCTATCAAGCTCTGAATGGAGCTTGAGGGCCCGTATTTCTGGCGAGCCTGCAGGCAGTTATGAAGCAGCAGTCTAAAGACCACTGCTCCAAAACCCTGTCCGCCTGCTCTGGACATCGCCGGAATTCAACCTGATCAAGTACGATCGGATTGATTGACACCCCCCTGCTAGCGGCCGATTGGCCACGAGTCTGCAGGGGGCCTCGCTGAACCAGCAGCTCACAAGAGCTGCTGGTGCAATGCTGAATACGGAGAGCGTTCAGCGAGGTATGTCGGACCTGATCTGCACTGTCGGATCAGGTCCGACATACCTTTGATAAATATCCCCCAATATTTGTAAATATCAATAGAATATGGAAAATGAATAAACTGAGACTTTGATGAACAATAGAACAAAACATTTAGGGCTAGATTACAAGTGGAGTGCTAATCTAAAGTTTCTTTAAAAAAATAACCACCCAATTGCCCCCCCAAATACAGAGTTTTGTTCCTTTTTAATTTTAAAATATATGTACATTTTTATTTTTTTTAAATATAACTGCACAAAGCAGTTTTAAGGGGTTAAAGGTGTGTGGGGTGTCCCTATGGGGACTGTGATTATAATGTAAATATATATGTATATAATAATATACACTACATATATATTTACAACTTATCCCCCCTGCTACACTCTCTGCCGTGTCTATCGGCATGAGAAGGAGGCTCCCACTGGAGCCTATGGAAGTGCACTGTTGTGAGCACAAAGATTCCATGCAATGTGAACGCGAGGTCGCATTCGCATCGCTTTTAACTAGTAATACCAGCGCACATTTGCGTGCACTGGTATTACGAGTGGAAAACAAATATTGCTCTCGTGAAAGTGCAATTTTCCGCTCCACTCGTAATCTGGCCCTTAGTTTGTCCATAAGCATAGGAACAATACAGAGGTATCAGGAAACGGGATTTATAGTTACTGATAGATCTCTTGCTTTACATTTACAGTGACGTCATGTGCAGTACAAGCGTGTCCTGCAGTGACTCCCCTACCTTTTCCCACACATACTACATATGCCCATACCTATTAACACACTATATATACCCACCCACCACTTCCTGTAATAGGGTTATGGAAGCATAATGGAGAGATAGACCCTGTGTAGGATAAAGAGCAATGGTATACAATGGTACATTATAAGTATTTACAATAGGTTTGCAAATACGGTGGAACTGAAGCATGGCTGAAGGTGAGGAAAAGCTGACCACAGCTGACCAAAAACTACCTAACATTTTCTGTGTGCCATTATAACAGAGAACATTGGCACATCTGTTGTTATTCATTATTACTGAAACGAAAAAAACTGTAACTTCTCTAAGAGATAAATCCTATTGTGGCGTGATACTTTAAACACATAGCTAAGATTAATATTTTCCTTTTCTGTACATTTGTGTGTGATGCCATTTGTGTAAGGTAACCATTACTGTACATTTGTGTAAGGTAACCATTACTGTACATTGGTGTGAGGTAACCATTACTGTACATTTGTATAAGGTAACCATTACTGTACATTTGTGTGAGGTAACCATTACTGTACATTGGTGTGAGGTAACCATTACTGTACATTGGTGTGAGGTAACCATTACTGTACATTTGTGTGTGGTAACCATTACTGTACATTTGTGTAAGGTAACCATTACTGTACATTTGTGTAAGGTAACCATCACTGTACATTTGTGTAAGCTAACCATGTCTGTACATTTGTGTAAGGTAACCATTACTGTACATTTGTGTGAGGTAACCATCACTGTACATTTGTGTGAGGTAACCATTACTGTACATTTGTGTAAGGTAACCATCACTGTACATTTGTGTAAGCTAACCATGTCTGTACATTTGTGTAATGTAACCATTACTGTACATTTGTGTGAGGTAACCATCACTGTACATTTGTGTAAGGTAACCATTACTGTACAGTTGTGTGAGGTAACCATTACTATACATTTGTGTAAGGAAACCATTACTGTACATTTGTGTAAGCTAACCATGTCTGTACATTTGTGTAAGTTAACCATTACTGTACATTTGTGTAAGGTAACCATCACTGTACATTTGTGTGAGGTAACCATTACTGTACATTTGTGTGTGGTAACCATTACTGTACATTTGTGTAAGGTAACCATGTCTGTACATTTGTGTAAGGTAACCATTACTGTACATTTGTGTGAGGTAACCATCACTGTACATTTGTGTAAGGTAACCATCACTGTACATTTGTGTAAGGTAACCATTATTGTACATTTGTGTAAGGTAACCATCACTATACATTTGTGTAAGGTAACCATGTCTGTACATTTGTGTGAGGTAACCATTACTGTACATTTGTGTGAGGTAACCATTACTGTACATTTGTGTAAGGTAACCATTACTGTACATTTGTGTAAGGTAACCATGTCTGTACATTTGTGTAAGGTAACCATTACTGTACATTTGTGTAAGGTAACCATGTCTGTAAATTTGTGTAAGGTAACCATTACTTTACATTTGTGTGAGGTAACCATCACTGTACATTTGTGTAAGGTAACCATGTCTGTACATTTGTGTAAGGTAACCATTATTGTACATTTGTGTAAGGTAACCATCACTGTACATTTGTGTAAGGTAACCATCACTGTACATTTGTGTAAGGTAACCATTATTGTACATTTGTGTAAGGTAACCATCACTGTACATTTGTGTAAGGTAACCATTATTGTACATTTGTGTAAGGTAACCATCACTGTACATTTGTGTAAGGTAACCATCACTGTACATTTGTGTAAGGTAACCATTATTGTACATTTGTGTAAGGTAACCATCAATGTACATTTGTGTAAGCTAACCATGTCTGTACATTTGTGTAATGTAACCATTACTGTACATTTGTGTGAGGTAACCATCACTGTACATTTGTGTAAGGTAACCATTATTGTACATTTGTGTAAGGTAACCATCACTGTACATTTGTGTAAGCTAACCATGTCTGTACATTTGTGTAATGTAACCATTACTGTACAGTTGTGTGAGGTAACCATTACTATACATTTGTGTAAGGAAACCATTACTGTACATTTGTGTAAGGTAACCATGTGTGTACATTTCTGTAAGGTAACCATCACTGTACATTTGTGTAAGGTAACCATTACTGTACATTTGTGTGAGGTAACCATTACTATACATTTGTGTAAGGTAACCATTACTGTACATTTGTGTAAGGAAACCATGTGTGTACATTTGTGTAAGGTAATCATTACTGTACATTTGTGTAAGGTAACCATTACTGTACATTGGTGTGAGGTAACCATTACTGTACATTGGTGTGAGGTAACCATTACTGTACATTTGTGTAAGGTAACCATGTCTGTACATTTGTGTAAGGTAACCATGTGTGTACATTTATGTAAGGTAACCATTACTGTACATTTGTGTAAGGTAACCATTACTGTACATTTGTGTAAAGTAACCATTACTGTACATTTGTGTGAGGTAACCATTACTGTACATTTGTGTGAGGTAACCATTACTGTACATTTGTGTAAGGTAACCATGTGTGTATATTTGTGTAAGGTAACCATCACTGTACATTTGTGTAAGGTAACTATTACTGTACATTTGTGTAAAGTAACCATTACTGTACGTTTGTGTAAGGTAACCATTACTGAACATTGGTGTAAGGTAACCATTACTGTACATTAGTGTGAGGTAACCATTACTGTACATTTGTGTAAGGTAATCATTACTGTACATTTGTGTAAGGTAACCATTACTGTACATTGGTGTGAGGTAACCATTACTGTACATTGGTGTGAGGTAACCATTACTGTACATTTGTGTAAGGTAACCATGTCTGTACATTTGTGTAAGGTAATCATTACTGTACATTTGTGTAAGTTAACCATTACTGTACATTTGTGTAAGGTAACCATCACTGTACATTTGTGTGAGGTAACCATTACTGTACATTTGTGTAAGGTAACCATGTCTGTACATTTGTGTAAGTTAACCATTACTGTACATTTGTGTAAGGTAACCATCACTGTACATTTTTGTGAGTTAACCATTACTGTACATTTGTGTAAGGTAACCATGTCTGTACATTTGTGTAAGGTAAACATTACTGTACATTTGTGTGAGGTAACCATCACTGTACATTTGTGTAAGGTAACCATGTCTGTACATTTGTGTAAGGTAATCATTACTGTACATTTGTGTAAGGTAATCATTACTGTACATTTGTGTAAGGTAACCATCACTGTACAATTGTGTGAGTTAACCATTACTGTACATTTGTGTAAGGTAACCATGTCTGTACATTTGTGTAAGGTAAACATTACTGTACATTTGTGTGAGGTAACCATCACTGTACATTTGTGTGAGGTAACCATTACTGTACATTTGTGTAAGGTAACCATTACTGTACATTTGTGTGAGGTAACCATTACTGTACATTTGTGTGTGGTAACCATTACTGTACATTTGTGTAAGGTAACCATGTCTGTACATTTGTGTAAGGTAACCATTACTGTACATTTGTGTAAGGTAACCATCACTGTACATTTGTGTGAGGTAACCATTACTGTACATTTGTGTAAGGTAACCATGTCTGTACATTTGTGTAAGTTAACCATTACTGTACATTTGTGTAAGGTAACCATCACTGTACATTTGTGTGAGGTAACCATTACTGTACATTTGTGTAAGGTAACCATGTCTGTACATTTGTGTAAGGTAAACATTACTGTACATTTGTGTGAGGTAACCATCACTGTACATTTGTGTGAGGTAACCATCACTGTACATTTGTGTAAGCTAACCATGTCTGTACATTTGTGTAATGTAACCATTACTGTACATTTGTGTGAGGTAACCATCACTGTACATTTGTGTAAGGTAACAATTATTGTACATTTGTGTAAGGTAACCATTACTGTACATTTGTGTGAGGTAACCATCACTGTACATTTGTGTAAGGTAACCATTACTGTACATTTGTGTAAGGTAACCATGTCTGTACATTTGTGTAAGGTAACCATCACTGTACATTTGTGTAAGGTAACCATCACTGTACATTTGTGTAAGGTAACCATCACTGTACATTTGTGTAAGGTAACCATGTCTGTACATTTGTGTGAGGTAACCATTACTGTACATTTGTGTGAGGTAACCATCACTGTACATTTGTGTAAGGTAACCATGTCTGTACATTTGTGTGAGGTAACCATTACTGTACATTTGTGTGAGGTAACCATTACTGTACATTTGTGTAAGGTAACCATTACTGTACATTTGTGTAAGGTAACCATGTCTGTACATTTGTGTAAGGTAACCATGTCTGCACATTTGTGTAAGGTAACCATGTCTGTACATTTGAGACAGTGGAGGGCAGCATAGCCCAGAACGACCATAAT
This sequence comes from Bombina bombina, assembly GCF_027579735.1. Classification (NCBI taxonomy): domain Eukaryota; kingdom Metazoa; phylum Chordata; class Amphibia; order Anura; family Bombinatoridae; genus Bombina; species Bombina bombina. Next base: position 241,066,964 of record NC_069505.1, on the reverse strand, counting down.
AATTAAGGCCCTTAGGAGTGTGCTGCTGTGAAGGTTGCAACAATGTTGCATTAGTGAGGGTGGGGTTTAGCTTACCTTTAAGTAGTCAGCTCCCAAGGCCCAAACCCTCTTTTCCAGCTCGTCTTCACAGCGTCAGGATCATCTGTCAGGAGTCCTGTGGAAGAAGATGTCGGAATTAGATGAGCTGGTGATCGATGAGTTTGACTCTGGAGAAGATGTGGTGCAGCCTTCCCCCCCTCGCCCGGTGAGTCGTCCCCCGGGGTCTAGCCTGTATCCCGAAGTTATGGTTGTCTCTCCCTCTCCCTCCCCTCCTTTAATTCCCCTTTCAGTGGTAGAGGTGGGTCCCCAAGTAGCAGAGGGGGTTGTGGTAGGGGAGCAGGGCCCTGTTCTTGGCGGGGGGGGAGGCCGTATCTGATCCGGTCGTTCTTACCGGTGAGGCGGTCTCCACGGCGGTAGCGCTGCTCCAATCTTTGGCAGCGGTGCTTTCCGGCGGGGGGCCGGCATCCCAGGGAGGCCCTCCGGCTTCGGTTTGCGCGCCGGCGTCCACGCGGGTATCCATGGCTCCTTCAGAGCCCGTCTCTTCCGGTTTGGCCGTTTCCGGTGACGTCACTTCCGGTGACGTCACGTCCGGGAACGCCATTCCGGAATCCAGAGGCAAGCGGGCAGCATCGTCGTCTCCGCCGGGGTACACAGGTAAGAGAGGGGTACCCCGGGGGGGGGGGCGACGCCCGCGGGGGGGTGCGCAGCGAGGCTCAATTACTCAGCGCCCGCGAGGGGACACTGATTTGGCGGCCATTGAAAGGGGTAGAAGGTTGCATGAGGGATCTCATGAGCAGGCCGCAAGCCTGACCGGGGGTATGTTAGCACTTGACGGTGCTCCGATCAGGGCAAATGGTGTGTCTGAGGGGCAAGTGGTTTCTGAGGGGCAAGGAACAAGGGCACGTTCGCCCGGGAGGGCCCAGATTGGGGAAACAGGCATTAATGAGCAGGCCGCAGGCCTGACGGGGAATATGCCTACTGCGCAACAAGTCGCAGGGCCTCAGGCCGCAATCGCGCAGGCAGGGGGCAAGCGTCGGCCCGCGAATACATCGCGGCCTAGCAGACGCCGTAGTACTGCGTCACGCAGCAAACGTAGCGCCCGACAGGGTGCGCGGGCGGTGCCCGCGGGTGTGGCCCTCAGCGGGGCTCCACCAGGTGTTGTTACTAGGGCTTCAGCAAAGAAAGGTCCAGTTATCACGCCCAGTCTATGTCAGGGCACGCAGGCTGCGACTGAACAGAGTAGACAAGTGCAGTTTGCTAATGCAGTGGTGAATGTGCGTATGGCTGATATGGTTGATGATGGTATTGAGGAGTGTGGCAGTGATCACAGGAGCCCCAGTCCCCTAGGGTCCCGTGGTAATGTGGTTAGTGGGCCTTCGTCCCCTTCCCTGGGTACTCCTCTTTCACATTTTTCTCCACAGATCATTATGGAACCCAGAACTGCATTACTGCCACTCCAGGCCACCCCCAGTGCCGTGGAAAGGGAGCCACAGTCTCAGGAACAGCCGTCCACTTCTTCTGGTCCTGTCCCGGTGCAACGCCTCTTGGGAGCTGGTAAGCACACTATTACTTTTGAACGTAGTGTTTTAAGTTCATCCTCGGATGATTCAGGTTCTGAAAGTGATAGATCCCTGGGGTTGGAAGCGAAAGGGCAAAAAAGAATGTATAGGATGGTGAAATGGTTAGTGGAAGAAAGGAAGGCTATGGGTCTCCCCCTCCCCCCTGGTTCATCCCGCATGGAGCCCACTGTTCCTATGTTGACACCTCCTGCGTCAACAGACTTAGTTAGCCCGGCAGGGCAGCTATACATGGGGACACTGACACATGGCCTGCGTTTAGCCTCCATGAACATCTCAAATCTAAGATGGTTCGGCGCATTCAGGGTGGGAGGTACGTGCACATGTTTGAGCTTTCTGCGGAGGCTTATCGCCAGAAAGAAATGGCGGATGATGGCACGGGCCCGAAAAAAAAATTTAAACGTCCTGATTCCTATGAGGAATGGCGCAAGTGCTTTAGGGTTTATGCGTCCTGTTATATCTCTAAATTTCCCGATCAAGCTTTGAACATCCTGAAATATCAGGATTCCATTGAAACAGTGTACGAGAAGTACAGAGATGGAGCTTGGCGGGATTACGACGCTGCCTTCCGTAGAAAGATGGTTGGGAACCCTCTTCTTACTTTCGGTGACGTTGATTCGCGTTTGTGGGCGCAATTGGGTCCTGAAAAACAGGCGGCGCCTGCTATAGTAGTCGGAGCATCGGGGGGCGTTAAGGCCTCGCAGCGCTCTCGACGGCGGGCCACAGGGGTGTGCTGGCGCTTCCAGGACAAATCGTGTACCAGGGGAGCGGCATGCGCATTTCGGCACGCGTGCAGAACCTGCGGTGGCGGCCACTCGGGGTCCGAGTGTACCAGAACCCAGGACGCGGGTCGTTCCCAGGAGAGACCAGCAGCCGGCTCCAAACCTTTCCCTGTCGGAAAGGGCGGCCACACCTCTGAAGGTGGCCGTAATTGAGAAGTGGCTGCTGCTATACCCATTTAAGGAGGCCGCCTTGCTGCTTGGTGGCGGTCTGCGGTCGGGATTTGTTATCCCAGTTGGATCGCACGTGGAGGGTTCCTTGTCACGCAGGAACCTAAAATCCGCGTATCAGTTTCCCGGGGTTTTGCGGGATAAACTGAATAAAGAAATTGGGTTGGGTCATATGGCAGGCCCATTTGAGGATATTCCCCTCCCAGGGCTGGTGGTATCACCCTTGGGGGTAGTTCCAAAAAAGGAGCCGGGTAAATTCCGGCTCATCCAACATCTGTCCTTCCCGAAGGGTCGTTCGGTGAATGACGCCATCCCCCCTGAACTGAGCTCAGTTTTTTACCAATCATTTGATGAGGCATTGGGGCTAGTTCGCAGGGCGGGGGCCGGAGCTCTGATGGCAAAGCTGGATATAGAATCCGCCTTCCGGCTCCTGCCCATTCACCCCTCCTCTTTTAGGCTTATGGGGTGCTATTTTGAGGGGCAGTACTACGTGGACAAATGCTTGCCCATGGGGTGCTCAATTTCGTGTGCCTACTTCGAGGCTTTCAGCTGCTTCTTGCACTGGGCCATTGCGGAGGTGGCCGGATTCGACGGCCTGGCACACTATTTGGATGATTTTCTGCTGGTTGGGCGGACAGGATCATCTGAGTGTGCTTTCCTGATGTCCTCTGGCGGAGGACAAGTTCCAGGGTCCTTGCACGTGCCTTACTTTTTTGGGCATTGAAGTTGATTCGGTGGCAGAGCAGTGCCGTCTGCCACATGAAAAAGTTCAGCGCATGTTGGAGTCAGTACGCGCTATGAGAGCAGAGCTGTATAGCTCCGTAAAAGATCTTCAAATCCTATTGGGTTTGCTGAACTTTGCCGGCAGGATTATTCCTATGGGTAGAATATTCCTCCGCAGGCTCGAGAGGCAGCTGTGCGGAAAAAGATCGCAGACCCGGAGGTTCCGGGTGTCTGCTGAGATGGTGGAAGATCTTAAGGTTTGGGAAGATTTTCTTCTCCACTTTAACGGGATCTGTCTGTGGCGGGAGGTTGTTCCTTCTAACGCAGCGATCCAGTTGTTCACTGATGCGGCTGGGTCCCACGGGTACGGGGCTTTCTTGGCCGGGCAATGGAGCGCTGGCCCATGGCCCGCCGCGTGGATAGAAAGAGGCTTGGTCAGGAACCTATGCCTTCTTGAGCTGTTTCCCATACTGGTTGCTCTTGACATTTGGGGCAATCAGCTTCGCGACCGTGAGGTGGTTTTCTGGACAGATAACATGAGCGTTGTTTATGCTGTTAACAGATTATCATCTAGTTCCCCTCCGGTTGTGCGGTATTTGAGACTGTTGGTGCTGAGGTGTCTGCACCTGAATATTGTGTTCCGTGCTAAGCATGTTCCGGGCGTCCAGAATAGGATTGCTGATGCGCTCTCCCGTTTTCAATGGGAAGCATTTTATGCTCTGGTGCCCGATGCGGACACTAACGGATTGTCCTGTCCCACTTACTTATGGCAGGTGGCGCTGGATGGGGCCCCTTGATTGCGATGGTGCGGGCTTCCCTCGCTCCGTCTACCTGGGCTACGTATGTGAAATACTGGACGGAGTGGATCGCCTTTTGTGACTTCAGGTGCCGTCCCTCCTGTGACGGGGACCAGTGGGGCTTGCTTGAATGGATTACCGAACTTAAAGGTAATGGTGTTTCGAAGACTGTAATGGGTTCACGCCTGGCGGCAGTGTCCTTTTTCTGCAAGTTGTATGGGCTTGTTGACGCCTCGAAGACCTTCCTGGTTAGGCAGGTACTTCGAGGCTGGGGGCGTATGGCCCCCAGGGTCAGGGATTTCAGGGAACCAGTTACCATTGAGCGTCTGGTAACGTTGTGCCGAGTTTTGCCGGCGGTCTGTTCATCCGCCTACGAAACTGCCCTATTCTCAGCCGCCTTTGGGCTGGCTTTTCACGGGGCTCTTAGGGTAGGGGAAATTGTCCCGCCCTCTAAGAAAAAGACGGGCGGCCTTTTGCTGCCTCATGTCAGAGACGATGGGTCGTCTATCTTGGTCTTTCTTCCCAGATCCAAAACTGACCAAGAAGGGAGAGGTGCCTGGTTGGCTTTGCCAGCCCATGATGAATCTGTTTGCTGCCCGGTCAGACTGGTTAAAGCCTATATGGACGTGCGTCCTGAGGGTTTCTCACAATTTCTAGTTCACAAGGACGGTTCCCCGTTGACTAGATTCCAGTTTAGGAAGGTGTTGGCCTGGGCAGCATCAAGGGCAGGTCTTGATCCCAGGGTCATTGCTCCCCATTCCTTTAGGGTGGGCGCGGCCACCACTGCCGCTAGTTTAGGATGGTCGGCTGACCATATTAGAGCTCTGGGGAGATGGAGGTCGCAAAGGTATCTTTTATACGTTAGGCCTTTGACTGTTTAGAAGTGATTATGTTTTGCAGATGCAATGGTTAACCTCTGTTTCTTTTCTTAGGACCAAGGAGCGGTCCACTGAGAGTATGGATTACGGGGCATTCGTACATCCACTGGGCGGAGCTTCGGGCGATTGCGAGACCTGATGGGCGTCAGCTGGGGTTCCCCTCTTCCCGAGTCACTGTTAGGTGGTTAGGGCGCAGGGGGCTTACGTGGCAGGCTCTGCCTGAGTTGCTGCAGGGGGCCTTGCGCAGGTGGGAGAAACCCCATGTACTTATCATCCACGCAGGTGGAAATGATATGGGGCTCCTACCGTGCAAGCAGCTCAGTGCGGTTATTCAGTCGGATCTGCGCACGATTCAGGCATGGATTCCCCAAGTCAGGATAGGATGGTCTAACATCATCCCCAGGATAGAATGGCGCCATATGCAGTCTCATCGCGCAGCTTTTCAGGTCCGCAAGAAAATTAACAGAGAAGTGAGGATTTTCTTAGGGCAGTCAGGAGGGTTTGTTGTGGAACATGGGAACATATCAACGGCTGAGAGGTGCCTCTACAGAAGGGACGGGGTGCACCTCTCTGAGAGGGGCATTGACCTGTTCCTTTGTAATTTGAGGCGTGCTATACTTAATCATCTATAGGTGTGGCGGCAAGAGGTGAGCCTGTTGGGCTATCTCTTGTGGCGGTTGGTCCGCGCCCCAGTTTGCCATCAGAGGTGACGGCTGCCCAGGGGAGGGTGATCTCTGCAGGCGCGCGCCTGGGGTCCCTCCCATTCTAAGATGCCGAGAACTCCCTAAGCTTCTGCGGCAGCTGAGCTCCGCTTGTGTGGGCATTCACGGGCGCGGTCCATTCTTCCTAGCAGGGGGTTCCTACTCCTAACTAGATTGCCGCCACATGTTTTAGCTGGCCCCGTTGAGTCCAGCCGGTTCTCACGTTCTACAATAAATGCGACCTTCGGGTCTTTTCCCATATATCTGTGTCTGCGTGGTTATTCAAGTATTACAGTTTTATGCAAAGTTATTTAAGAGTTATAGTTGTACATAGTTATGTTGTTGAGTCAGTTCTAATGGCTCCAGTTATTATTTGTGCATAGTTATGTGTTGAGCCAGTTTTATGGCTCCAGTTATTAAAGTTTTCCAGCAAGCCAGGAGGATAGGGCATTTAATTAATTATGTAAGGTAACCATGTCTGTACATTTGTGTAAGGTAACCATTACTTTACATTTGTGTGAGGTAACCATCACTGTACATTTGTGTAAGGTAACCATTATTGCACATTTGTGTAAGGTAACCATCACTGTACATTTGTGTAATGTAACCATTACTGTACATTTGTGTGAGGTAACCATTACTGTAGATTTGTGTAAGGTAACCATTACTGTACATTTGTGTGAGGTAACCATTACTGTAGATTTGTGTAAGGTAACCATTACTGTACATTTGTGTGAGGTAACCATTACTGTACATTTGTGTGAGGTAACCATATCTGTACATTTGTGTGAGGTAACCATCACTGTACATTTGTGTAAGCTAACCATGTCTGTACATTTGTGTAAGGTAACCATTACTGTACATTTGTGTGAGGTAACCATTACTGTACATTTGTGTAAGGTAACCATGTCTGTACATTTGTGTAAGGTAACCATTACTGTACATTTGTGTAAGGTAACCATCACTGTACATTTGTGTAAGGTAACCATGTCTGTACATTTGTGTAAGTTAACCATTACTGTACATTTGTGTAAGGTAACCATCACTGTACATTTGTGTGAGGTAACCATTACTGTACATTTGGGTAAGGTAACCATGTCTGTACATTTGTGTAAGGTAACCATTACTGTACATTTGTGTGAGGTAACCATCACTGTACATTTGTGTAAGGTAACCATCACTGTACATTTGTGTAAGGTAACCATTATTGTACATTTGTGTAAGGTAATCATTACTGTACATTTGTGTAAAGTAACCATTACTGTACATTTGTTTAAGGTAACCATCACTGTACATTTGTGTGAGGTAACCATTACTGTACATTTGTGTGAGGTAACCATTACTGAACATTTGTGTAAGGTAACCATTACTGTACATTTGTGTGAGGTAACCATTACTGTACATTTGTGTGTGGTAACCATTACTGTACATTTGTGTGTGGTAACCATTACTGTACATTTGTGTAAGGTAACCATGTCTGTACATTTGTGTAAGGTAACCATTACTGTACATTTGTGTAAGATAACCATCACTGTACATTTGTGTGAGGTAACCATTACTGTACATTTGTGTAAGGTAACCATTACTGTACATTTGTGTAAGGTAACCATGTCTGTACATTTGTGTAAGGTAACCATGTCTGTACATTTGTGTAAGGTAACCATCACTGTACATTTGTGTGAGGTAACCATGTCTGTACATTTGTGTAAGGTAACCATGTCTGTACATTTGTGTAAGGTAACCATTACTGTACATTTGTGTGGGGTAACCATCACTGTACATTTGTGTAAGGTAACCATCACTGTACATTTGTGTAAGGTAACCATTATTGTACATTTGTGTAAGGTAACCATCATTGTACATTTGTGTAAGGTAACCATGTCTGTACATTTGTGTGAGGTAACCATTACTGTACATTTGTGTGAGGTAACCATTACTGTACATTTGTGTGTGGTAACCATTACTGTACATTTGTGTGAGGTAACCATTACTGTACATTTGTGTGTGGTAACCATTACTGTACATTTGTGTAAGGTAACCATGTCTGTACATTTGTGTAAGGTAACCATTACTGTACATTTGTGTAAGGTAACCATCACTGTACATTTGTGTGAGGTAACCATTACTGTACATTTGTGTAAGGTAACCATGTCTGTACATTTGTGTAAGTTAACCATCACTGTACATTTGTGTGAGGTAACCATTACTGTACATTTGTGTAAGGTAACCATGTCTGTACATTTGTGTAAGGTAACCATTACTGTACATTTGTGTGAGGTAACCATCACTGTACATTTGTGTAAGGTAACCATCACTGTACATTTGTGTAAGGTAACCATTATTGTACATTTGTGTAAGGTAACCATCACTGTACATTTGTGTAAGGTAACCATGTCTGTACATTTGTGTGAGGTAACCATGTCTGTACATTTGTGTGAGGTAACCATTACTGTACATTTGTGTGAGGTAACCATTACTGTACATTTGTGTAAGGTAACCATTACTGTACATTTGTGTAAGGTAACCATGTCTGTACATTTGTGTAAGGTAACCATTACTGTACATTTGTGTGAGGTAACCATCACTGTACATTTGTGTGAGGTAACCATCACTGTACATTTGTGTAAGGTAACCATCACTGTACATTTGTGTAAGGTAACCATTATTGTACATTTGTGTAAGGTAACCATCACTGTACATTTGTGTAAGGTAACCATGTCTGTACATTTGTGTGAGGTAACCATTACTGTACATTTGTGTGAGGTAACCATTACTGTACATCTGTGTAAGGTAACCATGTCTGTACATTTGTGTAAGGTAACCATGTCTGCACATTTGTGTAAGGTAACCATTACTGTACATTTGTGTAAGGTAACCATGTCTGTACATTTGTGTAAGGTAACCATTACTTTACATTTGTGTGAGGTAACCATCACTGTACATTTGTGTAAGGTAACCATTATTGTACATTTGTGTAAGGTAACCATCACTGTACATTTGTGTAATGTAACCATTACTGTACATTTGTGTGAGGTAACCATTACTGTAGATTTGTGTAAGGTAACCATTACTGTACATTTGTGTGAGGTAACCATTACTGTACATTTGTGTGAGGTAACCATGTCTGTACATTTGTGTGAGGTAACCATCACTGTACATTTGTGTAAGCTAACCATGTCTGTACATTTGTGTAAGGTAACCATTACTGTACATTTGTGTGAGGTAACCATTACTGTAGATTTGTGTAAGGTAACCATTACTGTACATTTGTGTAAGGTAACCATTACTGTACATTTGTGTGAGGTAACCATGTCTGGACATTTGTGTAAGGTAACCATGTCTGTACATTTGTGTGAGGTAACCATGTCTGTACAGTTGTGTAAGGTAACCATGTCTGTACATTTGTGTAAGGTAACCATCACTGTACATTTGTGTAAGGTAACCATTACTGTAAGTTTGTGTGAGGTAACCATGTCTGTACATTTGTGTAAGGTAACCATGTCTGTACATTTGTGTAAGGTAACCATTACTGTACATTTGTGTGAGGTAACCATCACTGTACATTTGTGTAAGGTAACCATTATTGTACATTTGTGTAAGGTAACCATGTCTGTACATTTGTGTAAGGTAACCATTACTGTACATTTGTGTAAGGTAACCATCACTGTACATTTGTGTGAGGTAACCATTACTGTACATTTGTGTAAGGAAACCATGTCTGTACATTTGTGTAAGTTAACCATTACTGTACATTTGTGTAAGGTAACCATCACTGTACATTTGTGTGAGGTAACCATTACTGTACATTTGTGTAAGGTAACCATGTCTGTACATTTGTGTAAGGTAACCATTACTGTACATTTGTGTGAGGTAACCATCACTGTACATTTGTGTAAGGTAACCATTATTGTACATTTGTGTAAGGTAACCATCACTGTACATTTGTGTAAGGTAACCATGTCTGTACATTTGTGTGAGGTAACCATTACTGTACATTTGTGTGAGGTAACCATTACTGTAAATTTGTGTAAGGTAACCATTACTGTACATTTGTGTAAGGTAACCATGTCTGTACATTTGTGTAAGGTAACCATGTCTGCACATTTGTGTAAGGTAACCATTACTTTACATTTGTGTAAGGTAACCATGTCTGTACATTTGTGTAAGGTAACCATTACTTTACATTTGTGTGAGGTAACCATCACTGTACATTTGTGTAAGGTAACCATTATTGTACATTTGTGTAAGGTAACCATCACTGTACATTTGTGTAATGTAACCATTACTGTACATTTGTGTGAGGTAACCATTACTGTAGATTTGTGTAAGGTAACCATTACTGTACATTTGTGTGAGGTAACCATTACTGTACATTTGTGTGAGGTAACCATGTCTGTACATTTGTGTGAGGTAACCATCACTGTACATTTGTGTAAGCTAACCATGTCTGTACATTTGTGTAAGGTAACCATTACTGTACATTTGTGTGAGGTAACCATTAATGTAGATTTGTGTAAGGTAACCATTACTGTACATTTGTGTGAGGTAACCATTAATGTAGATTTGTGTAAGGTAACCATTACTGTACATTTGTGTGAGGTAACCATGTCTGGACATTTGTGTAAGGTAACCATGTCTGTACATTTGTGTGAGGTAACCATGTCTGTACAGTTGTGTAAGGTAACCATGTCTGTACATTTGTGTAAGGTAACCATCACTGTACATTTGTGTAAGGTAACCATTACTGTAAGTTTGTGTGAGGTAACCATCACTGTACATTGGTGTAAGGTAACCATCACTGTACATTGGTGTAAGGTAACCATGTCTGTATACTTGTGTAAGGTAACCATTACTGTACTTTTGTGTAAGGTAAACATGTCTGTACGTTTGTATGAGGTAACCATGTGTGTACATTTGTGTAAGGTAACCATTACTGTACATTTGTGTAAGGTAACCATCACTGTACATTTGTGTAAGGTAACCATGTCTGTACATTTGTGTGAGGTAACCATTACTGTACATTTGTGTGAGGTAACCATTACTGTACATTTGTGTAAGGTAACCATTACTGTACATTTGTGTAAGGTAACCATGTCTGTACATTTGTGTAAGGTAACCATGTCTGCACATTTGTGTAAGGTAACCATTACTGTACATTTGTGTAAGGTAACCATGTCTGTACATTTGTGTAAGGTAACCATTACTTTACATTTGTGTGAGGTAACCATCACTGTACATTTGTGTAAGGTAACCATTATTGTACATTTGTGTAAGGTAACCATCACTGTACATTTGTGTAATGTAACCATTACTGTACATTTGTGTGAGGTAACCATTACTGTAGATTTGTGTAAGGTAACCATTACTGTATATTTGTGTAAGGTAACCATTACTGTACATTTGTGTGAGGTAACCATGTCTGGACATTTGTGTAAGGTAACCATGTCTGTACATTTGTGTGAGGTAACCATGTCTGTACAGTTGTGTAAGGTAACCATGTCTGTACATTTGTGTAAGGTAACCGTCACTGTACATTTGTGTAAGGTAACCATTACTGTAAGTTTGTGTGAGGTAACCATCACTGTACATTGGTGTAAGGTAACCATCACTGTACATTGGTGTAAGGTAACCATCACTGTACATTGGTGTAAGGTAACCATGTCTGTATACTTGTGTAAGGTAACCATTACTGTACTTTTGTGTAAGGTAAACATGTCTGTACGTTTGTATGAGGTAACCATGTGTGTACATTTGTGTAAGGTAACCATTACTGTACATTTGTGTAAGGAAACCATCGGCTAGATTATGAGTTTTGTCGGTAATGGTGTGCGGTGCTAACAAGCAGTTTATGCTCACCGCTCACAGACAGCGCTGGTATTACGGGTTTTTACAAATTATACTTATGAACCCCTAATCTGCTGCCCCCAACATCGCCGACATCTACATTATATTTATTAACCCCTACTCTGCTGCCCCCAATGTCGCCGCAACCTACCTACACTTATTAACCCCTAATCTGCCGCCCCCAATGTCGCCGCCACTATATTAAAAGTCTAACCCTAACCAACCCCCCCTAACTTAAATAAATCTAAATAAAATTATTACAATTAACTAAATAATTCGTATTTAAAACTAAATACTTACCTGTAAAATAAACCCTAAGGCCTAGATTTGGAGTTTGGCGTTAGCCGTGAAAACCAGCGTTAGAGGCTTTTTTTTTTTAACCCCTAATCTGCCGACCGCCACCTACGTTATACTTATGTACCCCTAATCTGCTGCCCCTAACACCGCCGACCCCGGTATTATATTTATTAACCCCTAACCTGCCCCCCACAACGTCGCCTCCACCTACCTACACTTATTAACCCCTAATCTGCCGACCGCAAAGCGCCGCCACCTAAATTATCCTTATGTACCCCTAATCTGCTGCCCCTAACACCGCCGACCCCTATATTATATTTATTAACCCCTAATCTGCCCCCCACAACGTCGCAGCCAGCTACCTACAATAATTAACCCCTAATCTGCCGACCGCAAAGCGCCGCCACCTACATTATCCTTATGTACCCCTAATCTGCTGCCCCTAACACCGCCGACCCCTATATTATATTTATTAACCCCTAATCTGCCCCCCTCAACGTCGTCTCCACCTGCCTACACTTATTAACCCCTAATCTGCCGACCGGAGCTCACCGCTATTCTAATAAATGTATTAACCCCTAAAGCTAAGTCTAACCCTAACACTAACACACCCCTAAATTAAATATAATTTTAATCTAACGAAATTAATTAACTCTTATTAAATAAATTATTCCTATTTAAAGATAAATACTTACCTGTAAAATAAATCCTAATATAGCTACAATATAAATTATAATTACATTGTAGCTATTTTAGGATTAATATTTATTTTACAGGCAACTTTGTAATTATTTTAACCAGGTACAATAGCTATTAAATAGTTAATAACTATTTAATAGCTACCTAGTTAAAATAATTACCTGTAAAATAAATCCTAACCTAAGTTACAATTAAACCTAACACTATACTATCATTAAATTAATTAAATAAAATACCTACAATTACCTACAATTAAACCTAACACTACACTATCAATAAATAAATTAAATACAATTCCTACAAATAACTACAATGAAATAAACTAACTAAAGTACAAAAAATAAAAAAGAACTAAGTTACAAAAAATAAAAAAATATTTACAAACATAAAAAAAATATTACAACAATTTTAAACTAATTACACCTACTCTAAGCCCCCTAATAAAATAACAAAGACCCCCAAAATAAAAAATGCCCTACCCTATTCTAAATTACTAAAGTTCAAAGCTCTTTTACCTTACCAGCCCTGAACAGGGCCCTTTGCAGGGCATGCCCCAAGAAGTTCAGCTCTTTTGCCTGTAAAAAAAAAAATACAATACCCCCCCCCCCAACATTACAACCCACCACCCACATACCCCTAATCTAACCCAAACCCCCCCTAAATAAACCTAACACTAAGCCCCTGAAGATCTTCCTACCTTATCTTCACCATACCAGGTTCACCGATCCGTCCTGAAGAGCTCCTCCGATGTCCTGATCCAAGCCCAAGCGGGGGGCTGAAGAGGTCCATGATCCGGCTGAAGTCTTCATCCAAGCGGGAGCTGAAGAGGTCCATGATCCGGATGAAGTCTTCATCCAAGCGGGAGCTGAAGAGGGCAGATTGAGCTCGCATTCTATTGGCTGATCGGAACAGCCAATAGAATGCGAGCTCAATCTGATTGGCTGATTGGATCAGCCAATCGGATTGAACTTGATTCTGATTGGCTGATTCCATCAGCCAATCAGAATATTCCTACCTTAATTCCGATTGGCTGATAGAATCCTATCAGCCAATCGGAATTCGAGGGACGCCATCTTGGATGACGTCCCTTAAAGGAACCGTCATTCGGCTAGTAGGCGTCGGGAGAAGAGGATGTTCCGCGTCGGATGGAAGATGATGGCTCCCGAAGAAAGAAGATTGAAGATGCCGTTGATAGAAGACTTCATCCGGATCATGGACCTCTTCTGCTCCCGCTTGGATGAAGACTTCATCCGGATCATGGACCTCTTCAGCTCCCGCTTGGATGAAGACTTCAGCCGGATCATGGACCTCTTCAGCCCCCCGCTTGGGCTTGGATCAGGACATCGGAGGAGCTCTTCAGGACGGATCGGTGAACCTGGTATGGTGAAGATAAGGTAGGAAGATCTTCAGGGGCTTAGTGTTAGGTTTATTTAAGGGGGGTTTGGGTTAGATTAGGGGTATGTGGGTGGTGGGTTGTAATGTTGGGGGGGGGGGGGGTATTGTATTTTTTTTTTTTACAGGCAAAAGAGCTGAACTTCTTGGGGCATGCCCCGCAAAGGGCCCTGTTCAGGGCTGGTAAGGTAAAAGAGCTTTGAACTTTAGTAATTTAGAATAGGGTAGGGCATTTTTTATTTTGGGGGTCTTTGTTATTTTATTAGGGGGCTTAGAGTAGGTGTAATTAGTTTAAAATTGTTGTAATATTTTTCTTATGTTTGTAAATATTTTTTTATTTTTTGTAACTTAGTTCTTTTTTATTTTTTGTACTTTAGTTAGTTTATTTCATTGTAGTTATTTGTAGGAATTGTATTTAATGTATTTATTGATAGTGTAGTGTTAGGTTTAATTGTAGGTAATTGTAGGTATTTTATTTAATTAATTTAATGATAGTATAGTGTTAGGTTTAATTGTAACTTAGGTTAGGATTTATTTTACTGGTAATTTTGTAATTATTTTAACTAGGTAGCTATTAAATAGTTCTTAAATATTTAATAGCTATTGTACCTGGTTAAAATAATTACAAAGTTGCCTGTCAAATAAATATTAATCCTAAAATAGCTATAATATAATTATAATTTATATTGTAGCTATATTAGGATTTATTTTACAGGTAAGTATTTAGCTTTAAATTGGAATAATTTATTTAATAAGAGATAATTAATTTCGTTAGATGTAAATTATATTTAACTTAGGGGGGTGTTAGTGTTAGGGTTAGACTTAGCTTTAGGGGTTAATACATTTATTAGAATAGCGGTGAGCTCCAGTCGGCAGATTAGGGGTTAATAATTGAAGTTAGGTGTCGGCGATGTTAGGGAGGGCAGATTAGGGGTTAATACTATTTATTATAGGGTTAGTGAGGCGGATTAGGGGTTAATAACTTTATTATAGTAGCGCTCAGGTCCGGTCGGCAGATTAGGGGTTAATAAGTGTAGGCAGGTGGAGGCGATGTTGTGGGGGGCAGATTAGGGGTTAATAAATATAATATAGGGGTCGGCGATGTTAGGGCAGCAGATTAGGGGTACATAGGGATAATGTAAGTAGCGGCTGTTGACGGAGCGGCAGATTAGGGATTAATAATAATATGCAGGGGTCAGCGATAGCGGGGGCGGCAGATTAGGGGTTAATAAGTGTAAGGTTAGGGGTGTTTAGACTCGGGGTACATGTTAGAGTGTTAGGTGCAGACGTAGGAAGTGTTTCCGCATAGCAAACAATGGGGCTGCGTTAGGAGCTGAACGCGGCTTTTTTGCAGGTGTTGGTTTTTTTTCAGCTCAAACAGCCCCATTGTTTCCTATGGGAGAATCGTGCACGAGCACGTTTTTGAGGCTGGCCGCTTGCGTAAGCAACTCTGGTATCGAGAGTTGAAGCTGCGTTAAATATGCTCTACGCTCCTTTTTTGGAGCCTAACACAGCCTTTATGTGGACTCTCAATACCAGAGTTATTTTTATGTGCGGCCAGAAAAAAGCCGGCGTTAGCTACGCGGGTCGTTACCGACAAAACTCCAAATCTAGGCCTAAGATAGCTACAATATAACTAATAGTTACATTGTATCTATCTTAGCGTTTATTTTTACTTTACAAGCAAGTTTGGATGTATTTTAACTAGGTACAATAGTTATTAAATAGTTATTAACTATTTAATAACTACCTAGTTAAAATAAATACAAATTTACCTGTAAAATAAAAACTAATCTAAGTTACAATTACACCTAACACTACACTATAATTAAATTCCCTAAATTAACTACAATTAAATACAATTATCTAAAGTACGAAAAAAAACAAACCCTAAATTACAGAAAATAATAAAATAATTGCAAGATTTTTAAACTAATTACACCTAATCTAATCCCCCTAATAAAATAAAAAAGCCCCCCAAAATAATAAAAAGCCCTACCCTACACTAAATTACAAATAGCCCTTAAAAGGGCCTTTTGCGGGGCATTGCCCCAAAGTAATCAGCTCGTTTACCTGTAATAAAAAGTACAATACCCCCCCAACATTAAAACCCACCACCCACACACCCAACCCTACTCTAAAACCCACCCAATCCCCCCTTAATAAAACCTAACACTAACCCCTTGAAGATCACCTTACCTTGAGAAGTCTTCAACCAACCGGGCCAAAGTCCTCAACGAAGCTGGGCGAAGTGGTCCTCCAGACGGGCAGAAGTCTTCATCCAAGCCGGGAAGAAGAGGTCCTCCAGACGGGCAGAAATCTTCATCCAGACGGCATCTTCTATCTTCATCCATCTGGTGCGGAGCGGCTCCATCTTCAAGAAATCCGACGCAGAGCATCCTCTTCTGTCTTCGTCCGACAACTGAATGAAGGTTCCTTTAAATGACTCCATCCAAGATGGCGTCCCTTCAATTCGATTGGCTGATAGAATTCAGTCAATCGGAATTAAGGTAGAAAAAATCCTATTGGCTGATGCAATCAGCCAATAGGATTGAGCTTACATTCTATTGGCTGATTGGAACAACCAATAGAATGCGAGCTCAATCCTATTGGCTGTTCCAATCAGCAAATAGGATTGAAGTTCAATCCTATTGGCTGATTGCATCAGCCAATAGGATTTTCTCTACTTTAATTCCAATTGGCTGATAGAATTCTATCAGCCAATCGGAATTGAAGGGACACCATATTGGATGACGTAATTTAAAGGAATCTTCATTCAGTCGTCGGGCGAAGACAGAAGAGGATGCTCCACGTCGGATGTATTGAAGATGGACCCGCTCCGCGCCGGATGAAGATAGAAGATGCCGTCTGGATGAAGACTTCTGCCCGTCTGGAGGACCACTTCGCCCAGCTTCGTTGAGGACTTCAGCCCGGTTGGGTGAAGACTTCTCAAGGTAAGGTGATCTTCAAGGGGTTAGTGTTAGGTTTTATTAAGGGGGGATTGGGTGGGTTTTAGAGTAGGGTTGGGTGTGTGGGTGGTGGGTTTTAATGTTGAGGGGTATTGTACTTTTTTTCCATTTAGAAAAGCTGATTACTTTGGGGCAATGCCTCGCAAAAGGCCCTTTTAAGGGCTATTTGTAATTTAGTATAGGGTAGGGCTTTTTATTATTTTTTTATTTTATTTTATTAGGGGGATTAGATTAGGTGTAATTAGTTTAAAAATCTTATAATTATTTTCTGTAATTTAGTTTTAGATAATTGTATTTAATTGTAGTTAATTTAGGGAATTAATTTAATTATAGTGTGGTGTTAGGTGCAATTGTAACTTAGGCTAGGTTTTATTTTAACTAGGTAGCTATTAAATATTTAATAACTATTGTACCTAGTTAAAATAAATACAAACTTGCCTGTAAAATAAAAATAAACCCTGAGATAGCTATAATGTAACTATTAGTTATATTGTAGCTATCTTAGGGTTTATTTTATAGGTAAGTATTTAGTTTTAAATAGGAATAATTTAGTTAATTGTAGTTATTTTATTTATATTTAAATTATATTTAAGTTAGGGGGTGTTAGGGTTAGACTTAGATTTAGGGGTTAATAACTTTAATATAGTGGCAGCAACATTGAGGGTGGAAGATTAGGGGTTAATAAATGTAGGTAGGTGTCGGCGATGTTAGGGACGGCAGATTAGGAGTTAATAAAATTTAACTAGTGTTTGCGAGGCGGGAGTGTGGCGGTTTAGGGGTTAATATATTTATTATAGTGGCGGCGATGTCCGGTTCAGCAGATTAGGGGTTAAAAAATTTATTATAGTGTTTGCGATGTGTGGGGGCCTCGGTTTAGGGGTTAATAGGTAGTTTATAGGTGTTAGTGTACTTTTTAGCACTTTAGTTAAGAGTTTTATACTACGGCATTAGACCATAAAACTCTTAACTACTGACTTTAAAATGCGGTACCAGTCTTGACAGGAGAGGGTCTACCGCTCACTTTTTGGAAGATTCGTAATATCGGCGATATGCAAGTCCCATTGAAAATATAGGATACGCAATTGACGTAAGTGAATTTGTGGTATTTTCGAGTCTGGCCAAAAAAGTGATCGGTACACCTGTACCTGCAAGACTCGTAATACCAGCGGGCGTTAAAAAGCAGCGTTGGGACCTCTCAACACTGCTTTTTAAGGCTAACGCAAGACTCGTAATCTAGGCGCATGTCTGTACATTTGTGTAAGGTAACCGTTACTGTACTTTTGTGTAAGTTAACCGTTACTGTACCAAGTGTGTACTGTACCAAGTGTGTACATTTGTGTGAGGTAACCATGTGTGCACATTTGTGTAAGGTAACCATTACTGTACGTTTGTGTAAGGTAACCATGTGTGCACATTTGTGTGAGGTAACCATTACTGTACTTTTGTGTGAGGTAACCATGTCTGTACGTTTGTGTAAGGTAACCATTAGTCTGTAGATTTGTGTAAGGTAACCATTACTGTAGATTTGTGTAAGTTAACCATTACTGTAGATTTGTGTAAGGTAACCATTACTGTACATTTGTGTAAGGTAACCATCACTGTACATTTGTGTGTGATGCCATTTGTGTGAGGTAACCATTACTGTACATTTGTGTAAGGTAACCATGTCTGTACATTTGTGTAAGGTAACCATGTATGTATGTTTGTAAGAGGTAACCATTCTTGTAAGTTTGTGCAAGGTAAATATTACTGTACATTTGTGTGTGATGCCATTTTTGTAAGGTAACCATGTCTGTACGTTTGTGTGAGGTAACCATGTCTGTACATTTGTGTAAGGTAACCATGTCTGTACATTTGTGTGAGGTAACCATTACTGTACGTTTACGTAAGGTAACCATCACTGTACATTTGTGTGAGGTAACATTACTGTACGTTTGTGTAAGGTAACCATCACTGTACATTTGTGTAAGGTAACCATTACTGTACGTTTGTGTAAGGTAACCATTACTGTACATTTGTGTAAGGTAACCATGTGTGTACATTTGTGTAGGGTAACCATCGGCTAGATTACGAGTTCGGCGTTAGCCTTAAAAAGCAGCGTTAAGGGGTCCTAACGCTGCTTTTTAACGCCCGCTGGTATTACAAGTCTGGCAGGTACAGGTGTACCGCTCACTTTTCGTCCGCAACTTTTCAATACCGCAAATCCCTTACGTCAATTGCGTATCCTATCTTTTTAATGGGATTTGGCTAACGCTGGTATTACAAGTCTTGGAAGAAGTGAGCGGTACAGCCTCTGCCTCCAAGACTCCTAACACATATAAAAGTCAGTAGTTAAGAGTTTTATGGGCTAACGCCGGAACATAAAGCTCTTAACTAAAGTGCTAAAAAGTACACTAACACCCAGAAACTACCTATAAACCCCTAAACCGAGGCCCCCCACATCGCAAACACTATAATAACATTATTTAACCCCTAATCTGCCGACCGGACATCGCCGCCACCTACATTATACCTATGAACCCCTAATCTGCTGCCCCTAACATCGCCGACACCTACATTATATTTATTAACCCTTAATCTGCCACGCCCAACGTCGCCGCCGCCACAATATAACTAATAGTTACATTGTAGCTATTTTAGGATTTATTTTTATTTTACAATCAACTTTGTATTTATTTTAACTAGGCACAATAGTTATTAAATAGTTATTAACTATTTCATAAATAGCTAGATAAAATAAATACAAATATACCTGTAAAATAAACCCTAACCTAAGTTACAATTACACCTAACACTACATAATTAAATTAATTACCTAAACTACTTACAATTAAATACAATAAAATTAACTAAATTACGAACCCCCCCCCCACTAAATTACAGAAAATAAAAAAGAAATTACAATATTTTAAACTAATTACACCTACTCTAATCCCCCTAATAAACTAAAAAAAGCCCCCCAAAATAATAAAAGTCCTTACCCTACACTAAATTACAAATAGCCCTTAAAAGGGCCTTTTGTGGGGCATTGCCCCAAAGTAATCAGCTCTTTTACCAGCCCTTAAAAGGGCTTTTTGCGGGGCATTGCCCCAAAGTAATCAGCTCTTTTACCTGTAAAACAAAAAAATACAATACCCCCCCCCCCCCAACATTAAAACCCACCACCCACATACCCCTACTCTAAAACCCACCAATCCCCCCTTAAAAAAAAAACTAACACTAACCCCCTGAAGATCACCCTACCTTGAGCAGGAGGACAAGAAGAGGTCCTCCAGAGAGAATCTAGATTTTGATGAACAAATTGACCTTGTATCAGCAGGTCTCTGCGACAAGGTAACTTCCACGGAGGAGATGAGGACATACCCACTAGATCTGCGAACCACATCCTTCACGGCCACAATGGAGCAATCAAGATTACTGATACCCGCTCCTGCCTGATGCAGGCCACCACTCGAGTAAGAAGCGGTAATGGAGGAAAAAGATATACGAATTTGAACCTCCAGGGCACTGCTAGTGCATCTATCAGATCCGCTTGGGGATCCCACAATCTCGACCCATACCTGGGTAGTTTGGTATTGAGAAGGGACGCCATGAGATCTATCGCTGGTGTCCCCCTCTTGCTGCATATCTCTGCAAACACCTCAGAATGGAGAGACCATTCTCCTGGATGGAAGGATTGCCTGCTGAGAAAGCCTGCCTCTGTTATATTGTCTGATTGAAATCTGATAAACTAGGATGAACCCAGAAGTGGCCAAGCCTTCAAGGCCTTGAAGATTGCCTGTAGTTCCAAAATGATCGGGAGGAAGGACTCCTCCTGAGTCCACAACCCCTGTGCCGTCCTTGCACCCCAAACAGCTTCCCATCCGGATAGGCTTGCATCTATAGTCACAATCTCCCACTGCCTCAGCATGCACAGTTGTAAAGGTCTGAGACGGAACCTGGCAAAAGGAATGATGTCCATGCAGGACACCATGAGACCAATCACCTCCATACACTGAGCCACTGAGGGACTCAAGGAGGTCCGGAGGGCAAGACATGCTGAAGTTAGCTTGCAACGTCTCTGGTCTGTTAGAAATATCCGCATGGATATGGAGTCTATTATAGTACCCAGGAATTCCACCCTGGTACTTGGGATAAGAGAACTATTTTCCAAGTTTATCCATGTGATCAAAGAAGACTGAGAAGGGAGTCAGAGAATTCTTCCGCAAGACGAGAATGGGGCTACTGCAATACCCTGAGTGCTGGTCCAGGAATGCAAACCTCAGGAACTGAAAGTGTTCCCTGTGAATTGGAACATGAAGGTAAGCGTCCTTCAGATAAATAGTGGTAATAAACTGGCCTTCCTGAATTAAAGGAAGGATGGACCTAATTGTCTCCATCTTGAAGGAAGGGACACTGAGAAATTTGTTTAAGCACTTTAGGTCCAGAATTGGGCGGAAAGTTTCCTCCTTCTTTGGGACCACAGAAAGGTTTGAATAAAACCCCAAACCTTTTTCTTCGATAGGCACCGGGACAACAACTTCTAAGGAGGATAGATCCCGAACGCACCCTAGAAAGGCATCCCTCTTTTCTGGTCTGGTAGACAGATTAGAGAGAAGGAATCTGCCCCTTGGCGGATGAGATTTGAAGCCTATCTTGTATCCCTGAGATACCACCTCTAGGACCCACAGATCCTGTATGTTCTTGAATCTGGCGTCTGAAAAAAAGAGACAGTGTGCTCCCTACACGATCTGATCCTGGATCAGGGGCCGCCCCTTCATGCCGATTTGTTTTCAGTGGGCTTCTTATTCTGCTTGGATTTATTCCAGGACTGAGCATGTTTCCAAGTACTCTTGGGTTGCTCGGGCTTGGAGGAGGATTGTTGTCGTTGGGATTTATCAAAACGAAAGGAACGAAAATTAGAAGATTGTCGTCCTTTAGACTTATCTTGTGGTAGGAAGGCACCCTTGCCTCCGGTAACCATTTTATTTGGTCCAGGCCTCAGGCCTGGACCAAATAAAATCTTTCCCTTGAAGGGAAGAGAAAGGAGTCTGGACTTAGAAGTCATATCCGCAGACCAAGACTTCAACCAGAGGCCTTTGCATTTAGGTGAATAATTTGCATGTTCGCTTTACAAATAAAAGAATTAGCAATTCTCAGAGCTTTAATTCTGTCTTGAATATCCTCAAGGGGAGGTTCCACCTCAATGAGTTCCGAAAAAGAGTTGCACCAGTAGGTAGCCGTTCCGGCAACCGCGGCAACTGCAGCCGCTGGTTGAAACAAAAAACCTGTATGTTGAAACATCTTTCTCAGAAAGGTTTCCATTTTCTAATCCATTGGCTCTCTGAACGAAGAACTATCCTCAAGAGGTATAGTAGTATGTTTAGCAAGCATAGATATAGTACCATCCACCTTAGGAATGGAGCCCCACAAATCCAGTTGAAAGTCCAGGACCGGGAACAACTAGTAGACGAGGGGGAAAAGGAAGAACCAATTCTTTCCCATTCGTTCTTAATAATGTTTGCCATCTTAACCGGCAGAGTCAAAGAAACTTTCCTGTCTTCGCAAACTCTGTCTAATTTAGGTATCATAGGTTCTTCAGGCAGCGCGGCCTCTGGAACCTCTAACATAGACAGAACCTAATTTAATAAAAAAAACGCAAGTGCTCAAGTTTAAATCTAAAGGATGATTCCTCCTCAGCAGGAGGCTTAGACGCTAAGGACTCCGACCCAGAAAGTTCACCCTCTGAAGCTACAGGGGTTAACTCATCATCGGATAACTGGGACATAATAGCTAAATCCGATAAATATTTAAATGACTCTGGGTCAGGAGAGCTATGTTTAACCTTTCTCTTGCGTTTGTTAGAGCGAGGTAATGCACTGAGGGCCGCAAACACCGCCATTTGTAACTGCTCGGCAAAGTCCGCAGGAAGAAGGCCCCCTCTGGGTGGAGGGTTAGATGTGCTACGGGGAACTGCATGTGGAGTGGATAATGCAGCAAGGGTAGTAATCTCATGGGGTGCCGAGTCCTGAGAGGTAGACAGCTCAGAGGGACTAAGAGTGTTAGCAGGCTTGTCTCCCTTCTTAGACTTTATAACGGTATTAAGGCAAGTGGAACATAATTGAGTGGGCGGGAAAACCACGGCCTCCTCGCAATATAAATAGGTATGATTTAGTACAGAAGGAGTACCTTCTTACATGTCCTCTATAGCTCAGGTTATACCCACAGAAGGACACAAAAAAACGTTTTTTTTAAAGGAAAACTGCACCTTTATACTCCCAATGGCTGGGGGACTCACCACCTCCTAGACCCACACAGTTAACAGAGGAAACACTCTCCTCAGGTTCAAATCTCAGCCGGAATGGAGGAAATGAACATAGACCACACCCGGTCAAATGGAGTGCAAGACAGTACTTCTCCTGTTATTACAAGTACAGCAAGTACTGTGCATTGTGCAACACTTGAAGTGCATAGCGCTGAAGTCGAGCAGCTGTTGTGTTGGAGATACCCTTTTGAGGGTGCAGAATGGACAAAAGTGGTTTATGATCCGTGATCAGAGTAAAAGGTCTGCAATATATATAAATGTGGAATTTCTTCACAGCCCAAATTATTGCTAAAGCTTCCTGATCAATCTGGGCATAATTTCTCTCAGATGGAGTTAGAGATCTGGAAGCAAAAGACACAGGACGTTCAGAACGATCGGGCATAATGTGTGAAAGTACTGCGCCCAAACCATATGGTGAAGCATGACAGGCTAATACCAAAGGCTTCTTAAGGTCATAGTGGACAAGGAGTCTTGATTCCAGAAGAAGTTGATTAGAGCGTTCAAATGCTTGTGTACATAAGTCAGTCCAGGCCCACTGGTTTTTACTATCTAAAAGGCGGTGTAGTGGATATAGTAAATTAGCCAAATTTGGTAAAAATCTGTGATAGTAATTGAGCAACCCCAAATAAGAACATAGCTGAGATACATTAACAGGGGTGGGAGCATGAACCTTCGCTTTCACTTTTTCAGCAGTTGTGTGGAGACCAGTCTTGTCCACTACATGTGCACAATATTCTAAACTCTTGTGGAAGAACTCACACTTTTCCATGTTAACTTTCAGTCCGAATTCCTGTAGGCCCTGTAAGCTTCAACATTGGCTTTATGACCAGCATCATTTTCACCAGTGATAAGCATGTCATCTAACATACAGTGGGTATGTGGAATACCTGCCAGGATCTCATCCATTATCCGTTGCCACACTGCAGGTGCTGGGGCAATTCCAAACACCATCCATGTGTACTGAAAAAGTCCTTTGTGAGTGTTGATAGTTAATAGGTGTCTGGAGTATGGATGTACTGTACCTCTAACTGTAAGTACGCTTGATGCAAGTCAATTTTTGTACATTTTTCACCCCCTGCCAGAGAACAAAACAATTCTTCAATCTGTGGTAAAGGATACTGATCCACAAGTAATTGAGGGTTAAGGCCCACTCTGAAATCTCCACAGATGCGAATGTCCCCATTTTTTTTTCTGACAGGAACTATTGGGGAAGCCCATTCACTGCTAGAAACTGGAACAATAATCCCCTGATTTCGTAGTCTTTCTAGTTCTGCTTCAATTTTAGGTTTAAGTGCAAATGGTACAACTCTTGGTTTACAAAATTTTGGAATAGCATTTTCTTTTAGGTGAAGCTGAATCTGCTTGCCTTTCACTAAACCTAGGGTCCCATCAAATACAGTCTTATATTTGTGCTTTAGTGAATTAATCCAAGAAGAATTTGAATTGCCACTTTGGTCCAGTAGTTTGTTAAGCGGTAACAGTTGTGGTAACTTTGTCATGCTCCAGGATCTACCAACATTGGTGGTCCTCCTTTAGGTAAAACGTAGAGGCGTAGCTTTTTAGTTATACCATTAAATGTCACTGTAGGTGATACACACCCAATAGGCTTTTTTATTTCATTTGAATATGATTGCATGGTGACAGCTGTTGGAACAATTGGTTGCCTTAGTCCCGGGCGGTTCCAATCAGCAGCTGTGATAACAGAGACTGCTGCTCCTGTATCAACTTCCATAATGAGAGGTTTACCATCTATATTCACCTCTACTTGCGGTTCTGGAATTTTATTTTCAAAGCTGTAGATCTGTAATGTGTATTATGGTGTGTCTTCCTCTGAATCTGTGTGTGGTAAAGCTGTAGATCTGTAATGTGTATAATGGTTTGTCTTCCTCTGAATCAGTGTGTGGTAAAGCTGTAGATCTGTAATGTGTATAATGGTTTGTCTTCCTCTGAATCTGTGTGTGGTAAAGCTGTAGATCTGTAATGTGTATAATGGTTTGTCTTCCTCTGAATCTGTGTGTGGTAAAGCTGTAGATCTGTAATGTGTATAATGGTTTGTCTTCCTCTGAATCAGTGTGTGGTGTATCTACTTGCACATGAAAAGCTGCACGTGACTTGCTGCTTTTCTTACTTTTATCTCTGTCTAAAGAACTTCTGCACACTCTCTTTGTATGACCAATCTTCCCACACCCATAGCAGGTGCTGTTCCTAAACCTGCAGGCATTTGCTGTGTGATTTGTGTCACCACATCTGTAACAGGCTGTCTGTGACCCTTGTCTAGATGGATACTGTTTATTTAGGTGCATACTTGTATGAAAAACATCTACTTATTTATCCTTATCACAAACTGCCTGTGCTGGGGCCTGGAGCATTTGTGCATCTTTAGCAGCAAGTTCCATGACTGTAGCTATCTCTATAGCATCTCTTTTGTACTGTACAGTCTATGGGGCCCATTTAACAAACTCCGTATGGAGCTTGTGGGCCCGTGTTTATGGCGAGTCTTCAGACTCGCCAGAAACACCAGTTATGAAGCGGCGGCCTAAAGACCGCTGCTCCATAACCCTGTCCGCCTGCTCTGAGCAGGCGGACAGGAATCGCCAGAAATCAACCCGATCGAGTACGATCGGGTTGATTGACACCCCCCTGCTGGCGGCCGATTGGCCGCGAGTCAGCAGGGGGTGGCGTTGCACCAGCAGCTCTTGTGAGCTGCTGGTACAATGCTGAATACGGAGAGCGTATTGCTCTCTGAATTCATCGAGGTCTTGCGGACCTGATCCGCACTGTCAGATCAGGTCCGCCAGACTTTGTTAAATAGGGGCCATTGAGTCCGACTCACTTAAATAGGGGCCCATGAGTCCAATAACAAACATATCACATAAAGCAGTGCTTAAATAATCACCAAATCTGCAGCTACTTGCTAGTTTCTTTAAACTGATCACATAAGTTTTAATGTCCTCATGCTGCAATTGCTTGCGTGTGTAAAACTTAAAGCGTTCTGCAATCTCTAGAGGCTTAGGTAGGTAGTGGTCAGATAACAGGCAGATCAGGTCAGACAGAGGTTTAGCATTAGGTTTATCTGGCGAGAGAATGTCCCTTAATGTAGTGTAAGGTGCTGAGCCTATAGTTGCCAGAAACACAGCCACTTGCTTATCAGCTCCAATGTTATTTGCTGTACAATATAGCTCAAACTGTTCAACCCATGTGTCCCATCTGTCTGTGTCTGGTGCAAACACAGGTAAGGTGCCAATAAGTGCCATTATATGTGTGTTATCTGTCTGTGTCTGGTGCAAACACAGATAATGTGCCAATAAGTGTCATTATATGTGTGTTGTTGGTCTGTGTCTGGTGCAAACACAGGTAAGGTGCCAATAAGTACCATTATATGTGTGTTATCTGTCTGTGCCTGGTGCAAACACAGGTAAGGTGCCAATGAGTGTCATTAGATGCGTGTTATCTGTCTGTGTCTGGTGCAAACACAGGTAAGGTGCCAATAAGTACCATTATATGTGTGTTATCTGTCTGTGCCTGGTGCAAACACAGGTAAGGTGCCAAAAAGTGCAATTATATGTGTGTTATCTGTCTGTGTCTGGTGCAAACACAGGTAAGGTGCCAATAAGTGCCATTATATGTGTTTTATCTGTCTGTGTCTGGTGCAAACACAGGTAAGGTGCCAATAAGTGCCATTATATGTGTGTTATCTGTCTGTGTCTGGTGCAAACACAGGTAAGGTGCCAATAAGAGCCATTATATGTGTGTTATCTGTCTGTGTCTGCTGCAAACACAGGTAAGGTGCCAATAAGTGCCATTATATGCGTGTTATCTGTCTGTGTCTGGTTCAAAACAGGTAAGGTGCCAATAAGTGCCATTATATGTGTCAGGGTATATGAATATTATAAATGAAAATTATATATATATATATATATATATATATATATATATATATATATATATATATATATATATATATATATATATATATTTATATATCAGAATTTATGCTTACCTGATAAATTTCTTTCTTTTGCGATGTACAGAGTCCACTGATTCATCCTAACTTGTGGGATATTGTCCTTCCTGACAGGAAGTAGCAAAGAGAGCACCACAGCAGAGCTGTCTATATAGCTCCCCCCTTAACTCCACCCCCCAGTCATTCGACCGAAGGCCAAGGAAGAAAAGGAGAAACTATAAGGTGCAGAGGTGACTGAAGTTTACATAAAAAATACTAGCTGTCTTGAATAGACAGGGCGGGCCGTGGACTCGGTACATCGCAAAAGAAAGAAATTTCTTTTGCAAGATGTACCGAGTCCACGGATTCATCCTAACTTGTGGGATACCAATACCAAAGCTTTAGGACACGGATGAAGGGAGGGACAAGACAGGAACCTAAACGGAAGGCACCACTGCTTGCAAAACCTTTCTCCCAAAAATAGCCTCCAAAGAAGCAAAAGTATCAAATGTGGAAAATTTGGAAAAGGTATAAAGCGAAGACCAAGTCGCAGCCTTACAAATCTATTCAACAGAAGCATCATTTTTAAAATCCCATGTGGAAGCCACCGCTCTAGTGGAGTGAGCTGTAATTCTTTCAGGAGGCTGCTGTCCAGCAGTCTCATAACCCAAATGGATGATGCTTTTCAGCCAAAAGGAAAGAGAGGTAGCCGTAGCCTTTTGACCTCTACGCTTTCCAGCAAAGACAACAAAGAAGATGATTGGCGAAAATCTTTGGTTGCCTGCAAATAAAACTTCAAGGCACGAACCACGTCCAAGTTGTGTAACTTGGAAGAAGGATTAGGACACAGAGAAGGAACAACAATTTTCTGATTTATATTACTGTTAGAAACAACCTTAGGGAGGAACCCAGGTTTGGTATGCAAAACCACCTTATCAGCATGGAAAACAAGATTAGGCGAGTCACATTGTAATGCAGATAGTTCAGAAACTCTTCAAGCTGAAGAGATCGCAACTAGAAATAGAACTTTCCAAGATAGAAGCTCAATATCTATGGAATGCATGGGTTCAAACGGAACCCCCTGAAGAACTTTAAGAACTAAATTGAGACTCAATGGCGGAGCAACAGGTTTAAACACAGGCTTAATTCTAACTAAAGCCTGACAAAAAGATCGAAAGTCTGGGACATCTGCCAGACGTTTGTGCAACAGAATAGACAAAGCAGATATCTGTCCCTTTAAGGAACTAGCGGACAATCCTTTCTTCAATCCTTCTTGGAGAAAAGACAAAATCCTAGGAATCCTGATCTTACTCCATGAGTAGCCTTTGGATTCACACCAAAAAAGATATTTACGACATATCTTATGATAGATCTTCCTGGTGACAGGCTTTCGAGCCAGAATCAAGGTATCTATGACCGACTCAGAGAAACCCTGCTTTGATAAAACCAAGCGTTCAATCTCCAAGCAGTCAGTTGCAGATAAATTAGATTTGGATGCTTGAATGGACCTTGAATCAAAAGGTCCCATCTCAGTGGAAAAGTCCATGGTGGCAGAGATGACATGTCCACCAGGACTGCATACCAAGTCCTGCGTGGCCACGCAGGCGCTATGAAAATCACTGAAGCTCTCTCCTGTTTGATTCTGGCAATCAGACGCGGAAGGAGAGGGAATGGTGGAAACACATAAGCCAGGTTGAACGACCAGGGTACTGCTAGAGCATCTATCAGTACTGCCTGAGGATCCCTTGACCTGGATCCGTAACGAGGAAGTTTGGCGTTCTGACGAGACGCCATCAGATCCAATTCTGGTGTGCCCCATAGCTGAACCAGTTGAGCAACCACCTCCGGATGGAGCTCCCAATCCCCTGGATGAAAAGTCTGACAACTTAGAAAATCTGCCTCCCAGTTCTCCACCCCTGGGATATAGATCGCTGATAGACGGCAAGAGTGAGTCTCTGCCCATCGGATTATCCTGGAAACTTATATCATCGCCAAGGAACTCCTTGTTCCCCACTGATGATTGATATAAGCTACAGTCGTGATGTTGTCCGACTGAAACCTGATGAATCCGGCCGAAGCCAGCTGAGGCCATGCCTGAAGAGCATTGAATATCGCTCTTAATTCCAGAATATTTATCGGTAGGAGGGCCTCCTCCTGAGTCCACAAACCCTGTGCTTTCAGGGAATTCCAGACTGCACCCCAGCCCAGTAGGCTGGCGTCCGTTGTCACAATAACCCACGCTGGCCTGCGGAAACACATTCCCTGGACAGGTGATCCTGTGACAACCACCAAAGAAGAGAGTCTCTGGTCTCTTGATCCAGATTTATCTGATCCAAAATATCATCTAGTGGGGTCTCCATCTGAAGAGCCTCTTCTAGAGCCTCAAACCAAAAAGCAGCTGCAGTGGTTACCGGAACAATGCACGCTATAGGTTGAAGAAGAAAACCCTGATGAACAAAAATTTTCTTTAGGAGACCCTCTAACTTTTTATCCATAGGATCAATGAAAGCACAACTGTCTTCAATAGGTATAGTTGTATACGCTTAGCCAGAGTAGAAATAGCTCCCTCCACCTTAGGGACCGTCTGCCATGAAACCTTTATGGTGTCAGAAATGGGGAACATTTTCTTAAAAACAGGAGGGGGAGCGAACGGAATACCTGGTCTATCCCACTCCTTAGTAACAATGTCCGAAATCCTCTTAGGGACCGGAAAAACATCAGTGTAAACAGGAACCTCTAAATATTTGTCCATTTTACATAATTTCTCTTGAACGACAGTAGGGTCACAATCATCCAGAGTAGCTAAAACCTCCCTGAGCAATAAACGGAGGTGCTCTAGCTTAAATTTAAATGCCGTCATATCTGAATCTGTCTGAGGGAACATCTTTCCTGAATCAGAAATCTCTCCCTCAGACAGCAAATCCCTCATCCCTACCTCAGAACATTGTGAGGGAATATCGGATACGGCTACTAAAGCGTCAGAAGGCTCAGCATTTGTTCTTAACCCAGAGCTACTGTAGCAGAGAGGCAGTAGGATCTGTAATATCTTTTGGGTAGGCAGAGACAAGCAAGTAACTACTCTTGGTAATTGTAGCAGAGAGGCAGTAGGATCTGTAATATCTTTTGGGTAGGCAGAGACAAGCAAGTAACTACTCTTGGTAATTGTAATAATAACCCCTTTCCACCAAGAACTAGACGACACATAGCTTGGGAGTCAACAACAACTTATTCAACAACTGGAAAAACAAACACTTTTTAAAAACAGTCTCCACTACAAGGGGTTTCGCAACTGAAACAGCAGGGAGTTTAAACAGTAACATACAGTTTAACATACATTTTAACCATTAGCCTAAATAACAATTCCTGCATAGTTCATAAGTGGAGAGGTTTGCCACAGCTACTGTGCTTCCCTTGCAACCCTGGCAGTTTAGATAAAACCTCTGTGAGGGTAGTATTCATAACTGAAGCCATATCTTGCAAGGTGAAAGAATTAGACGCACTAGAAGTACTTGGCGTCGCTTGTGCGGGCGTAACTGGTTGTGACACTTGGGGAGAACTCGATGGCAAAACCTGATTTACTTCTGTCTGAGAATCATTTAATGCCAAATTCTTATAAGTCAAAATATGCTGTTTGCAATTTATAGACATATCAGTACTATTGGGACACATTCTTAGAGGGGGTTCCACAATGGCTTCTAAACAAATTGAACAATGAGTTTCCTCAGTGTCAGACATGTTTAACAGGCTAGTAATGAAGCAATCAAGCTTGGAAAACACTTTATTTAATGAAAAAAACACAATTTGCAAAAACGGTACTGTACCTTTAAGAGAAAAAAAAGGCATACACAAACTGTAAAACATGTTAAAATTGCTTCAAAATTTCCGAAATTTTAACAGTACACCCACTAAGCTTTAGAAGGATCGCATCACAAGTAACAAAACAATAGAGTCCCAAATGAAATAACCGGATTGATAAGTGTCTAAAACCGGTTAAAACCCCCTAAAGCACCTTGCCACAGCTCTGCTGTGGCCCTACCTGCCCATAGGAAGCGATAATATGGGGTTTAAAGCTTCAATTAGTCCCTCAGAAGAAGTTGCTTGCTGCTTGTAAATGTAGGCCCCGCCCACCTCACTCGATGTTGCTGGGGCCTACACAAAACTAACAAACCCTGCCTGAAAGCCATGTGGGTTATAAACAACCCCAAAGAACCCTCAAGCAAATGTCCCATAAAACAGAAAACATTACTCCCAGACACAAAAACGTTTGTCCCAAATTCACATAACAAACTGAGTGCCCACAAAAAATTAACCCTTTATGCAAGCTAGTTAAAACCTCTGATAACACTAGGATTACTGCTTCCCCTTCCCCTAATGGGGACACTGTCAGCCTTTCTGAGTTAACACAGTCTCTGCAGAAAATATGACTGAACATACCTCATTGCTGTATAGCAAGAAACCGTTCCTCACACTGAAGTTTTCCTGTACTCCTCAGCTTCTGTGGGAACAGCAGTGGACCTTAGTTACAAATGCTAAGATCATCATCCTCCAGGCAGAAATCTTCATCCTGTCTGAGAGTAAATAGTACAACACGGGTACCATTTAAAAATAACAAACACTTGATTGAAGATAAAAATAAAACTAACAGTTTAACACCTCTTCTCTTTACCCTTCCTGCTTAGAGCCAGCAAACAGAATGACTGGGGGGTGGAGTTAAGGGGGGAGCTATATAGACAGCTCTGCTGTGGTGCTCTCTTTGCTACTTCCTGTCAGGAAGGACA
Organism: Bombina bombina; assembly: GCF_027579735.1. Classification (NCBI taxonomy): domain Eukaryota; kingdom Metazoa; phylum Chordata; class Amphibia; order Anura; family Bombinatoridae; genus Bombina; species Bombina bombina. Next base: position 241,035,073 of record NC_069505.1, on the reverse strand, counting down.
ATATCCCACAAGTTAGGATGAATCCGTGGACTCGGTACATCTTGCAAAAGAAATATATATATCATTTTCACATATATATAGCTGCTGAGCCTATAGTTGTCAGAAACACAGCTACTTGCTTATCAGCTCCAATGTTATTTGCTGTACAATATAGCTCAAACTGTTCAACCCATGTGTCCCATTTGTCTGTGCCTGGTGCAAACACAGGTAAGGTGCCAATAAGTGCCATTATATGTGTGTTATCTGTCTGTGTCTGGTGCAAACACAGGTAATGTGCCAATAAGTGTCATTATATGTGTGTTAACGGTCTGTGTCTGGTGCAAACACAGGTAAGGTGCCAATAAGTGACATTATATATGTGTTATCTGTCTGTGTCTGCTGCAAACACAGGTAAGGTGCCAATAAGTGCCATTATATGTGTGTTATCTGTCTGTGTCTGGTGCAAACACAGGTAAGGTGCCAATAAGTGCCATTATATGTGTGTTATCTGTCTGTGTCTGCTGCAAACACAGGTAAGGTGCCAATAAGTGCCAATATATGTGTTATCTGTCTGTGCCTGGTGCAAACACAGGTAAGGTGTCAATAAGTGCCATTATATGTGTGTTATCTATCTGTGTCTGGTGCAAACACAGGTAAGGTGCCAATAAGAGCCATTATATGTGTGTTATCTGTCTGTGTCTGGTGCAAACACAGGTAAGGTGCCAATAAGTGCCAATATATGTGTTATCTGTCTGTGCCTGGTGCAAACACAGGTTAGGTGTCAATAAGTGCCATTATATGTGTGTTATCTATCTGTGTCTGGTGCCAAGACAGGTAAGGTGCCAATAAGAGCCATTATATGTTTGTTATCTGTCTGTATCTGGTGCAAACACAGGTAAGGTGCCATTATATGTGTGTTATCTGTCTGTGCCTGGTGCAAACACAGTTAAGGTGCCAATAAGTGCCATTATATGTGTCAGGGTATATGCATATTATAAATGAAAATTTTATATATATATATATATATATATATATATATATATATATATATATATATATATATATATATATATAATTTTCATATATATATATATAGTTGGTGAGACCACAGAATTAATTAAATATGAGGCTATTTACAACAGTGCTATTTCACTATAAATCACAAACCCCCTGCCAAATGGTTTTGGCTGGGTGAAGACATGTTTATCCTAATTAAAAGATAACATAGCTTTTGAAGCTCACAGCCCTGTAGGGGGTAACAACCAAATTAGCAAACAAGGACCGATGGTCAAACACATCCTGGAATGTATGGAGACGATATTCTGAGCATAAACTAGATAAGCAGGTAAAATTCTGACTACATAGTGATTAGCATAGACTTGTTTAATTACCCCTGCTGTGTATGGAGACAGTAAAAATTTGACCAGCTAAAAACACATGTTCTAAATTATACTCTTAAACCCATTGTTAAAAGACAGCATAGAAATGAATACAGGTATATATATATATATATATATATATATATATATATATACACATGTACATATTTTCAGACAAAATATTTAATATATATACCTTAGGCTGTATTACATGTCTATAATGCAATTCAGATTGAAATGAATTAGATGAATAACTGCATTAGTAGATATAAAATGTTTAAGTTATTCCAAAATTAATACAATTTCTCTATATTCCAGGAAGCGAATGGAAAATGACAGGAAGAACATTAATGGATATTTGTGGACCTAAAAAGCAATGATTAATAACACTATCATTTTTTATTTCAGATCTGCATAGACAAGATTCATGCATTCAGGATTTATTAGAAATATGCAATATATTATTCATGTTGGGATACAGTGTAGTACTGAATATAAAACATGCGATTTTTATATGAATATATATCAGGATTTTAAATGTTAATAATTTTGGAATAGTTAGCAGTATAAATTATTTTGATTTAATATGATATTAAAAAGAATTTGATGTTTCATATTAAAATAATCAAGAAATTGACATGATGCTACCCTGTCTGGAATTTAGGTTGTAAGTGATTGATGCAAAAAGTGGTCTGATAAATGATCACTTTATAAAAATGTATTAAATTGTTAAAAATGTTAGAAATGGTTAAATGAATCTGTTTGTTTGCTGCCCCTTGATGGCCAAAATCTGGTATTACAGCCAAAATATTTGACTGTTAAAAGATACTTCCCAGATGAACCAATCCATATTCAGTTTCAAAGGGCCAATCCGAGACAAGCTTCCGTTGGCCGTTTCCAATCTCACCAATGATGGTTACTAAACAAAAAAACGGGCTGGTGATATCAGATGATTTAACCCCAAGCATAGAGAGAGAAAGAAGGGCTGCTGGCTAACTCTTGCTAACTTTGGCTGGTAGACTGTTTTGCTGAAACCCTGGACGAATAACTGCTGCAGTTATTATAAGCAAACAGCTACTTTTATTCTCCATATGCAACAATACTCCAATTTTTGGTATTCTGAGGTGAGATTGAACATGCTGAGAAATATTGGATATTGATTTGTTTTATCTGGGTAAAGTATACAAAGGTAATTGGTAAAACCATAGTCAAATTGTAAGTAATAGATTAAAGAGAGCAGTTTGTATTTTAGCTTGTATTCATAGCCTGTATATTTTAAACTAATCCTAAATTTTAAGTTGTTTATCTTTGCAAAACATATATATATATATATATATATATATATATATATATATATCTTAGAATTTGTCTTAACTGTAGGTAATTAAGAATTTATTTCCGCTTAGACATAGGAGTTGGTTGTTTGCACAGATAATATATCCAATTTCTGATGTTTTAATAAGAGTGTATATTGTCCTATTGTTTAACTTAGCACTGTTGATTGTACCAGTCTTAATGTTAGTAGCTAATATCTTGTATGTCTCACTGTGATACTTTAAATGCAATTCTGATTTGGGAGGCTATTGTGAATAAGGCAACTTTTATGAGATTTGTATAGCATGTTTTAATAGTTTTAGTGTATAATATTGATTCATATCCTTGTTCCTACAAATATATTTCAATGTGTTTATAGATATTAACTAATAAAAAGAATTCAGGAATTTATATTAATTTTATTGTCTTAGTATATGCATATTTGATTGTGGGTTTATTCTAAAGGGACAGTCAACCTAAATTTTCACATAGGTTACATAAGTATATTCAGTTCACCCAGACATAGCTTGCAATCTGTTGTGTACCCCAGCCTAAACTGTCAGTCTACACTGAACGTTACAGACAAATTAGATTGGTCAGTCTGAACAAATAAAATAAACCACCAGCTCGGATTTCTTTGAGGGGGAACACAGAAAGGTAAACATTTGCACTACCAGTATTACTTACGGATAGAAGAGAAGAAACTAAACTGCACACTGCTTCATAGAAAACAATGACTGCCGGAGACTAAGTTCACAGTCCCCATGCAGTGTTAGCGGCGCAATGCGCATGCGCTAAATCGGGAGCGTGGAAATACGAGACTTGCAGAGTTACAGCAGGACACTGAACAAAACCATAGGATCATGATGACGAAATATGGGAGGGGGCTGGCGGGCATTTTAAACTGCAAGGAAGAAACAAGTAAGTGGTAATTCTTAGAAATAGTAGCTAATATCTTAGTCTCACTGTGATACTTTAAATGCAATTCTGATTTGGGAGGCTATTGTGAATAAGGCAACTTTTATGAGATTTGTATAGCATATTTTAATAGTTTTAGTGTATAGTATTGATTCATATTCTTGTTCCTACAAATATATTTCAATGTGTTTATAGATATTAACTAATAAAAAGAATTCAGGAATTTATATTAATTTTATTGTCTTAGTATATGCATATTTGATTGTGGGTTAATTTTAAAGATTGTTAAATATATTGTGTTATAACCCGGCCATATACTGACATATGTGTGTTATCTGTCTGTGTCTGCTGCAAACACAAGTAAGGTGCCAATAAGTGTCATTATATGTGTGTTATCTGTCTGTGTCTGGTTCAATACAGGTAAGGTGCCAATAAGTGCCATCATATGTGTGTTATCTGTCTGTGCCTGGTGCAAACACAGGTAAGGTGCTAATAAGTGCCATTTCATGTGTGTTATCTGTCTGTGCCTGCTGCAAACACAGGTAAGGTGCCAATAAGTGCCATTATATGTGTGTTATCTGTCTGTGTCTGGTGCAAACACAGGTAAGGTGCCAATAAGTGCCATTTCATGTGTGTTATCTGTCTGTGCCTGGTGCAAACACAGGTAAGGTGCCAATAAGTGCCATTATATGTGTGCTACCTGTCTGTGTCTGGTGCAAACACAGGCAAGGTGCCAATAAGTGCCATTATATGTGTGTTATCTGTCTGTGCCTGCTGCAAACACAGGTAAGGTGCCAATAAGTGCCATTATATGTGTGTTATCTGTCTGTGTCTGGTGCAAACACAGGTAAGGTGCTAATAAGTGCCATTTCATGTGTGTTATCTGTCTGTGCCTGGTGCAAACACAGGTAAGGTGCCAATAAGTGCCATTACATGTGTGTTATCTGTCTGTGCCTGCTGCAAACACAGGTAAGGTGCCAATAAGTGCCATTATATGTGTGTTATCTGTCTGTGTCTGGTGCAAACACAGGTAAGGTGCCAATAAGTGCCATTATATGTGTGTTATCTGTCTGTGTCTGGTGCAAACACAGGTAAGGTGCCAATAAGTGTCATTATATGTGTGTTATCTGTCTGTGTCTGGTGCAAACACAGGTACGTTGCCAATAAGTGTCAGTATATGCATGTTATCTGTCTGTGTCTGGTGCAAACACAGGTAAGGTGCCAATAAGTGCCATTATATGTGTGTTATCTGTCTGTGTCTGATGCAAACACAGGTAAGGTGCCAATGAGAACCATTATATGTGTGTTATCTGTCTGTGTCTGCTGCAAACACAGGTAAGGTGCCAATAAGTGCCATTATATGTGTGCTATCTGTCTGTGTCTGATGCAAACACAGGTAAGGTGCCAATAAGTGCCATTGCATGTGTGTTATCTGTCTGTGCCTGGTGCAAACACAGGAAAGGTGCCAATAAGTGCCATTAAATGTGTGTTATCTGTCTGCGTCTGGTGCAAACATGGGAAAGGTGCCAATAAGTGCCATTATATGTGTGTTACCTGTCTGTGTCTGGTGCAAACACAGGCAAGGTGCCAATAAGTGCCATTATATGTGTGTTATCTGTCTGTGCCTACTGCAAACACTGGTAAGGTGCCAATAAGTGCCATTATATGTGTGTTATCTGTCTGTGTCGGCTGCAAACACAGGTAAGGTGCCAATAAGTGCCATTATAGGGTAAGACCACAGATCCTCATCGCCAGCTGTTATGTTCTCTGTATAGTCAGGATTAGAACATTCAGTTGTGTGCTGTTACCTTGTGTCTGATGTGTCTTGTACATATCATGAAGACTGCAGCAGGAACTTTAGATAACTTTTATTTAGCTACAACCACATGGCTGACTCACTAACAGAATCATCAGTAAAACTAACATGGCTTCTAATGATGTCACAGAGACCGAGACACACCCAGAAGGTGTGGTGAGCTGAGCTTAAAGCTGCAGCACTTCTAACATATAATGATGAGACAAGGTTAGTGCAAAGATACAGTAAAAACTGCGGTAATCTTGACAATAATAATAACCCACACACAGTAAAGTACCTGTAGGTGTCTTCAGGGTATGTTTTTTGCACATAGTCTTGTAGCTCCATTTGGGCTTTTTCCTGAAACTTTTCTATTTGCTGCGTACTGGAGAGACCCGGATGATCTGCATGATTAAAGGGATACTCAAGTCAAAATAAACTTTTATGATTTTGATAGAGCAGCAGTTTTAAGACACTTTCCAATTTACGTCGTTTTATATTCACACTTTCTGAGGAACAAGATCCTACTGAGCATGTGCACAAGCTCACAGGGTATACATATGCTAGTCTGTGATTGGCTGACACCTGTCATATGATACAGAGGGCCAGAAAATGGGAGAAAAAGTAAATTTATGCTTACCTGATAAATTTCTTCTATGATGCGATGAGTCCACGGATTCATCTTTTACTTGTGGGATATTATCCTCCTGCTAACAGGAAGTGGCAAAGAGCACCACAGCAGAGCTGTCTATATAGCTCCTACCTTAACTCCACCCCCCAGTCATTCGACTGAAGGTACAGGAAGAAAAAGGAGAAACTAAAAGTTGCAGAGGTGACTGAAGTTTCAAATCAAAAATATAATCCGTCTTAAATTGACAGGGCGGGCCGTGGACTCATCGTATCATAGAAGAAATGAATTTATCAGGTAAGCATACATTTACTTTTCTTCAATAAGATACGACGAGTCCACGGATTCATCCTTTACTTGTGGGATACAATACCAAAGCTACAGGACACGGATGAACGGGAGGGACAAGACAGATGGTTAAACAGAAGGCACCCCTGCTTGAAGAACTTTTCTCCCAAAAATAGCCTCCGAAGAAGCAAAAGTATCAAATTTGTAAAATTTGGAAAAGGTATGAAGTGAAGACCAAGTCGCAGCCTTACAAATCTGTTCAACAGAAGCATCATTTTTAAAAGCCCATGTGGAAGCCACCACTCTAGTAGAGTGAGCTGTAATTCTTTCAGGAGGCTGCTGTCCAGCAGTTTTGTATGCCAAACGGATGATGCTTTTCAGCCAAAAAGAAAGAGAGGTAGCCGTAGCTTTTTGACCTCTACTTTTTCCAGAATAGACAACAAACAAAGAAGATGTTTGACGGAAATCTTTGGTCGCTTGCACGTAAAACTTCAAAGCACGAACCAAGTCCAAGTTGTGCAAAAGATGCTCCTTCTTAGAGGAAGGATTAGGACACAGAGAAGGAACAACAATTTCCTGATTAATATTCTTACTAGTAACAACCTTAGGAAGGAATCCAAGTTTGGTACGCAAAACCACCTTATCAGCATGGAAAACAAGATAAGGCGAGTCGCATTGCAATGCAGATAGTTCAGAAACTCTTCGAGCCAAAGAGATAGCAACTAAAAACAGAACTTTCCGGGGCGGAGCCAGCAGAGCAGCATTGAGGACGCACATTTCAGTAGCTCCGACTACATTGCATATAAAAGTTAATTTCTAGGTCTGCTCCAGCCTTAATATCTGTTCCATAATGAAGATTGCTTAATACAAATGATCCGCGCATCTATTTCTACTGCTATGAGCTCTGCCAAAGTGATAGACTTTCAAACATCTTGTGGGTAACCTGCTAGCAAGAGGCTGTGAAGTCGGCCATCTTGTGCCTATCTCTAATGCATCCCTGGAGCCCACTACTATTCTCCGGCATGTCAACAGCGGAGCAAATTATGGAGGAGATCCATCTTTTTCTTGATGGGTGCTGCAGCATACTTGAGTGTTTACCCAGTCTGGCGCTCCGACAGGCAGACGACAAGCTTCTGGCTTGTCCTACTCAAGTGCCCATCTGCATGGCCATGCCGGGGGGTGGCGGCGCCTTGGGGCCCCGGCGTCCCTCACCTCCTGAGCGTATTGTCTTGGAAGCGGGGAATGGAACTGCCCCTACCGGCTTATCGCCGGGCACGCTAAAGAGCTCCAGCCTTCTGCCACATCAAGCACTTCTCACTGTATCTAGCAGCCACACGCAGATACTATCGCCTGCAACTAAAGCAACCCAGAGAGGCCTATACCTTACACCAGTGGTAACCTCATCGCCAGGCTGCTTTATTTGGACTTGCCCGAGCGCAGCAGACCGCAATACAAGGGCTCAGAGATTTAAGGACCTGCACCGCCTCTTCTTTGGCAGAGCTCAGTCGGCCCTTCTCATCTGCGGACAGCAGCAGTCAGACATCCCAGCCAAGCTGCACAGAGTAGGCATCGGCTAGAACACTGAGGGCTTTTGAGTGACTTTGACTATGGCGGCGACGTGTTTGACTATTTTTGAACTGTCCACCATGAGTTTGTTTGAACTTGCTGTTACCTTCAAGCTCCTCTGTTATTTACTAATGTCTTGCAGTTTTATTCCCTAGTTTGTTTATTGTGCACGGAGAAGTACTTATTGGAATTTACCCCTGCTGTCAGTATTTTACTTTTACCAACCTACCTAAAGGGCTAAACGTCTGCTACCTTGAAAGGATGATAACTGCATCAGGTCTCTGCAACATACACATTAATGCAGAAATTATCTCTGAGCGTGGGACAAGTGTCTCTTCTAACTACTGTTCAATATGGCTCATAGAGCTGATGGTGTGTTTATATGCCCACTGTTTGAAAACATAAGGATACCGTGAGTAATAACCATGTAGGCAGACATTATGGTATTAAAGTTTAGGCTCTGTTTAGACAGCATTTCTTAGCAAGGCTTTTGAGAATTTTTCTTTATTTGGACTAACTGCCTGCGGCCGGGGTAGTTGGACTACTTTTTTCCTTGACTGAATTTACTTAAATGTGCCTTGCTAACGGGTGGTTTTACCCCAGACCCTAGTGGGATATAAAACAAAACATAACTACAAAACAAAAAACTTTAGCTTATGAACACCCACACATGTATTTAGTCTGCTTTTAATACACGCCGCACATGTGGCTAGCCTAGTGAATTCATTAGAGGTGTATATAACTGCTATAAAGACAATTCACACATTCTATTAAAGCCCTTATGTTGTTGGCTCAAGTTTACATAGGAGCCGCGTTAGTTAAATATATAGTCCCTTTTTACCTCACTGCATTAGCCTCAAATACTGACATGGCATCTGCTCTTGTTATATCCCCCTATCTAGGTACCTGGTTTACAATTAGCTCCCTACTTTGAGGATTATCTGGATAGTCCCTATAGCCCCTGGATTATGGTATCCACATGTATCTCCATATCTATAACTGTTGCCCTTGAATTTTCACCGCAAGGCTGCTTTCTTAACTCTATTAATGTACCCCCTTAGGTAGCCCTAGTGACCTACCTCTAATCCTTTATATATGACCAATAGCTTGTATAGATTTCACTTCTGGAGATTGAAATAAGTGGCCCTGTTAGGACTGGGATATATCAGTTTTTTTACTCTCCCGTTTGACATAGTAAATTCATATTTCCAATGCCTTAAATTTGTGCAGCTTAATATCTAGAATTTTGTACCCATCAAACGACGTTGCCTATTTGTTGCCATTATGCTTTTTAGAAGTTAATACCCTGAATTTCTTAGTATATAGCTCTCTACTATCTAATTTGCTTATTGAAATAACTTTATTTACCACCTCCCCCCCCCCCCCCCCCCCCCCACATATAATAAGCCTCCTATTTTAGAAGGATTATCTATGCGGTCTTTCTTACTTGTACCGCACCCTAGCTACTATTCCTACTTATATAACATTTTTCTTTTCCACTATTACCAGCCTTAGTACAACCTTTGAGCCTACATAAACATTCGCATATTTTTATACCTTATTTATACACTGGATAAGAATCCCTTCTGTATAGTATTCCACACCCTATAGGGTCCATAGCCCCTTGGTTGCTGCCTTGTTATTACTAATTATGGTTCTGAGAAACAGTTAAAAAGAGGTTCTACATTTGGGGTCCATGAGTGGCCCTGTCGCATCAATGTCTACCTACTTTACATTATGTAGATAATGCATTTAATGTGTACTTTGTCGTTTATCTGTACTGTATTTATGTGCGATTTCTTTTGACAATTTACACTGTAATTGTTTGTTTTCCTTGTTAATACGTGTTAATACTTACTATTTGTATACATGAAAAAGAACCTCAATAAAAACAAAACAAAAAAAAAAACAAAAAAAACAGAACTTTCCAAGATAGAAGCTTAATATCTATGGAATGCATAGGTTCAAACGGAACCCCTTGAAGAACTTTAAGAACTAAATTCAAACTCCATGGCGGAGCAACAGGTTTAAACACAGGATTGATTCAAACTAAAGCCTGACAGAACGACTGAACGTCTGGAACATCTGCCAGACGCTTGTGCAGTAAAATTGATAAAGCAGATGTTTGTCCCTTTAGGGAACTAGCTGATAACCCCTTCTCCAATCCTTCTTGGAGAAAGGACAAAATCCTAGGAATCCAGATCTTACTCCATGAGTAGCCTTTGGATTCGCACCAATAAAGATATTTACGCCATATCTTATGATAAATTTTCCTAGTGACAGGCTTTCAAGCCTGAATCAAGGTATCTATGACCGACTCAGAGAATCCCCGCTTGGATAAAATCAAGCGTTCAATCTCCAGGCAGTCAGACGCAGAGAAACTAGATTTGGATGCTGGAACGGACCTTGAATGAGAAGGTCCTGTCTCAGTGGCAGAGTCCAAGGTGGTAGAGATGACATGTCCACCAGGTCTGCATACCAAGTCCTGCGTGGCCACGCAGGTGCTATCAAAATCACCGAAGCTCTCTCCTGTTTGATTCTGGCAATCAGACGAGGAAGGAGAGGAAATGGTGGAAACACAGAAGCCAGGTTGAACGACCAAGGTACTGCTAGAGCATCTATCAGTACTGCTTGAGGATCCCTTCATCTGGACCCGTAACAAGGAAGTTTGGCATTCTGACGAGATGCCATAAGATCCAATTCTGGTGTGCCCCATTGATGAATCAATTGTGCAAACACCTCAAACACAAACTGGTAATGCTTGTCCAGAAAGGCGAACCTGAGGAACTGGTGATGATCTTTGTGGATAGGGATGTGCAGATACGCATCCTTTAAAGGGAACCACAACACCTGCTTCAAATGTTCTAAACAAACTTGTTGGAATTGTGCAAAATAAACTAACTATCACTTATTTATGCTGTCTTTTCATATTTTCATTATATTGTAGAAAAACAGCTTCATAATTTAAAGTTTAATCAGCAGCCTAGCACTTGCTATGTCTGCTGCCATATTGTAATGCACGTCTTCAACATTAGTAGGTCACGTGACTCACACGGCACCTTCTATTTCTAACACTGAGGAAGCAAAGTGAGGACTGCAGTTTCTGAGAACGGCTTCAGGCTCTGCTATATTTATAAACAGCAAGAGCAGGGAAGGAAGCAGAGAGGGGGAGGGAGACTCAGGGCTCCCGAGACTGTAAGTAACGTAGATAAATGCAGAAGTATCTGCTTACAATTATATCTGCAGCAGGAGTTTGCTTTCTGTCTCCGGAGCCTTTCTTCCCCTGTGCATTCCTCTTCCCCTCCCACTTCCTTCCCTGCTCTTGGTATTTATGATTATAGCAGTGAAGCTGTTCTTAAAAGATACTGCAGTGATCCCTCTGCTTCCTCAGCCTTTGTAATAGAAAAAGGTGCCGTTTTAGTCACAGGACCACTGTAGTGGAAAGTACTTCACAATATGGCAGCAGACATAGCAGATTGTAGGCTGCAGATCATCATTAAAATTATAAAGCTGTTTCCTGCAACAGAATGCAGTAAGATGAAGACTGCATGCAGAATTGTAGTTAGTTTATTTTGCATAATCAGAGAAAGTTAGTTAAAAACTTTTCAAGCAGGTGTTGTGGTTCCCTTTAAATCCACGGTGGTCATATATTTACCCTCCTGGATCATTGGTAAAATAGTTTGACTAGTCTCAATCTTGAAGGATGGGACTCTGAGGAATTTGTTTAGAATCTTGAGATCTAAAATTGGTCTGAAGGTTCCCTCTTTTTTGGGAACCACAAACAGATTGGAGTAAAACCCCTGCCCCTGTTCTGTTTTTGGAACTGGGCAGATTACTCCCATGGTACATAGGTCGTCTACACAGCGTAAGAACGCCTCTCTTTTTGTCTAGTTTACAGACAATTGAGAAAGATGGAATCTCCCCCTTGGAGGAGAATCTTTGAAGTCTAGAAGATACCCCTGGGTCACGATTTCTAAAGCCCAGGAGTCCTGAACGTCTCTTGCCCAAGCCTGAGCAAAGAGATGAAAGTCTGCCCCTTACTAGATCCGGTCCCGGATCGGGGGCTGCCCCTTCATGCTGCCTTGATGGCAGCAGCGGGCTTCTTGGCCTGTTTACCTTTGTTCCAAGTCTGGTTAGGTCTCCAGACTGACTTGGATTGAGCAAAATTCCCCTCTTGCTTTGCAGCAGGGGAGGAGGTAGAGGGACCACCTTTGAAGTTTCGAAAGGAACGGAAATTATTTTGTTTGGTCCTCATCTTATTAGTCTTATCCTGAGGAAGGGCATGGCCTTTTCCTCCAGTGATGTCTGAAATTATATCTTTCAGTTCAGGCCCGAATAGGGTCTTACCCTTGAAAGGGATGGCTAGCAGACCAGGACTTAAGCCATAACGCTCTACACACTAAAATGGCAAAACCTGAATTATTTGCCGCTAACTTAGACAGTTGAAAAGCGGCATCTGTAATGAAAGAATTAGCTAGCTTGAGAGCCCTAATTCTATCCAGAATATTATCTAACGGGGTCTCAACCTGAAGAGCCTCCTCTAGAGCCTTGAACCAAAACGCAGCTGCAGTAGTTACAGGAACAATGCACGCTATAGGTTGCAGAAGAAAACCCTGATGAATAAATATTTTGTCTATCCCACTCCTTTGTAACAATGTCCGAAATCCTCTTAGGGACCAGAAAAACATTAGTGTAAGTAAGAACCTCTAGATATCTATCCATTTTACACAATTTCTCTGGTGGGATAACAATAGGGTCACAATCATCCAGAGTCGCTAAAACCTCCCTGAGTAACAAGCGGAGGTGTTCTAGCTTAAATTTAAAAGCCGTCTTATCTGAGGGAACATCTTTCCTGAATCAGAAATCTTTCCCTCAGACAGCAAATCCCTCACCCCCAACTCAGAAAATTGTGAGGGTACATCGGAGATGGCTAATAAAACGTCAGAGGGCTCAGCATTTACTCTCACACCAGACCTACTGCGCTTCCCCTGCAACCCACACAGCTTATATAAAACCTCTGTGAGGGTAGTATTCATAACTGCGGCCATATCTTGCAGGGTGAAAGAATTAGACGCACTAGAAGTACTTGGCGTCGCTTGTGCGGACGTTAATGTTTGTGACACTTGGGGAGAATTAGATGGCATAACCTGATTCCCTTCTGACTGAGAATCATCCTGCGACATACTTTTATCAGCTAAAATATGTTCTTTGCAATTTATTTCCCTTTCAGTGCATGAGGGACACATTTTAAGTGGGGATTCCACAATGGCTTCCAAACACATTGAACATTGGCTTTCCTCAATATCAGACATGTTAAACAGGCTAGTAATGACCACAAACAGGCTTGAAAACACTTTATTTAGTGAAAAAATAATCTTAAAAAAACGGTACTGCGCCTTTAAGAGAAAAAAAGCATACACATTCTGCAAAACTGCTTTAAAAACATAATTTATGCTTACCTGATAAATTCCTTTCTCCTGTAGTGTAGTCAGTCCACGGGTCATCCATTACTTATGGGATTATATCTCCTCCCTAACAGGAAGTGCAAGAGGATCACCCAAGCAGAGCTGCTATATAGCTCCTCCCCTCTACGTCATACCCAGTCATTCGACCGAAACCAAACGAGAAAGGAGAAACTATAGGGTGCAGTGGTGACTGGAGTTTAATTTAAAATTTAGACCTGCCGTAAAAAAACAGGGCGGGCCGTGGACTGACTACACTACAGGAGAAAGGAATTTATCAGGTAAGCATAAATTATGTTTTCTCCTGTTAAGTGTAGTCAGTCCACGGGTCATCCATTACTTATGGGATACCAATACCAAAGCTAAAAGTACACGGATGACGGGAGGGACAGGCAGGATCTTTACACGGAAGGAACCACTGCCTGTAGAACCTTTCTCCCAAAAACAGCCTCCGAAGAAGCAAAAGTGTCAAATTTATAAAATTTTGAAAAAGTGTGAAGTGAAGACCAAGTTGCAGCCTTGCAAATCTGTTCAACAGAGGCCTCATTCTTAAAGGCCCAAGTGGAAGCCACAGCTCTAGTAGAATGAGCTGTAATCCTTTCAGGAGGCTGCTGTCCAGCAGTCTCATAGGCTAAACGTATTATGCTACGAAGCCAAAAAGAGAGAGAGGTAGTCGAAGCTTTTTGACCTCTCCTCTGTCCAGAATAAACGACAAACAGGGAAGAAGTTTGACGAAAATCCTTAGTTGCCTGCAAATAAAATTTCAGGGCACGGACGACGTCCAGATTGTGCAGAAGTCGTTCCTTCTTTGAAGAAGGGTTAGGGCACAATGATGGAACAACAATCTCTTGATTGATATTCTTGTTAGTGACTACCTTAGGTAAGAACCCAGGTTTAGTACGCAGAACTACCTTGTCTGAATGAAAAATCAGATAAGGAGAATCACAATGTAAGGCCGATAACTCAGAGACTCTTCGAGCCGAGGAAATAGCCATTAAAAACAGAACTTTCCAAGATAACAGCTTGATATCAATGGAATGAAGGGGTTCAAACGGAACACCTTGCAGAACGTTAAGAACTAAGTTTAAGCTCCACGGCGGAGCAACAGTCTTAAACACAGGCTTAATCCTAGCCAAAGCCTGACAAAAAGCCTGAACGTCTGGAACTTATGACAGACGTTTGTGTAAAAGGATAGACAGAGCTGAGATCTGTCCCTTTAACGAACTAGCAGATAAACCCTTTTCTAAACCTTCTTGTAGAAAAGACAATATCCTAGGAATCCTAACCTTACTCCATGAGTAACTCTTGGATTCGCACCAATATAAGTATTTACGCCATATTTTATGGTAAATTTTCCTGGTAACAGGTTTCCTAGCCTGTATTAAGGTATCAATCACTGACTCCGAGAATCCCCGCTTTGATAGAATCAAGCGTTCAATCTCCATGCAGTCAGCCTCAGAGAAATTAGATTTGGATGTTTGAAAGCACCCTGAATCAGAAGGTCCTGTCTCAGAGGCAGAGACCATGGTGGACAGGACGACATGTCCACTAGATCTGCATACCAGGTCCTGCGTGGCCACGCAGGCGCTATTAGAATCATCGATGCTCTCTCCTGTTTGATCCTGGCAATCAATCGAGGAAGCATCGGGAAGGGTGGAAACACATAAGCCATGTTGAAGACCCAAGGTGCTGTCAGAGCATCTATCAGTACTGCTCCCGGGTCCCTGGACCTGGATCCGTAACAAGGAAGCTTGGCGTTCTGGCGAGACGCCATGAGATCCAGATCTGGTTTGCCCCAATGATGAAGCAGTTGGGCAAACACCTCCGGATGAAGTTCCCACTCCCCCGGATGAAAAGTCTGGCGACTTAGGAAATCCGCCTCCTAGTTCTCCATGCCTGGGATGTGGATCGCTGACAGGTGGCAAGAGTGAGACTCTGCCCAGCGAATTATCTTTGAGACTTCCATCATCGCTAGGGAACTCCTTGTCCCTCCCTGATGGTTGATGTAAGCCACAGTCGTGATGTTGTCCGACTGAAACCTGATGAACCTCAGAGTTGCTAACTGAGGCCAAGCCAGAAGAGCATTGAAAACTGCTCTTAATTCCAGAATGTTTATTGGAAGGAGTCTCTCCTCCTGAGTCCATGATCCCTGAGCCTTCAGGGAATTCCAGACTGCGCCCCAACCTAGCAGGCTGGCGTCTGTTGTTACAATCGTCCAATCTGGCCTGCTGAAGGGCATCCCCCTGGACAGATGTGGCCGAGAAAGCCACCATAGAAGAGAATCTCTGGTCTCTTGATCCAGATTTAGCATAGGGGACAAATCTGAGTAATCCCCATTCCACTGACTTAGCATGCACAATTGCAGCGGTCTGAGAGGCAGGCGTGCAAAAGGTACTATGTCCATTGCCGCTACCATTAAGCCGATTACCTCCATGCATTGAGCCACTGACGGGTGTTGAATGGAATGAAGGACACGGCAAGCATTAAGAAGTTTTGATAACCTGTCCTCTGTCAGGTAAATTTTCATTTCTACAGAATCTATAAGAGTCCCTAAGAAGGGAACTCTTGTGAGTGGCAATAGAGAACTCTTTTCTACGTTCACCTTCCACCCATGAGACCTTAGAAATGCCAGAACTAACTCTGTATGAGACTTGGCAGTTTGGAAACTTGACACTTGTATCAGAATGTCGTCTAGGTACGGAGCTACCGCTATTCCTCGCGGTCTTAGTACCGCCAGAAGAGAGCCCAGAACCTTTGTAAAGATTCTTGGAGCTGTAGCTAACCCGAAGGGAAGAGCTACAAACTGGTAATGCCTGTTTAGGAAGGCAAACCTTAGATACCGGTAATGATCCTTGTGAATCGGTATGTGAAGGTAGGCATCCTTTAAATCCACTGTGGTCATGTACTGACCCTCTTGGATCATAGGTAAGATGGTCCGAATAGTTTCCATTTTGAACGATGGAACTCTTAGGAATTTGTTTAGGATCTTTAAGTCCAAGATTGGTCTAAAGGTTCCCTCTTTTTTGGGAACCACAAACAGATTTGAGTAAAACCCTTGTCCGTGTTCCGACCGCGGAACTGGGTGGATCACTCCCATTAGTAAAAGGTCTTGTACACAGCGTAGAAACGCCTTTTTCTTTATCTGGTTTGCTGACAACCTTGAAAGATGAAATCTCCCTTTTGGAGGAGAAGCTTTGAAGTCCAGAAGATATCCCTGAGATATGATCTCTAACGCCCAGGGATCCTGGACATCTCTTGCCCAAGCCTGGGCGAAGAGAGAAAGTCTGCCCCCCACTAGATCCGTTTCCGGATCGGGGGCCCTCACTTCATGCTGTCTTAGGGGCAGCAGCAGGTTTTCTGGCCTGCTTGCCCTTGTTCCAGGACTGGTTAGGTTTCCAGCCCTGTCTGTAGCGAGCAACAGTTCCTTCCTGTCTTGGAGCGGAGGAAGTTGATGCTGCTCCTGCCTTGAAGTTACGAAAGGCACGAAAATTAGACTGATTAGCCCTTGGTTTGGCCCTGTCTTGAGGCAGGGCATGGCCCTTACCTCCAGTAATGTCAGCGATGATTTCTTTCAAACCGGGCCCGAATAATGTCTGCCCTTTGAAAGGAATGTTAAGCAGTTTAGATTTAGAAGTCACATCGGCTGACCAGGATTTAAGCCACAGCGCTTGAATGGCGAATCCGGAGTTCTTAGCCGTAAGTTTAGTTAAGTGTACTACGGCATCAGAAATAAATGAATTAGCTAGCTTAAGGACTTTAAGCTTGTCTATAATCTCATCCAATGGAGCTGTGCTAAGGGTCTCTTCCAGAGACTCAAACCAGAATGCCGCCGCAGCCGTGACAGGCGCAATGCATGCAAGGGGTTGTAATATAAAACCTTGCTGAACAAACATTTTCTTAAGGTAACCCTCTAACTTTTTATCCATTGGATCTGAAAAAGCACAGCTATCCTCCACCGGGATAGTGGTGCGCTTAGCCAGAGTAGAAACTGCTCCCTCCACCTTAGGGACCGTCTGCCATAAGTCCCGTGTGGTGGCGTCTATTGGAAACATTTTTCTAAATATAGGAGGGGGTGAAAAAGGCACACCGGGTCTATCCCACTCCTTGTTAACAATTTCTGTAAGCCTTTTAGGTATAGGAAAAACGTCAGTACACGCCGGTACCGCAAAATATTTATCCAGCCTACATACTTTCTCTGGAATTGCAACCGTGTTACAATCATTCAGAGCCGCTAATACCTCCCCTAGTAATACACGGAGGTTCTCAAGCTTAAATTTAAAATTTGAAATATCTGAGTCCATTTTGTTTGGATCAGATCCGTCACCCACAGAATGAAGCTCTCCGTCCTCATGTTCTGCAAATTGTGACGCAGTATCAGACATGGCTCTATTATTATCAGCGCACTCTGTTCTTACCCCAGAGTGATCGCGTTTACCCCTAAATTCTGGCAATTTAGATAGTACTTCAGTCATAACATTAGCCATGTCTTGCAAAGTGATTTGTATGGGCCGCCCTGATGTACTTGGCGCCACAATATCACGCCCCTCCTGAGCGGGAGGCGAAGGTACTGACACGTGAGGAGAGTTAGTCGGCATAACTTCCCCCTCGTTGTCTGGTGATAATTTCTTTACATGTACAGATTGGCTTTTATTTAAAGTAGCATCAATGCAATTAGTACACAAATTTCTATTGGGCTCCACATTGGCCTTTAAACATAGTGAACAAAGAGATTCATCTGTGTCAGACATGTTTAAACAAACTAGCAATGAGACTAGCAAGCTTGGAAATACTTTTCTAAATAAATTTACAAGCAATATAAAAAACGCTACTGTGCCTTTAAGAAGCACAAAAAACTGTCACAGTTGAAATAACAATGAACCAAAATAGTTATAGCAACCAATTTTTCACAGTAAATGTATTAAGTTAGCAAAGGATTGCACCCACCAGCAAATGGATGATTAACTCCTTAATACCCAAAAAAAACGGATAACAATTTAATATTAACGTTTTTATCACAGTCAAAACACACTATCACAGGTCTGCTGTGAGTGATTACCTCCCTCAAAACTAGTTTTGGAGACGCCTGAGCTCTGTAGAGACGTCCTGGATCATGGAGGAAGAAATAGGAAGACTGTGACTAAATTTTTACTGCGCAATAAAGCGCTAAAATAGGCCCCTCCCACTCATATTACAACAGTGGGGAAGCTCAGTAAACTGATTTTATTCAGAAACAAACGACAGCCATGTGGTAAAAATCATGCCCATAAAGTTTTATCACCAAGTACCTCAGAAAAAACGATTAACATGCCAGTAAACGTTTTAAAAATGAAATTATGAAATGTTATTAATAAGCCTGCTGCTAGTCGCTTTCACTGTAGTGTAGGCTCAAATATTACTTAAATATAGACAGTATTTTCTTAGTGAAATTCCATTCCCCAGAAATACCTCAGAGTATACATACATACATATCAGCCTGATACCAGTCGCTACTACTGCATTTAAGGCTGCACTTACATTACATCGGTATTAGCAGTATTTTCTCAGTCAATTCCATTCCTTAGAAAATAATATACTGCAACATACCTCCTTGCAGGTGAGCCCTGCCTGCTATCCCCTGTTCTGAAGTTACCTCACTCCTCAGAATGGCCGAGAACAGCAAGTGGATCTTAGTTACGACCGCTAAGATCATAGACAAACTCAGGTAGATTCTTCTTCTAATGCTGCCTGAGAAGAAACAACACACTCCGGTGCCGTTTAAAATAACAAACTTTTGATTGAAGAAATAAAAACTAAGTTTAACAACCACAGTCCTCTCACACGTCCTATCTATTAGTTAGGTGCAAGAGAATGACTGGGTATGACGTAGAGGGGAGGAGCTATATAGCAGCTCTGCTTGGGTGATCCTCTTGCACTTCCTGTTAGGGAGGAGATATAATCCCATAAGTAATGGATGACCCGTGGGCTGACTACACTTAACAGGAGAAATAATCCAATTGTTTCAATTTTTTGTATGAATATTCAAAATATGCAGCTAAGTTTGCCCCACAAGGAAAGGAACACTTAACCCTTTACAGTAAAAAAACGGATAAGTAATAAGGCCTAAATCCGGAAAAAACACCCCTTGCACCTCTCCACAGCCCTGCTGTGGAGCCTACCTGCCCTCAGGGATTGGAAAAACGGGGTTAAAGCTTCAATTTGGCCCAACACTTTCACAAGGGCCCACCGGAGTTGGAGCTTGCTGCTTGCCTTGTAAATACAGCTGCGCAACTGAGGCGCGAAAATAGGCCCCGCCCATCTCACTCAATGTTTCTCAGCCCTAATGAACTGCACCAGAGCGGTCTTAAACTAGCCATGTGGGTTCTTAAACCCAAAAAAAGAAGCCAAGTGTACCCTTCAATAAAGCCTCAAAAACGTTACTTAAACTAGCCATGTGGGTTCTTAAACCCTGCCAAAAACGTTATCAGCACTCCCAATTCAATAAATGTTTGCCCACAAACATTTAAACTCAGTGTCAACCATTTTTTATTAGCCCCTATATGCAAGCTTAGTAATACCCCTCTTCTCTTAGGATTACTGCTTACCCTTACCCTCATGGGGATACTGTCAGCCAATCTGAAATACCACAGTCTCTCCAGAAAAAAATGACTGAACATACCTCACTGCTATTAAGCATGAAAACGCTCCTCACACTGAAGTTTCTTGTACTCCTCAGCCATTCTGTGGGAACTGCTCTGGATCTTAGTGACAAATGCTAAGATCATCAGCCTCCAGGCAGAAGTCTTCATCCATCTGTTGCCTGAGAGTAAATAGTACACACCGGTACCATTTAAAATAAAAAACTCTTGCTTGAAGAAAATAAAAACTAACATTTTATCACCTCTTTCACTTTACCCTTCTTAGTACTTAGAGTAGGCAAAGAGAATGACTGGGGGGTGGAGTTAAGGGAGGAGCTATATAGACAGCTCTGCCGTGGTGCTCTTTGCCACTTCCTGTTAGCAGGAGGATAACATCCCACAAGTAAAGGATGAATCCGTGGACTCGTCGTATCTTATAGAAGAAAATAAATTTGTCAGTAAAAAATCTACTGCTTATTTGAAATTCAGAGTAGGTGTTAAATGATTGTCTTTTTATTATGCACTTGTTAATTATGTAATTCTACTGCATTTAGTGGTCATTTAAATAAATTAAAAAATAATGATTTACTCAGCAGACTGTTTCACTCACTCTGCAAAAGAGGGCACACAGAGTTTTCACATAAAGAGGCATTTTTCTAATGGTTTCTACTAGGGTTGCACCGATACCGATACTACTTGTACTCATGCAAATGCACCGATACTTAAACCGATACCTCCAATTCCTACCCATATGCTATTTTGTGGCGTTTTTCAAACTGTATGTTCCCATTCCATTTTAAGCTGGAGTGGAGACTTAACTAAAAATTGTTCACTTCTGTTCTGCCAATACAAATTGCTGTTATTTGTATTATTTTACATC